>NC_041054.1:3287650-3660783 GCF_900634775.1 Gouania willdenowi
CGTGAGTGCTTTTTAACCTTCACGCTCTGCAGCTGCTGCATGTGTGGACAACGTCCTGTATCTGCAGCTGTGACGTGCTCAATGTCTGACTCTAAAATGAAAGTTTTGCCTCTTCAAACACTGAAGATACAGGTTCACAGATTTAATGCTGCATTCAGGTTTACGTGTAAATCGTGCTGATATTTTTCATAGATTCATCAGGTGATTCAGGACATTAAAGTGGTTCTTGAATGCAGCATGAGTCCCTGTGCTGCCCTTTGATATGGGGAGAGATTTGTCTCAAAAACGTTCACAAATGTATTTTTCAAATTCACTCATAGATTCACAATTTTCACATCTGTTTTTGTACATTTTCACATTTGTTTTTCAGATCCACAAATGTCACAAAACATGTGTTTTAGAATTTGTGTATTTATCATGAATTATGTGTAAATCTTCAATTGTGTAAAGTGCAATTTTCACATGTATTTTTCAAATCCACAAATACGGCCACAATTTTCACGTGCTTTTCTTGTATTTTTTTTAGATCCACAAATTCACTTCACACACTTGAAGATTTACACATGATAATTCATGATAAATACTCACAAATTCTAAAACATGTTTTGTGATATTTGTAGATCTGGAAAAACACATGTGAAAATCTTTTTTATTTTTATTTTGCAACATACAAGACAATAGACAGGAAGAAACAACAATGTCATAACCTGACAGCATACACCCAGAGAACTGTATTTACAATTTCTTACAGTACAGGTGTGTGTGTGTGTGTGTGTGTGTGTGTGAGAGAGAGAGAAACAGGATGGGAAAAAAAATGTATATTAACAACAAAATAAGATTTAATAATAATGGTAATAATATTAATAGTGGAAAAAATAATAATAATATATATATGTATATATTATTAATAATAATAAAAATCTAACACGTGAAAATCTGAAAAACACATGAAAATAAAAAAAAAACATGTGAAAATCTAAAAAAAAAAAAAAAGGGAAAAATAAAATAAAATACATGTGAAAATCTGAAAAAACACTTAAAAAACAGAAGAAAAAAAAATAAAACAATATATGTAAAAACTGTGAATGTATTAGTGAATAATTTAAAACAAATCTCTCCCCATACTATGATTGGGCTGATTTATTAATCTCACCTGCTGCTGGATACACACACAATAGTGCATCATCTCAGACCCGGTCCACATGTACTTTTAATGAATGTAAAGTAAATGACTGAATAAATATGCCTTTTGTTTAGTTTGAGTAGTTGCTAATAGAAAAGTTTTAAAAATATACTGGATGTGAACAAACAAAGCAGCTGCTGATGAAGGCATTATTGGAAGCAGCTTGCATGTGTTTACTCAGCCTCCATTGGTTGATTATATTGAATGTATGATATTGTGTGGGCGGGGCCTCAGATCACCTTTATTCTAGCAGCAGTCTCACCATGCATGTGAAGCCACAGTTTACTCCTGGTCACATCAGCTTTAAAAGATTTTAAACCTGTGGACATTTCAAAATAAAAGCTAAAAAATGTAACAAGTCATATTTTGAAAAGCCGTTTCAGGAGTTTTGTGCTTTGCTGTGTGAACTGGGGATGTTTAATAGTTAAAATGTCCCTGGAATTTATGTCTGTCAGTGTTTTTGTTCACTTTCTTCTTTATTGTGGTCATTTAGTGTCCCAGTGAAAAAAAAAAAATGTTATCACTGTCTTTTTGTTTTTCGTAGTAGTTTTACTTTCATTATGGTCAGTTTGTTGCTTTTTTTTTAACTGTTTTGGGACTTTGTGTTTATTGTTTTGTCATTTTTGTGCTCATATCTTTGTCATTGTTGTTGATTTCTTTCTAATTTAAGTGTTAAATCGACTTTTAGTCATTTTATGTCTCCTTTGGTTGTTTTTTGTCTCTTTGGGTGAATATTTGTGTTTTGTCTCTTTAAAAACATTGAAATATAAAAAATAGGGTTGTTTAAAGTCTTTTTGTGTTTACTTTTTCTCTTTTTTTTATGGCTCTGTAGTATTTTAGTGGGTCTTTTGTTGTATTTTGTATCTCTTTGTGGTCAGATATGGTCTTATCTTGCTATTTTGTGGTTGTATTTTAGTCATGATGATGGATTTCTGTTTAACTTGTATTTCAAATTTCCCTGGAGTCCATTTTGTGCCTTTTTTCTGTAACTTTGTGTTCATTTTGTGGTTGTTTTGGTCTCAGTCGTCATTGTATTTTGTGCTTTTTTGTTGTTCATCTTTGTTCTGAAACCCTCAAATATAAAAGGTGGTCTTCTTTCTTCTCTTTGCTCTCATTATAGGTCTCTCGTAAATGTTTAGCAATCTTCATTTATTTTCCAAACCCTTTTAATTATTTGGGTTCTCCATTTTTCTCTGTATTTTAAAGCCTTAGACTTGTTTGAATATTTTCACAGTGGTTTATTTAGTCTGGGTTTCCTTTGAAATAATATTTAAAATCCTTTTAATGACACTCAAGAAGCTGAAAACAACATTTTAACATAAGAGCTGCTGGTGTGACTGTCTCACATTCATGATAAAGTGTTTAAAAGTGTAATTATTGTAATTTAAAACCATATTTCTCTTCACTGTACAGTATGTCATTCCTTATATTGTGTCTGTGTGCATTTACTGTTTTCACCCTTTGTCCATTTTTCATCCTTTAGTAAAAACCAAAACCTTCCTCCTGTAAGTGTACAGTCAGTCATACGCACATTTTCCTGCATTCTTCCTTTGAGACGATCCTTCATCCACACGTCTGTGATGAAAGACAAAGACCATAGTGTTGAAAAAGCTTGGACACTAAATGTGCTTCACTTTTTTGTTTGTTTGCAGAAATGCTGAGTATTTAGCGATCGCCTCGGAAAGTAAAGATAACTGTGCAGGGGTGCAGGTCGGAGAATAGCATCGGTACGTTGGGACTCCATCACAAACACATTGCACCACTACTCAACACGTAGACATTCATCCGTAAGCTTTAGGACAGATGTGCAACTGGCGGCCCGTGCAAAGTGACAAAAATTCAGAAACAGCTTAAATACATAAAATGAGTCACAGAAAGACGACAAAAATAACACAAAGATTATACAAAATACACAAATTCCTCAATAACATACAAAATTGCATAAAAATGCATGAAACGACTAGAAAATATCAAATATATATAGAAATCGACAAAAAACTAAAAATGACTACAAAAATATACAAAACGACAATGTAGTTACACAAAATGGATACAGAAAAACACAAAATGACAACAAAAATACACAAAATCACTAAAAAATAAAATAAAAATATAAAAATGGCATGGAAAATACACAAAATGCAGCTAAAAAACTTACTAAACTTCAGAAAAACATACAAAACTTCAGAAAACCACAAAATGACAACAAAAATACACAAAATAACTAAAATAAATAAGAGAAAAATATAAAAATGACATGGAAAATACACAAAATGCAGCCAAAAAACTTACTAAACTTCAGAAAAACATACAAAACTTCAGAAAAACATAAACTGACAACAGAAATACACAAAATAACTAAAAAAATAAGAGAAAAATATACAAAATGACAACAAAAATACACAAAATAACTAAAAAAAATATATACAAAATGACAACGAAAATAAACAAAATGACTCCAAAGAACATACTAAATAAATAAAAACACAATAGGATAACTGAAATACTCAAAACGACTGCAAAAATATTAGGAAAATATAAACAAAGACATGTAAAAAATAGAGAAAAATTAACTAAATGACTCCAAAAACACTCAAAATACAGACAAACCCTTTGTTCTTTCCGGTGTTAATGCTCATACTAGTCATTAGTCTAAATGTTAACATAGATTTTGATAAATGCAGCCCTTGGATTGGATACAAACACATTTTTGTTGGCTTCACTGTGATAAAAATTGCACATCTCTGCTTTAGGATATTAATTCAACAAATAAACTGCCTATAACAAAAAGAGGATAACTGAGTACACATAGTATGACTAAATTGCTACAGAAAATATAGATATACATTATATTAGTAACTATCCCCATTCTCCTTGTTTTTAATGTGTTTAAATGCAGTAACCTGTAAAACTAAATAATAAATGTAAAAATATGGTTGTTGTTAACTGATTATTTTTCTGTCCAAGGCTTCCTTCCTGGACGGAAAACCTTGGTCCACCCTCTGACCTGCATGACCGTGACCTGGACTGGAAGCCCCTCCTCTTCTCAGACCTTTATTCACCTTCTCCTCGACCGCACATAAATATGAAGTACAAGGACAGCATAGTACCAGCATTGTATATAGTATTCTACAGCGCAAAAAGCATGCTCTGCACATTAATGAGAAACCGTTATGCATTAATGAGCCACATTGTTGAAAACATGTATACTGTACCAGCAGTATTCCTCCTCTTCCTACATGTAGTCATGTTGAAACGTTAGTCGTTGTCCGAGGGTGGGGCGGACTCTGCGAGGCTGATTATTGGTGAAAGCTTTTTACTATTTCATCACCACCGGATGTAAAAAAAAAAAATTAAATAAACACAAACAAGACGTCTGTGAAGATATTTAAAAACTAGAATGTGATGGACTATTATAGACTGGATTTTCAGTATAATTGCTAGTTGTACTTATATACGGTTATAATCCATTGGAATGGACTAATAAAGATGGAAGAAACCCACCTCGGGAAGGTTTTTATGTGTATCATCATCATGTGCAAACTGCAGTAGAGCTCACACACGTTTTAGGTTAAGACAGTTTATTATTTATGAAAATAAAACAAAACATAATAAAAACAGTAATAATTGTATTTTATTCCTGTTGGCACTGATTTAAACTGAGCTGATTAATTTCTTCCACGAAACTGTTGATGAATGAACCACTAAAAGCCTCCTGATAATCTCCAGTTTAAGTGTTTTAACTGGTTAATTACTTTTTACCAACCAAACTGGCAACGTCGCTCATGCATTAGCAAAAGTAGCTCTTTAGCAGCCTCTGGCTAACCAACAATTTTAAGTGCTTTTCTTGTACTTTTTAAACTAAACTTACCATTCATAGCCTATAGACTAGTAATTGATTTGTAATTAGCAATTTATCAACTCTATCCTATCAATAAAAATGTTTTCCCAGTGTGTCTATTTATTTATTTATTTTTATTTATTTATTTATTTATTTATTTATTTATTCAGTTTATTTCCGACATGGTTACATTCACTTTTTTTTTTTTTTTTTTTTTCTTTTTTTTTTTTTCTTTTTTTGTACATGCCGAAAAAGGAGACGAGAGAAGCAGTTTGCTTATCCGGGTCCCGTCCCCTGTTTTACCATCGCAAATTTACATGGGTTTACATGTCTCTCTGGTCAAACATTCTTGATTTCTTCTGAACGTCCATCTGTAGTCAGTGTTGTCCTCTCTATCTTTGTTTGTGTTCGCCTTGTTCCCTGCCAGACGTTGTTAGCATTCCTCCAGTTCAAGAATAGTTCCTCTTTCGAAGGTGTTTGGAAGGTTTTTCCCTTTTTATCCACAATGTCACCTTGTTTTGTCTCTACATCAAGGGTAATCCAGCTGTTGTTAGTTCCATTGGCAGTGTTGTATCCTCCACTGTCTGATGATGGGATCAGATCCAACTTGTATAAACACATCACTACATCCCAGTTCACAAGCAAGGCAGTATTTTAATGTAATATATCTTAGTTCATAAGCGTGTTTCTAACTGCTGTTGTTAGTTTTATTGGCAGTGTTGTATTTTCCACTGTTAGATTTAACTTGTATAAACACATTATTATATCAGTAATTTCATTGTATAAAAAAAAAAAAAAAACGTGTTTCTAACTGCACATATGACAATAAACACTTTGAATTTAAATTTAATGTAATCCTTACTCACCCCACCACCTAGCAATTGAAATGAATAAATGACAGACCTTTTTTACTCTTGGTTTCACATTTAAATCGGTCTCCGTAAAAGTTTTAAGTAAGAGTTTTATTTCCAGTGTTTATATAGATCTGGGTCCTTATCCATGATTACCATCAGTAGTGTTGTTGTTTAGGTGGATCCTTCGTATTTTCCCAAGTTGTCCATCGTTTTGACGAGAACTGGTTTTCCGTCCTCTTCTTCCAGGATGTAAATCCTGCAGTTTTTTGACCAAGTCTTCATAATCTTTCCTTCTTTTTTTATTTGGCGTGCTTTCCATGCAATGCTTGCATTTTGTTTCGTCAGGTTTTCATTGATGTACACCTTCGTTCCCTTGAGTTTATTTCTTTGCTTGAGTAGTTCTCCTTTGAATTTTATATTCGTGAAGGCTATTTTTACAGCTCTGGTATCATTTCTCTTTGGCAGGAGATGGCAGGAGTTGATGTTGTCAGGGTTCAGGACAATGTCCTTCGACTTGAGGAAGTCAATGACCTGTTGTTCAATCGATTTTGTTTCTTCGTCACTCCTGGGTTTTATCTTTAGGCCTGTGATGATGACATCTTTCTCTCTTTCCTTTTGTTCCAGCTGTTCAACCCTCACGTTCAACAATTTTATCTCTTCAGCATTTCTTTCATTCTTTTCTTTCAGTACCTTTGTTTCGCTTTGTAGTCTTTCCAGTGAGTTTTCCAGCGTCTTTTCCAACGACTTTATCTCGGCAGATAGGTTTTGTAGACCCTCGCGTATCATCTCCTTGACCTCTTCCAAACCCGAATTGGGTTCTGAAGGGCCTCCCTGCGGTTTTTTCACCATTTTCCTTCAGTCTTGGGCCCAGTTTTTCAGGCTGTTCAGGCTGTTCAGCTGTAGCCAGCTGTAGCCAAGGTCGTGTTATCGGAGCAAACGAAAACACGTCTGCTGTCTCCAAAGACCAGAGTAGTAAGTCTATAGATTGCTAATGTTAGCAATTAGCTTTGGAGAGATCTCAAACCATTCACTACTACTGCAAATAAACTTTTTAAAGCAATTTTGTTTGTTTCTTTTAAATTTTTTGAATTTTGGAAATTATTAATTGTAGGTTAAGTCTAGTGTTATTCTGGTGAAACAGTTCACCTTTTCCACCAATGCGGACTTAGATTTTTTTAAGATTAAACCTGAAATTCAATTCAATTTTATTTATATAGCGCATATTACAACAGTCATGTTAAAGCGCTTAACAAAAAATAGAAATCAAATAAAACACATCATTATATATATATAATTTTAATTATTTATTCAATAGATTATTTGATAAGGACAGTGCACATCTATTTAAACAGCAATAAACGTAAAAATGCCAAATTATAGCAACAATGCTCATTTGTGTCTGCAAAAAAAAAAAAAACATTGGCCGATAAATCACGTTAAAATACGTTACATTTAAGCATAAATGTGACTTTCCAGTTCATCTGCCAATGACTGCTGGCCGTTACTATGGTAACTTACCATCAAACGCTTTCAGGATGCTACGCAGCGGCTGCTCAGTGATTGGTTAGATACAGTTAACTACAATTAATGTTTCTGAAATAAATATAGGAAATTAGAAATTCGAATTTGTTTAGAAAAACAGTGAATAATTTAAAAAGTCATGTAACAGATCTAGACCCAGACAAATTAAAATATATGGGTTTCTCAATATTTATTAGCCATGCATTATTTAACACGACTTGTATACATCACTATCGTGCAGTTTTTGTTGATGATTTTTGCAAATTTAGGAGAAAAAAAACACTTAAAGCAACGAAACACAAACATTGATAATGGTTAAATGTATGATTTCCAGTGAGAACAACAAGAATTCATTCATTTCAGGTACTTCCAAGTTTCGGAAACACGTTTTATTATACACAATCTTTGTGCTAACCTAAGTCAGCCTGTAAAGTTCAAACATTGATGTAGTTACAGAGCAGATGAGAGACGTTCACTGACGTTTCCTGGTGTACGTCACAGCTGGAGGACACAGTCCGTCCCTGGATACTGAGGCAGGTTCAGCTGGTACTTTCTCTCCAGACCGGGCGGTACAAACCGTCCGCCCAAATAGTGGTAGCGCCCCCTGAACATGGAGGCTGACTTCTTGGGAGCAGTGAGGGAGATGAGCGTGTCGGGCTGGAGTCCGTCAACGCTGCCTTGCTCAACGTCCCAACCTTCAACACACAACCATGAAACAAGATGAAAGCTGTAGCGTCCAGTGTGGCGTTTAGGGCGTGACATTGGTGCTTTAGAGGAAGTTGAAGGGTCAGTAAAATCAATGTGGCTCTTTTGGGCGCACGGACACGCTGATGCACTTATTGATTTTTAAAGCATTTCCTGCTCTGGTCACAAATGGAAGCTTGGAGCCAGAGAGAGGAAATCAAAACTTATAATGATACACAGCTCCATCCCTTTCACCAATGTGATTATTTGAGCGATACATGTTTTCACCCTGAAATTAGGTTTTTCAAACTATGGTGATAACTAATATTCTAAAGGTAATAAGAGCGGTAGGGATGTAACGATTAATCGTAAAGCAGTAAAAAATCGATTCATAGGTATCACGATTCACATCGATGCTCTGAAAATTGAATCGTAGTACTTTTTTTAAACAGCAGAGGGCGCTATCTATTTATCCTTTTCATCCAAAAGTGTAGGCTGCGGGCGGAATCTGCTACTACTTTCTTTCTGGCTGCCATCTACTCTTAAACATGTTCATAAATGATTCCTTATCCCTTTAGCACTGAATGAATATCTGTAATATTCCGTGAATATCTGTAAAAGTCACGTTTTTTTTCAGCTCTGTCTGCTAGCATAGCATGTCTTCTTCACTGCAAGAATATCTGCATGCCAACCGACCACTGGGTTGCCAGCGCCCTCTGCTGGTCGAAACAAATATCTGACATAAATACAGTGAAATGACTGTTTTTTTTTTAAAGTCCAATTGTTAAGGCACAAAATACATTTTCAGTTGCACTTTAAAAAAAAAACAAAAAACTACTATGCAGTTTTGCATTGTTTACTATAGAACCAGAATTTAAATTAATAGACTTCTTCTTCATTTGTATTATTCCTATATTTCATTCAAGATTATTTTTTTATTTTCTAGTTTTTTTCCCCCAAAAAAATAAAGGAATATTTTTCAGTCATCATTTGTCTACAGAGAGAATCGATAGAATCGTATCGTGAACCCAGTATCGTGAATCGAATCATCGTTACATCTCTAATGAGCAGATAATCAGCCTAAGGCAGTATATTCTCAAACTTTTTTGAACGTGGGTGAACTTTCAAGCCCCACCTGCGCCAATTACCCCCAAAATATTCCTGACAAATTAGACATTTTCAAATTCATTGAACCAACAGGGAACAAGTAACAATATATTTCAAAATAAATCAAAAATCAAAAACTAAATCAAAAAATTTACCAGCATAAAAAACAAACGTAAAAGTGCAGTAAAAAAAAAAAAGAAGAAAATTCAGTGCAAGAACAAAATTAACTAAAAGGGAACAATTTCATAATGCATCTAAAATAGTTCATAAATAAATAAAAACTTAAAAACTAATATAAACTAATTACCTGCATAAAAACAAATGTGAAAGTGCTGCAGTTAAAAATACAGGAAATAACAAAACATAATTTGCAATCTGTGCCAAAAAGCTTAAGAAAACAAAAAAGGATTTTTTTTAATTATTGTTATTATTATTGTTCTGCTCCACTTCGCATGCCAACGTAAATCATTATTTTTTTAACTTTAGTTCAACGTCACATTTTGTTCCCAGTCACATAATTAATGCAGTCTAATAATTTAGTGCTCATTTAATTTCTGATACAATTTCAGGTGTTTTGTTTAGCATTTATGGTCTTTATTGTCAATAACAAAAGTTTTTTAAAAGATTGGCATGATAATGAAAACGTTGTCTTTTTTTTCACGCCTCACCTGTCATACCTCTATTCGCCACCGGGGGCACGCCACACACGTTGAGACGCACTAGCAGCAGAACAGGAAGTTCACAGTCACAGACATTGATTCCCATTGTCCTTAAAGCTAAGAAAACACCGACTCACCCGACGGGATGTCGATGCTGGCGACGGGGACCGACGTCTTTTTCAGGATGTCTAGAACGGAGGCGAACGGCTCCCTCACAGCACCTTTAAAACTGAAGCCAAAGATGGCGTCTATCACCAGGTTGTAGGCTTCATCGATCACCTCCGCCTGAAAAAAACGAGCAGGAAAACACAGATTTATTATCCTGTTAACAATACAGAGATGATTGTTTACACAATAACTTTAAAACATTAATAAAATCCTTTTCATTATTATTTATTACAATTAAGCAACAACTAGAGATGCACAATATGTATCAGCCAATAATGTTTAATTTCTTTATTTCTCTTATCGGCCCAATTATTCAATATGAACAGATTAGTGATGATATATTTTATATTTTTGAACAGAGGGCTTATAGGTGAAGCTAATGCTAGGTTAGTCCTAGGGCTAGATTAATGCTAAACTAGTACTAAATTATGCAATGCTAATGCTAATAATCCTTAGGAAATGCTTGGGAAATGCTTAGGAAATGATAAGCTTATGCCGTGATAATGCTAGGCTAATGCAAGTCTAAGTTAATGCTATTACTAGGCTAAAACTTAAGTAATGCTGATGTTAGGCTAACGCTATGCAAATGCGGGGCTTATAGTAATGTTAAGCAAATGTAATTGCTAGATAATGCTAGATTATACTAATCCTAGGCTAATGTTAAAGTTAATGTTAATGTTAATGTTATGCTATATTAATGCTAGGTTTATTCTGGGCTAATGCTAAGCTAATGTTAATGTTAGGCTAAGGCTATGCTAATTCAGGGTTAATGTTATGTTACTACTAAGCTAATGTCAATGTTAGGTTAATACTGATGCTAGGCAAATGTTAAGCTAATGCTAATGCAGTGTTCAATGACATGTGCCAGCACCTGCATCCTCACTTGCATTTTCTTCATGAAATGCAAATATTCTAGTTCTCACAACGCTGTACTTATGCTGAGTCATGTGTGACTAACAAAAATTAAATGGCAAAATAACAGGAGATGTTCTGCGGTATTAATCTAAGACAAACCTCAGGCATCTCCGTCAGAAAGGGGATTTCCATCTTCTGGCATTGTGTGGTCAAACCCTGGAACAGGGGCTTGTTGGGCCTCTTCGGGTACAGGATGGAGGGCTCGTAGCCCTGCAACATGAAGTGGGACGAGGGGGTGTGAAGCAGATCAATAAAAAAACCACGTGTCAACATTTCATATCAATGCTATTCAATTAACTACATTGTCAGTAAGGTTAGATTTAAAAACAACTTGAGCTGAGCCGGGTGTTTTTTTTTTACAGACAATAAGACACATTTCAAATGTAATTAAAAAGTTCAAATGTTTCCAAATACCATCAACGACACTTGAAACATCTTTCAAGGGTTAGGGATTTACACTCACAAAGAGTTTAAGATGGCGGGCACAGACCAGACCGTCGCCCCCATTGTTTCCTGGTCCACAGACGACCAATAGCGTGGGTTTGTCTTTCAGCAGAGACGTCAGTGGATACGCCTGCAGAAAAACACCAAAACAAACATCCATGCAGTCAGTGGAGAGAAATGATTAGTCTGACATGATATAACAGGATGATCCTCTCAGGGCTCCCTTAAACAGTGCGTTGACATGCTCTGGTGGCTGAAGTTAGCGAGTAAATCACGGACTGTTGAAGGACTCGTGTTTAAGGGACAGTAAAGGTCCCTTAGGAGGGCTCTTCTTCTCTGCTTCATTGTCTACAAAACCGCAGAGTTGGAACTGTCGCCCCCTGTGGTCACATTCACAGAATTGTTTTCATCCTTTTTCTATAAACAAAAGAGGGTTACATCAACATCTTTAACTGTTCCTGATTATTTAGAGCAAACAAAAGCAGCACAAGTTGTCATTTTGTGTGAAATAGCTGCTAAATTATCTAAAAATCAGGCTGAATGTTTCACTCCAATAGAAAACAATGAGATGTTTACAGGCAGTGGAGCCATGCGACATCATCAATCACATGATTTCAAAATGGCGGAACACAGGCTCTAAAACTGTAAAGTAGCCCCATTTTAAAAAGTTAATAAAATGAATATGGTGAAAATGAATGCGTTTTGTTAGGCACAGATCTAATAATAATGACATTTCAAAAATTTTAGGCCACATTTGTGAAAAAAAAAAAGGAACAAAAGTGGAGGATCCCTTAAAGACGTGACTCCCTCTTCCTTGGCTCTTTCAATGTTAATCTTACAAAATCCCAAAACAGTTTGGGGGCTTGTTCTGGATCTAAATACAACAAAATGTTTTGATAAAGGAAAATATTTTTGTCTGTCTTATTGTTATAAATTAATTAATAAACAACAGAGCAAAAGATGTTCCTAAATTCCACAAGAATAATTCAAACACATTTAATAAGAAAGAATTAAATGTCAAGAAAATTGGATAACATTTTAAATGAGTGTTTTTTTTCTACCAAAACAATAAATGAACTAGTTATTTATTCTTTATTTACATTAAGAAACTAGTAATTTATTAACAAAGTCGTTGAATACCAAAATAAGAGGCAGCACTGACCTTTGTGATGGCAGTAGCACAGCTGAGTCCTGCCAGCTCCATCAGCTGGTCCACACTGAAGCCGTACTCACTGAAGAGCTCCTCATCAATGTGCTGGGCCTCCTCCTGCCTGTGGAACAGTCCACGGGTCACATCTATGCTCAGATCTACAGTGAAACACATCACACGGTCCATCAAACCGTCAGACCTCACCCCAGATACTTGATGCCCTGAGCAGCCATGGTTGAGGCCATTCTAAGGCTGGAACAGTCCTTGATCCAGGTTTTACTGGAGCATGACCCGGTGTGGGCGAAGGCTGCAGAGGATCTAGACGTCACCAGGAAGCCGATCCCGAACAGAGTCCGAACGCTCAACATCCAGTCGGATCCAGACTGGAAACCTGCCGAGTTCATGTTTAAATATTTCAGTTCATCTCAGAATGCTGAGGATCAGTCAGCTGACGCCACATGTTACAAAACAACCACTGTTGCAGTCGTGCAGCTCTGCAGCCGTCAAGGAAACAAAGTGTTCACTGTAGCGGAGATTCTCAAATTATCACGTAGCAATCATTTCATTTCAGCAGACTGCAGGTATTTGGGGGGAAAAGCAAGAACAAATGTGGTGCTTTAATCTATTTATTTAATTATTTTTAGAATTTTTTGTTTTATTATCATGTTTACTTTTCTTTAACACAAAAAAAAAGTTAAATTTCTCTTTATATAAAACAACTCCACACAGGAATTACCCTTTGTTGTTTTTTTTACACTTTTTTTTTAACCTTTTTCTATTGTTATTATATATTATTTTGACCTGCCTTCTGTTGTTTTAAGTACGTAACAAGGAAATAATCAAATACACAGACTTGCAGAAGTAATTGCAGCCACTTGCAAAAAAAAAAAAAAAAAAATATATATATATATATATATATATATATATATATATTTAAATTTTATTATTAATTTTTTAAGGCCATGTCTTATGATAATAATTTCATTATTTCTTCTAACTTATTAACTACATATTATTGCTGGTTTACCCCTGTGTTTATAGTTTAATGGTTGGCCCATGAAAGGCGCTCATAATTATATTTCATCATATTTATTTATTTATTTTATTTCAGACCGAATGGGATCTATATTACAATAAATATAACACCACAGTAAAAAAAAAAAAAAAAAAAAAATTACAATCGATTACTAATATTAATAAATACTATCAAAATTCACACCATCGTTATCAAATTCATTAATGTTTTTACCTGTCCTTTATTTATTATTATTTTTAATGTTTCTAATGTGCTTTTTGTAACTGTAATCTTATCTCTCAATACTTTAACAGGTGCGTGTATGTGTATCTCATATGAATATTTATGTATTTTCTGTGAAGCACTTTGCGCTGCTTTAGTGTGCATGTAAAATAAATGTATAAAAGCTATGTTGTGTGGCTAAGTGCTACTAGCTAACCTTCACCGTCCGCTGGGTAAACATTACCTTCAGCCCAGTGTTCCGCTTTCACAGCAAAGTTTAGAGATTAAACAACAAAACGCAGCTGACAAGCGACATTAGCTTCTATCATTAGCCTAGCCGTTCCTGCAACTTCCGTGTCTGTCAAAATAAAAGATCTAAAAAAAAATAAATAATAAAAAAAAAACTTTATTGACATTAACACAACAAACAAAGCTACAACAGTCAACAAAAAATACATAAATACATAAATTAAATTGCTCATAAAATGAAAACAGAGGATACAATAAACTTGGTTACAAAATATCATAGTAAATGTTTCAATATGATTTTAAACCCATACAAATGACAATAGAATAATTGTCTTATTACATGTTTAATGTGTACCGTATTTTTAATGAGATATCACAGTCCCCATGTGTTTAAACCATCAGTAATAATAAATAAGGATACGTGCGTATCCATCGCCTCTGTTTACCGCTAGGTATAAATGTTCATTAATTGATCAGAAATGAATAATGAGAAAGCTGTGGATATACAAAGAAGGAGGGGCTTAACGACAGTCACAGGACAGAACACTAAGGTCTCCCAATGACAACGATACACTATACATAATTTTCCCAGACTCGCCTGTTTTCCAGAAAAGTCACTTTCTCAGCAACTCTACACAAAAAGACTGATATGTGGCCTACTTATGCACATTTATGAGTGGGCGTGTCTATAGCCGGGACACTGACTTCCTCCTCCACTCACGGTGACGTAGGGCCAGAGGATAGCCTGCTCTCCTCCCACCCACTTCTAGCCGAGCTCATGCTGCTTTATAAACATGAGACAGAGCGTGGGGGCGGGGCGTTCACCGGTACATACATAGACTGTAGAAAATACATACATAGCACTGCGCAAGGGACGCTAGAATGCTCACCTTCGTGGCCGTGTCTGTTTACATGTCAATCACAGCAGAGAGCTTCCTGGAGGTGTGGCTTCTCCAGCTCAGTGCTGTGTCAAATTCGTCATCAAAGTGGGACTGCGTCATCAAATTGGAGAGTGGTGCTTGGGTTTACCCTGCAGTGAGAAAGGAGCAAATCACCCTCTAACTAACGATTGAGGGAATCAATGGGAAAAAAAACACTTTGGGCCTGTGTATGAAGCCCTAATAGCACTTTATGATGTTTAAAGCACAGAAAAGTCCATTTAGCTTTACATTAACAACGCTAAACACCGTCAGTGTGCTCGGCTCAGCTGGGGAGCTTCAAGCTGAGAAGAGTTTGATGAAAAGGTAAAAGCCAGCATGGTCACGGACGGTTTAGCTGAACCAGGTTTAAACCATAAGCCTGGCTCTACTGAGAACACTTTGATGAAATATCCCATAAGTCTGTTTTTTGAAGTGATACACCGAGAAAACAAGTGGCTGGAACAGAGAATGAGCAAACCCTGCGCTCAGTGCGAGCTTGTCTGGATATAAAGCGGTGCATTGAGTGGTTGTTGTGATAATATATTCACCTCCCCGTGACAAAATCGGCATCTACCTGCTATGGAAGCACATAGACAATCAGCGAAGGTGGAGTTATGTGTTGTTAGAGACTTTTAATGCCATAATCTACAATGTTGGACTTTTAAATGCTTTTTATCCATATGGATCCTTATATTCTCTCCTACCTGTTGTTTAACAGTGATTTACAACTGACAGCAAGTCTCACCCTCCATGTTAAAGTGTATCTCCCATATTAAAGCTCTCATAAAGCTTTCAAAACGTATGTTACAGAAATGAATAAAAATAATAATAATAAAAACAGTTAGATTGGTACATTTGTTTTCATCCCTTGTTTGTGAAGCGAAACTTGAGACGTTCTATATATTTGTGGGTGGGATCCAGTCCTTGATTCCTGAAACTTTTAGATGTGTGTCTTTATTGACATTAAAACAACAAACAAAGCGCAAGTTTCCAAACTACAGTCAACAAAAAGACATACATTAAGTTGCTCACGTAATGAAAACAGAGGATACAATAAACTTGGTTTATATAAAATCAAAATTGTGTTTCTATACAGAGGGGACTGATTTATTTTCAATGTGTCAAAGATTGTGTATAGTTTCTATGCTTTAGTAGTTTTGATCAATTCTAATTTGATTAAAAATATTTGAAAGTACGTGATCAACTTTCAAAATAAAAAAAGTAGTAGTGTGCCCACAAAACTGACACGAGGGAGCGTTACCAATGCACATAATAAGATTTATTGTTATAATTTTATAGATTTGAGGAATAAAACAGTAAAAACCTTAATTACTAATTAAATGAATCGAAGCCGGTGTAAACTCGAGCAAGCATATGGAAAATGTGTCGACTTTACAAAGGAAGTAATAAGAAATTTCTCTACTTTGATAATGTATTATTACATCATATAAGTAAATATTGTGTGCACATGTGTGAGAGAAAGGGATTTACAGTATAGGACATTTCTAATTAATATAATGAGGAAAAACTAGTACAAATTTAGAAATCACCATATGTTGAAAAAACATTTTATTGTTATTGTAGAAAATACAAAATATTCATAAAAGATAAAAAAAGAAAAAAACGTAGCATAAGATCATATCAACTACTGTATAGCTATAAGCACTAAGCTATAAAAACACTAAAACATTGATATCAATTATTTCCTTGAACCATTGCAAAACAATGCATTCATTGTAGCAAGGTGCGCTAGAAGCTGCTTTAATTAAAGAGCAATGTCTCATAGATGAGATGATACATTCACATGAGAAAAGAGACACAGGCTTTCCTTCGTATCATTGCACGAAACATCCTACGTCCTCGTTATGATGTCATGGAGGTGGATCGGAGTCTTCATAGGTGGTGTGACGGGTCTGCTGCTACTAAAGGCTAAGGTTTTTGCTGATCACGTGGAAAAGTAGCACAGAATGGCTTTAAGGATGGAGAAGACGTTAAATAACAAACTGATAGTGATGAATTGCTATAGTGTAAATACAAACATTTAAATGTAAATAGTAAAAAATAATAAAAAACTTTAATCAATGGTTGATTAAGTGTCTTCAGCATGCTTTTATGTACTAATAACAACAGTAAGGAAATCTTACATTCTTACTAACTAACTAAAGAGCCAATAACTGCAATGTAACTAAAATAAGAGAGTTAATGAGTAGCCGGGGATCACATAATGGGGCAGGTCTCCTTTCTGGGTCCAGCCTGAGAAAAAAGATTCACAATGTTTTAAATCATTACAATAATAGTTTCAAAATAAAATAACAGTCCATGGTATGTAAAAAAAAAAGCTCTATTGGTTCCCAAGTGGACCAGATTGGAAAAATCCTATTGATAATTTTATCAACCTACACTTAACAGTTAATAAACTTTACTTTGAAAGTCATGTTTATCATAATTTATGGCCTATAAGGGCAACTGGCGACCTGTCCTCGGGGCCACATGTGGCCCTCGGTTTGAAACAAATCCAAAAACATATAAAATGGCAACAGAAACACACAATAGGGATCAAAAAGCACAAAAGAACCGAACAAAAATACAAATATAGAAAACCGCAACATAAACACATAAAAGGATTTCAAAAACACACAACGACAAAAATACACAATAACACAAAAAATACAAAAAAATAAGGAAAAATATACAAAACAGCAACATAAATGCACAAAATTACTGTGATAGATAAAACATGTACTAAAAATACAAAATACGACAAAAAGATGTACAAAACGACAGCAAAAACACACAAAATGAGTTCATAAACACACAAAATTAAAACAAAAATGCCCACCATGACACTAAAATCACACAAAATATATAGATAAAGAGAGACAAAACTCTTAGTTTTTTCCTGTATTAATGCAATTTATTAATCTATTAATGCTCAGATTGTTCCTTATTCTAAATACTGATATGAATGTTGATAATGTGCCCCTCAGACCAGATATAATCACATTCTGTGGCTGTGATAAAAGTCTCCTGTGCTCACCCTGCAAGGCGTACTGGTGTCGAACACGTAGGAGTGGGGCAATAAACCCTCAGAGATGCCTCCACTGCGGGAGGAGCGAGAGGCTGAGGTGACGGAGCAGTTGGAGGATTTATCTGCAGAAAGTCCGCAGGAGCCACAGAAGACGGTCCGGTTGCGCAGGTTGTAATCACTGTCTGCGCACGTGCTGTGAGCGACCTGCTGAGGCCCAGAAACACAGGGTCAGATCAGACTACTAGGAACTCACATTTATAGATATTTAGTGATACTTGGCCTAAATCTCAGTTAAAATAATATAGGTTTTATCAGTTCACTTGTGTTCTGTTATTTAAAAAACCTCATTTTCTATAGACTTATGCCATGAGCTGTACCTACATTGACATTTCTAATTTTTCTTTTTTAAACCAATACATTCAAAACTTTACTAAAACTCCAGTTAACGAGTGAAATTTCAACCAAACACTATAGAACAAGAACACCCACTGGTTCATTTTAATTTGGAAATAGCTGCGCATGAGTTCTCTGAAGACAAATTTCAGAATAAGGATTAAATGCTTAGTGCATGTGAGTAAGACTGATGAAAACCAAGAGAAAAATGACGTGAAATCTAGAGAACATTACCCCATACACAGTGTCAGTTGTTAAATTTGAGTCCGGCTTAATTTATTGTATAGTTTTAAAAGTGTTCCATTCATTGTTAGTTTTTAAAGTATTTGTGTTCATCTTGATCCTAAAAAGCTTTTCTCACCATGTCTTCGTCCTCGTCTTCACACTGAGTGCGCGTGACCTTCCTCATGGCCA
Source organism: Gouania willdenowi (assembly GCF_900634775.1). NCBI lineage: Eukaryota > Metazoa > Chordata > Actinopteri > Blenniiformes > Gobiesocidae > Gouania > Gouania willdenowi. The sequence continues at coordinate 3,306,418 of NC_041054.1, forward strand.
TTTCCTGAAAGAAAAGGTGTCAAAAATGTTCACTGATGTGTCTTTCCCTTCAATATTTGAATTTCTGCAGTGTGAGGAACGTGTTGAAGTACCTCTCCACCAGCGCTGATCAGAGTGGTTTGGAAAAGATCTCCAGTTCCCCATGAGTTCTGAGTCTTCCACACCAGGTCTGAAGGGGGTTTATGAATCCCGCCTGCGTTAGCGGCCCAGATCTGCAGAGAATCACAGCCATCTCTCTTTAATTTGGATGTTTTTTTTCCAAAGTGTTCCTGTAACAGTTACTTTCTGTGGCCAAAAACAGATAAAATATAGATATATTTTACACTAAATTTTCAAATCTGAGAAACAGTTTTTACAAATACCTTTTCACGGAACAAATGACAAAATAAAACCAATAAAATGTATTTATTTACTTCAAATTTCGGCCCATTCATCAATGGTCGTGATTGTTGAGTAGAAAAACACTAACCGTGACCCTCTGTCCGGCCTTCAGGGTGAACTTAGCCGGGAACTTGAAGACGATGGGGGTAGCAGATCCCACCTGACGCTTCACCAGCCAGTTCCCCAAGTTCTGATCCTACAGGAGAATAGAGAAGGATAATGTTCAGCTGAAGAATCTAAAAATACACAATGACCAGATAAGTTCTTCTGTATCGTCTCATCTCACCTCATCTGCCTTGTTGCCGAGTCTCACGTACTTCCCATCCAGGTCGACCACATCCACTGTGACCCGCCCACTGGCAGACGCCTGCTGGGTGATGCGGGTACGGGACACGGTTCCACCTGCGAAGCTGGAGGCCTCGCTGTCCGTGTCGTTGGGGCGTCGCCTTTTGGTCGGTGAACTCTGGGAGCTGTGAACCGCAGAAGAGGAAGAACGACTTCCTGTCACTCTGACCGGAGGCGGGCTAGGGGACAGACGCAGCCTGGAGGGACAAAGACAAGGATGGACATGATGGAGATACAAGCAGAAAGAAGACAAATGCGTCACAACATCTACAAATATCCTAAGCTGGTAACTCCTGATCTACGCACCTCTCCTCCTCGCCCTCCAGCAGCTTCCTGTAGGCACTGATCTCCATGTCCAGGGCCAGCTTCACATCGAGCAGCTCCTGGTACTCATCCAGCTGCTGCTGCATCCGCTGCCTCATCTCAGCCATCTCCCTGTCCTTCTCCCCCAGCAGACGGCGGGTGTTGTCCCGCTCCCTAGAGAGAGCGTCCTCCAGGTCCCGGATCTTGGCCTCGCGAGCAGCCATCTGATTGGTGAGAGCAGATGATCAGTTTCACTCATATTTCTAGGGGTTCCAACACATTCTCATCAAATTGTCCATCTGTGACTCAGGTTGTTGAGGCTTTACCTACGTGTCAAAGATTTTTGGGCAGACACAAATCCTTAAGATGGTCCTAATATTGGACTAACTAACTAGTCAAACAAGTCAAATTCCTTGTACTGTCCTCAAAACTGTACATGGCAAATAAAACATTTCTGATTCTGATTCTGATGCCTTGGATGGCCACTCTGTCCCATTGGGTGTCAATGGGTTAATGTGGCTGATATTGTAAATATTTTTGGGACTACTTCAGTGGTAAATAAAAGTGCTATCACATTCAAGTCCATTTGTTATGACACTTAAAAATAAGAGTGATGAAGTCAAAGGCTTTTCATCACCTGTATATAAAATTAAATTAAAACCAAACACAATGGGCTTATTTGGTCCAGTGGGTTTCGAAGAGAAGTGTTGAACAGCCTTAAATTAAAAAGTTACCGCTTTTCCATCTCTGTCCACTACGACAGTGTATTATGGCCACATTAAAATAAAAAAATCTGGGCATTATGAGGTTAAAGTTGTAATTTTAATTACAAACAGGATCTTGTCTGCATTTAGTGAAGTTTGCATTCGTTCTGACAAAAGAACCAGACTGATTTGGAGCAAATAGCACCTTTTATTGTGGAGGAGGAACTGGTTGGAAGTGGTTTACTTCAGGGTTATTGGTGTTCGTTAAGTTCACTGGGAATTCTGAGCGCTGTACCATTACGGGTTTTTTAAGATACGGCTTTATTCTCATAAAATTAAGACTTTATTATTGAAATATTACAATTTTAATCTCATGGTGCATAGATTTTTATTTTATTTTAATGTGGCCCTGACAGGCCATTGTAGTCCGCTGGGAACCATGCTGATTTTGTAAAAGTGAAGAGAAACTACAGATGTAAGGTGCAGAACTGAACAACAGATGGCAGCCAAACCCATCTGATGGCCTGTGATGAGCATATGTTATGTGTTATAAAGAAGGCTGTGATTAGCATGCCGCTAAGTATCAGCTAATACCACGTGCTCACTTGTTTCTGCAGCTGGTTGAGCTGAGCTGACATGGACTCGAGGCGAGATCGTGTCTGCTGCAGCTCCTCATGAGTCGCTCCGAAGAGGTGGCTGCTGCGATCGGCCGACAGATGGGCGTTTTCCAGCTGAATTAGAGATCAGAAAGTTAGTGAGTATAGGCCATGATGGTGTCACCTAAAAGGGTTTCAAGCCACTTACTGTGGGGGAGGGGGGTTCTATATCTAACTACCATCAGAATTGGTTAAAGGGAGGCTTAAAGGGCAGAGCCATCATTATGTCACACAAACAGAGCATACAGGGAACAGCTGATCAGCTGGAAGTTTGATCAGTTGGGTGTTGGGGTGTTTCACATGCTATTCTGGTAAGACTGTGATTGGTGTCGCCATAGATTTTATGCGGGAAAATTAGTAATTTCAACATTATTGTGCCCTAGTTAGCACTTCTACTTATAAATAAAATACAAAAGAAGTATTTTAAAAAGATGAAACAAAGCATTAAGGGGCAACATCTATCTTTTTTTTTTTATTTGAATTTCTGGCCTCAAACTACTAAATCTCATTTGTCATTCCTAGGTGGGGCCATTATTTTAAAGGAAAAAAAGGCCCATAATTTGCATTAGTACAGTATATGAAATCCAAGCAATAAGTGAGAGATATCAGTGCCAACACGATCTTCACATTAAATTTCCTACATTTTTTTGACCAATTTATTTCTATTTAATTAAGGGAAATATTATGTAATAATTTGAGGAAAATTTAAGGATTTTGTAAGAATGTTGAGATTTTTCAACTGTTTAACATTAAAAATGAATGCAACCATGTGATAAAAGCACTGGGAAAACAAATCCGAAGTTGCACTCCCTTGAACCAAGCAGCAGCCATGTTGAAAGTCTTAGGCCAATCTTAGACTGATCAGCAGAGATATTTGCAGAAGAAACACACACACACACACACACACACAGACAGAGGTTCCTTGCTTTAAAGATACAGTAGGTAAGTAGATCATTCATGTTTTCCCTGTCATTTTTACTTTCTCCAGTGGGCCGAATTGGATGCTCTAAAAGGCCGGATTTGGCCGATGGGCCATGAGTTTAACACATGTGCCGTAGATCTATTTATTTATCTTTATTTTTCTACCATTAGAAGCCAGTAGGTGGTTCAGGCATCTAATAATAATGATGATGATGTTTTCTGGACTTCTCGGCCTCCGTGTGAGACACTTTCCTACATCTATGAGGAATGTCAGCGAGTGTTTTGTTCACACCTTTCAACTAAAAATACACAATTACAACTTCTAACAGCGACACACAGAATCTAAGCTGTGATGTGATAGTGTGGTGTTGGTTCTGCTCTATTGGCCCCCCATGAGTAAACTAAACTAAACCTATTGTCACTAAGTTATCTATGAATATTAGACGTTGATCTACCTTAGTGTTGTAGGTTTTTTCAACCTCTTCTTTGTAGAGTTTAATCTGCAGTTCATGCTGGCTGCGCATATCCATCAGTGCGTCTGCCAGTTTGCTCTCAAAGTCCTGCTGGTGACCGTTGTCCAACTCCACCATACGAGACTCATGACGCCTCTTCGTCTCCCGCAGCTCCTGTTAGAGAAACACCAGCACATGCCCATCACATCCCCTTTATACCACTACTAAACACAGCTGCTCTACTGGTCAGAGCATTTCATTACCCTGACCTCAGAATGAAGGTTCTTCTGGAACTCCAGCTCTTCTTTCAGTGTCTGGATGCGGTTCTCTCCGTCCACCCTCCTCAGCATCTCATCCTGCAGCTTCTTCCGGACGTCGCTCAAACTGGTTTCCAGCTACAAGTGGAAGCAGAGAGAGGACAAGGTTTGGTAAAAGGTGGACTTCAAACATCAGGGCATAATAATCGACGAGTGTAAAGAGATATAATGCATTGTTCACATAATTGCAGTATTACGGGAAAGTTTTGTGGAATTATTGATTCTAGAGGTGAAATTGTTCCCGTTTACTCTAAATTAACTGCTTTTTATGAAATGGCATCTTCGAAAGCAAACCTTTTGTCACCTTCATAACAAAAGTACTAAGTCAATTTTGGGACATTTTGAGAATTTATGCCTAACTCGTTTATTTTATAATATCTTTTTATTCTTAATTATTCAAATTTTTATTTTTAATTATTCAAATTTTATTTTTAATTTTTCTCATCTTATTTGAAATTATTACAATTTTATTTTTACTTTTTTAAATTTAATTTTAAACAATATTTTGTTGTGAGGATGACAATTTAAAAGAAAATGGAAAAATACAAAATAAAAATGATTTTAAAAATTAAATAAAAATAAAAAATACTTTTAGTGTGACTAAAAGTTGTTCTTTGGAAAAAATACCTGCACTACTTGTATATATGTTCATAGGGTTAGGGTTAGGGTTTTTTTCGCACCATCCAACAAGTCACATTCTTTGAATTGTTTTAAAAACTTTCTGAAATAAAGTTTTTGATTGTGCATCGTTGGCACAACCTCGCAAATCCCCTTCAAAATAAAAGCTTATTGCGTTTTTCCTTTTCAGCCAATGCAAAACTGTGTGATTGTCTGTGAATGACTAACTTCTTTTTTCACAGCTACAATAAAACAGGAAGATGGATTAAACACAAGTATTGAAAATGTGCATCTATGAGTTTTTACCCATTGTGTTCAGGAAATGAGGAAGATGATGAGAAACTATCTGTTGATGAGCTGACCACAGACAGACTGAGCCTGATGGCTTGTTTCCACCTCACCTTGGCGACCTGCGCCTTCAGGTCCCGATTTTCCACGTCCAGGTTCCGTTTCTCTCCCAGTGCCGTAGTCAACGAGGCGTCCTTAGAGTTCAACAGAGCCTCCAGATCCTTGAGCCTCTGCAGGGCGGCAGATAACTCCGACTCCTTTTTTGTGTTCCTATGCAAACAATGGGAGAGGATGGATGCTTTTAAATACAGTTAACATAAAGCTAATGAACCAGACTGGAAATCATTGGATGATTCACCAAGGGTGGAATAATGTAATTTTTTGTTTCATATACTATATATATAATATATATTAGCAGCCGATCCATTTAGATTCACTGTATCAAAAACTTCCCCTTTGCTTTGTTTCAGCATTCAAATGTTGTTGTTTTTGTTGAGAATTGACTAATTTTCATCTCTCCAACCTTAACTCGGACATTCTTATCCATACCATCTATCTATCTATCTATCTATCTATCTATCTATACCATAATGCAACAAAGGTCTGCGTGCGTGTGTGTTTGTGGAGCAAATATCTCCCCGGCGCGGTGTCTGTTCAAATGGAAACTTTGTCAACGGCTTCCAAATACCCCGTGTGTGCATCTGTTGTTTTGGTGTAATTTGGTCATTTCAAAACGTTTATTTTCATTTTATTTGGCCCTGATGGCACATTCAAGTTCACCCAGAAGTGAAGCCTATTCAGCTTTTGACCTCAGTGTGAGGGGGCGCTATCGCACCATCTATATCTGTTTCACTGCACAGCTCCTCACAGTGGCGAGCTAGAGTCACGTGTGCGGCCAGAGCCAATTTGACAACTCTACTTAAGCCCCCACTATATGAATACATACTTCTGTACTGTACTAGTAATAATAATAATAACAATAATTATTATTTGTTTATTTTGGATTCTTTTTTGCTTAACAAATGTGTATTTGTTCCTTATGTTTGAACTGCTTATTGATGCTTTATTAACTTATCTATTTTGTTTACTTTACTTTGTTATGGAATACAACTCGATTCAATTATATTACTTATTATATTATTATTATTATTATTATTATTACTTTTATTATTATTATTATTATTATTATTATTATTATTATTATTATTATTATGACACTATACTATTGTTTTTTGTGTTATATTGTTAGAATTATACTTGTGTATTTGAGTGTTTCATTATTATTACTACTATCGTCATCGTCATAATTATTATTGCAGTTATGAAAATTAACTAAACTAATTGGTTTTAAGAGTTTTTTCATTTCCTCAAAACCTGTTTGAGCCAGTTTGTCTCCGGTTTGGTCGGGGAATTTTAAGCACAGAGGGATGATTAAAATAAGCTATTGTAACTCCAGTAGTTTTCTCTTCTTCTCTGATGCAGATGTGATTGATGTGAGCAGAAACTGGGAAAGACCTCGGCACCAGTGACTCATTCTGTCCTGAAGTCTGTGGAAACCCACAAACCCACAGCCGTTGGTGTTTGGCTGGAGGTGCTGCCATGGCAACGGCTGGCTTTTGCCAAACACACATTTTTACACTGCTTCAATATTTATGGAAAAACATTGAAGGCTTTTTAAACACTGCCACGTACTGTGTGTGTGTGCAGCCTATAATGATGATGGCTGTGGTGAGGGGAAAGAGTTAGTCATCTCAGGCTGTGTATGAGAATATGAGAAAAGACCGTCAGCAAGTTTTATAAATACTTACAACATCACCGTACTATGAATAAATGAGGATCACATGCAGGGAGCTTGAGAGGAATGGAGCCTTCAAGTGAAAATTCAGATCCCAGAGGCAACAAACCATCTCATGATATTCATTAAAAACTGGATTAAAGATGCACTTATTCACATAATTTGGATTTCAACCATGAGAAATGTTGCTAATCCTTTGAGCACATTATGCTTTTTCTGATTCTTTCTTTTTTGGAGCTAGAATCATAAGGTCCCATTAGGTTAGGAAAGTCTGCTACAAAGTATGTTAAAACTGCAGTTTTAGTCCCATGAATTCAATGTATTTCAAGATTTCTAACATTTTGTGGGAAAAATCTGAAGGTGTACATCAGCTAAGTTTGGTTTGTTATAGTCTAAGTTTCACTGGACGGTGTAAAATAACTTGCCTACTCAAAAAGAAAACGTGCTGAACTCCTCCCACTCCAATAAACTTCCTATTTTATCTCGTAAGTTGATAAGACACGACACAAAAAGACAAGATGAGCTAAGTTAAGATAAGCTAAAACAGGATATGATTAGATGAGCTAAACTAAAACAAGCTAAGCTACAATAACATGAAATAAGATAAGACAAAACAAGACTGGACAAGATAAGACAAGACTAGACGAGACAAGATTAACGTCTCATTTCCTCTTGTAAGATGATAAGATAAGACACAACATGATACAAAAAGACAAGATGAGCTAAGATAAGCTATAACAAGATACGATTAGACGAGCTAAGCTAAAATACTAAAAAATAGGATTAGACAATGTAAGACAAGCTAATCAAAGACAAGTTAATTGAAGACAAGACAAGACAAGGCTAGACTAGTCAAGCCAATAAAGGGCAAGTCAAGACAAAAATCTTAATGTATATATTTGGACCACCCAGGTGAACGTTGACCCACCTGGCTTTCAACTCCTTGTGGTCCTCGCGCAGCTTGCCAAGCTCCAGCTGCATTCTTGCTCGTTCCTTGGCTACCGAGTCCAGAGTCTTCCGAGCATCGGCCAGCTCCGTCTCGTAGGCGGCCTTCAGCCCCGTCAGCTCCCGGCTCACCTCCGTCTCAGACTCAGTAATGCGAAGACGCAAGCCGGCGTTCTCGGACTCCAGGAAGCGCACCTTGTCGATGTAGACGGCCAAGCGGTCATTGAGGTTGCAAAGATCTGCTTTCTCCTGGAGACGGGTGATTCGGTTCGGGGACATGGGGGTGTTCGCACCTCGAGGAGTGTTTTGCGGAGTCGCCATTGCACCTTTCTGCCTATTTGGTGGCAAGAAATTCATGAGAAAAAATAGCCCTTTGTAAATTCCACAACAGTTTTAGGAATAAATCTGGCCTACATAGTCTTCCTCCTGGTCCCAAAAGCACCCGAGTATTTAGTTTTTGGATCAATGGAAAACTGTTCTCTCCAATAAACGCAAAAAATCTGGACAATTATAATGGATGATATGATGCTTTTATTTTGAAGGGGATTATGTTTTGTTTTGTTTTGTTTTTAGAGAGAAATAGAGAATCCTATCAAGTCCTTTCACATTTCTAACACTAGAGGGTAGTACAGTAAATATTACGCTTTACACCAGTGGTCCCAAACCACTGGGCCATGGACCTGTACTGGTCCGAGGACCATTTGGTAGCAGGCCACAAAATATGTTCTAGAATTAAAATTGGCACTTTGTCGCTCACATGTCTTTTACTTGACTGCAAAACAAGAAACAAAATCAATTACGTCGGGGGTTCAGAAATGTCGCGTGGACAGACATGTAGCAACTATGAGGTGTAGCCACATTAGATATGGGCCAACCAATCATATATCAAGTTTTTTTCTTCCCTCTCTGAGAAGTGCTCTACTCGCACCCAATGATGCATGAGCTCCCTTTCCAGCAGTTTGGAGTGACTCCAAAAGCTTAGTGTGAACGCAAACTGGGCCAAACCCAGACGTTAATGAGGTGTATCCACCCATTTGGGCGTGGACTAATCTAATTTCAAACAAGGATAATAATTAGAATACTGATCAAATGACAACTGATTACATTGTAACGAGGTACAAAATGCATTTTTATGTCCGAATTTGGCACCAACAATGCTAGAAATATTTCAGCCCTTTGGGGAAATTAGTTGCGAACCCTTGATTGATAAAAAATAGTCTCATGCAGCCGGGCATGGTTTCATCAGTAAGCTTTAGCATTTCCTGTGCCTGAGCAGGATAAGCGGGTACAACAATTATTAAAAGCAGGTGTTTTAAAACAAAGTTTTTAAACTATTAAACGAGCCCTGCAACAAAAGCTCAAAGGCACCACCAAAAAAAAAAAAAAAAAAAAAAACCCAAAAGTCATTTGATCTTGTTTAAACTGATGGCCATCAATAGGTTTTAAACAAAAACCACACAAACTAAAGATTTACCTTTTTTTTTTAATCCAAGTAGATGAAGAAAAGCTGTTCGTCCGTTCGAGTCTTCAGGCCAACGTTGGCTCTTCAGGCTGTTCCTGCTTCATAGGGACTAATGAAAGGGTGGAGCAGAGGCTGGCCTTAGGTTTGGCTGTCCTGCCTCTCCCTCCATCGTTTCCCTCTGTCTGTGTCTGTACTGGGTGTGCTGGAGTCTGACTGGGTGAGTCACAAAGCCATGTGATGCATTCAAAGAATCGTTTGAAGCAGATCCTCATCCTGAGAGTTGACTCACGTACACTGTTCCAATCAAACCACAAAGTTTACACAAAGTTAAAAGCAGTTGCGTAAAGCATTCAGGGTTGTTGAAAGACTTCTTAATCCCTCTGAAAGTCCACAGCTACACAAAAAACTGGATTATTGTCAATGCTCATTTCTTTAAAAAGTCGTGGTAAAAAATTGTGCTATATTTTTTTAGTATGTTTCTAAATCAGTAATTTCACTTGTACTCAAGCACGTTTTAGAAGAAGTCATTTGTTACATTTCTACACCCAATCGTTATTGAGTAAATTAAAAAATTTTGGTGATATTATTTCTTTTCCAACCTTAAGCCAGCAATTTTTGAAGATAATGAACATTGAACATAATCCAATGTTCGACGTCCAATACCATACTTTTATTGGTGTTGTTTCTTTTTTTTGACTGTGGAAAATAAATTAAATTCCAACTGTGCAAGATTGTGTCTCTTTCTTTTTAAATGTATACATAAAGAGGTTTACTGTATGGAAGCAAACCGTGGAGGTGAAAGTAACTAGTAACTGAATTTGAGTACTATTTAATTGAGCTAATTTTTACTTGTACTTGAGTATGTTAAGTATGACTTACTTGTACTCGAAGTACAATTTCACTCAAGTAACAGTACTTCTTCTTGAGTAGGATAAATCAGTAGTCTTTACAACCTCTGAGTGCTTCCCAACCATTATGTGGAAGTATTTAGCAGTCATCTTTAAACTAATAAAATTACCTGTTATATTTTACATTTAAAAAATAAATTAAATCAAATGAAAATGTAGCAGTAAAAATAACAGAATGTATTTACTTTTCTTGAATAATGTGTATGAGTACCATAGGTGTATCCACTGGGTGTGTAATAATCAGAGTAATCTCACCTGAAATTCCACTTTTTTGGAACAAAGAAGGCGAGGCAGTAGGGACATAACTTTCCATTGATTGCTGAAGTGAGGAAGTTATGACATTTGTTTAGCATCAACATCCATCCATTTTCATACCCGCTTATTCCCGTTTAACAGGGTCGCGGGGGTCTGCCGGGGGTACATCACAGGGCAACACAGACACAGACAACCATTCACTCTCTCATTCACTGGGTGGGAGGAAGCCGGAGTACCCGGAGGAAACCCACGCAGCACGGGGAGAACATGCAAACTCCATACAGAAAGGACCCAAGTCCACCCCAGGGCTTGAACCCAGGACCTTCTTGCTGTGAGGCGGACGTGCTAACCACTAAGCCACCGTGCGCCTGCATCAACATCCACAAGTTGAAATATATAGTAACTAAAACAAGCACAAATGTGAACAGCAGATGGCAACAAAACAACATTAATGCACATACTGCAGAGGCGTGAAAATGTCCTGAAATGACTTCGACATCCCTGAAAGAAACGTTTATAAATACCAAGAAATTTGATTGGACAAGAGACTTTCCAGGAGCGCTGATAGAGCAACAGCAGCAATGGGACTTACCGGTACTCATGTTCTGAAAATGGCTGCCAGCCATTTTCAGAACAACTACCCCCTGACTGCCAGATATTTGAAGGCTGCTGATCAATGTCTGGGTCCATGTTTGGCCAGATCGTTCTGTCACATCTTGAAAACACAGCGTAGAACCCAAGAAAGAGACAAAGGAGTGAGTTTTGAGTGGATTTATTTATTGTACACAGATAAGTAAATCCAGGCAGCTGTGGTGGTGATAATCTGTTAGTGGATGAGTTGAGGCAGGCTGGGGGCGCTGGAGTTTAAACAGAAAACACTGGAGAGAGAGAAATAGAGATTCAGATGAGTGGTGAGTTAAGCACAGACAATGATTCCATAGAATAGGCTCAAGACCTTGTGAGAGAGAAAACATGTAATACCACTCAGGAAGACGTCACTGGTGCTGATGAGGAGTCACTGGTGCTGATGAGGAGTCACAGCAGGGCTTAAATCCTGCTGCAGATCATCAGCACTGATTCTAGGCAGATGTGTTGCTCTCCAGTCGACTCCGAGCAGCAGCCACGCACTAGATGCTCAGAAAAACCACTTATAAAACACAAAATATGAATGATATACACAAAATTAAAGCAACGACAGAAGATGGTTACCAAAATACAAAATATGAAAGATGTACAAAACAACAGCAAAAACACACAACATTAAAACACATACAGTGATGCTAAAAACACAAAAAAATACTATGACCCTCAGATCAAATACAATCATATTCTGTGGCGGTGATAAAAGTCTCCTGTACTCACCCTGCGAGGCGTGCTGGTGGTGGGCAGGCAACTCTCAGAGATGCCTCTACTGTTTGAGAAGGGAGAGGCCAAGGTCAGGGGGCGTTTAGAGGATTCTTCTTCAGTAAGTCCACAGGAGATGCAGACGGGGGTCTGGTTGACCTGCTAAGGCCCAAAAACACAGGGTCAGATCAGACTACTAGAAACTCACATTTATAAAAATTTAGTGATACTTGGCCTGAATCTCAGTTAAAATAATATAGGTTTTATCTGTTCACTCGTGTTCTATCAAAAAACCTCATTTTCTATAGACCTCTGCCATTACCTGTACCTACATCTGTTCTGTTCTAAATTTTAAAAAAAACCGAATGCCTTGAAAACAGTTACACTATACAACAAGAACACTGGTTGGTTCATTTTGATTTGGAAATAGATGCGCATAAATTCTCTGAGGACAAATTTCACAATAAGGATCATTAAATGCTAAGTGCATGTGAGTAAGACTGATGAAAACCTGGACATTTTCCAAGAGAAAACATTAACCTGTGCACATTGTCAGTTGATAAATTTTAGTCCAGCCTAAAATTCTGTATAGTTTTACAAGTGTTGCATTCCTTGTTTGTTTTTAGATGATTTATTTTCCTTTTTGATGTTAAAAAGCTTTTCTCATTATGTCTTCATCCTCATCTTCTCATAAAGTGCACGTGACCTTCCTCATGGCCATGTCCTGAAAGACAAGGTGTCAAAAATGTTCACTGGTGTGTCTTTCCCTTCAATATTTGAATTTCTGCTCATGTGATTGAACACTTGAATGGATGGAAGCAGTCGGGCCAGATTTGAAGAGCGTATATTTTTCGAAGTGTCTTAACAAAGGGCTACATTTGTTAAGTTGCACTGAGATAAAGTAAAGGTTTCGTAGCCATCAGGGTTACTGAGTATGAAGCCTGTTACTGTGTATCACACATGCAGGGGACATGTTGAGCATTGGTTGTGCAATGACTCTTTTACTCTCTCACTGAGCTTACTACAGTTCCCAGAAAACAAATCCTGCTAATTATTTATTGTTTCAAGTGTAAGGAACTCTTTTTGTGGCATTTATTATGGCTTTTGTGTGTATGTTGTCTTGTTCCTTCTTAATTTTAATGGTGCATTTGTTGGAATGCCCGTTATGTGCCGTGACATGTTGGAGAACTCTATGCATGAACCATCCAAACATGTAAATGGTTACCGTGCTGGTTTAAGGGTTACATAGTCATATTTTCTTTGAACCACTAAACTGTTTTCTGTGGTGTTGCAACCAGTTTGCTACTTGGTTGGAGTTAAAAACCAAGGCAGGGTTTGCTGCTCAGATGCACACATGAGGAAAAGTAGATGTTATTTTACAATGCGTGTTCCTTAGCATGCTAATCTGATTAACTTTGTTGAATAAGCTACACCTTAATGAAGAAAGACTAGTTCAGGGTTTTGGTGGACTATTTAAAGATTGTTATTCTACAATGACATCGGCCTGGGCATTAGCTTTAACCACCGAGACAATCGCGCACATAAGTTATTTAGTGGTTTTGATGAAGAAGGAAAAAAAAAAAAAGACGAGATCATGTTTCCATGTATGGCTTTGTGAGTTAATCAGTAGTTACATCATGGAAGTACTGCATTTCACAGTTCACTTCTGACACAAATATTGTTTTGAAAATGTGGCTGAACCTTTTTCATGAAAGTAAGTTTTCAGGGAACATCTCTGGAAATAAAGCCTGAATCTTTGCGTGTGTGTGTGTGTGTGTGTGTGGGGGGGGAGTAGAAGCAGTGTGAGGAACGTGTTGAAGTACCTCTCCACCAGCGCTGATCAGAGTGGTTTGGAAACGATCTCCAGTTCCCCATGAGCTCTGAGTCTTCCACACCAGGTCTGAAGGGGGTTTGTGAATCCCGCCTGCGTTAGCGGCCCAGATCTGCAGAGAAAAAACAAATACAGATATTTTTTACACTAAATTTACAAATCTGAGAAACATTTTTTACAAAAAACTTTTTATAGAACAAATGACAAAATAACAGCAATAAAATACAATTTCTTTCAAATTTTGGCTCATTCGGACCGAGTCCAGGACTAAACCAGTGTGAAAGCACCCTAAGTATTCATAAATGGTCGTGATTGTTGAGTAGAAGAACCACTAACCGTGACCGTCTTTCCGGCCTTCAGGGTGAAATCAGCCGGGAACTTGAAGACAATAGGGGTAGGAGATCCCACCTGACGCTTGACCAGCCATTTCCCCAATTTCTGATCCTACAGGAAAATAGAGAAGAATAATGTTCAGCTGAAGAATCTAAAAATACACAAAAGCCCTCATTTATCAACCTTGCCTGAAAACGGGTGCAAATCTGAGTGCACATTTAGTCATACGACAGGACCAACGTGTGATTTATGAAACATATGTATCTGACCAATCCCAACGTACAAATGATCGGGTGTTGATAATAATTGCAGCAGCTGAATTTCATAGTCATTTACATGTGACGCCCTCCTGTTTCGGAGGCCCCGCCAACTAGGAAACTTTTCTAAGATGAAAATCGACATCCTCACATCTGAGGTGGAGCAAAACAAAGATTTGCTTTTTAAATGTGTGAAAACTAGAATTTAAGAAGTGTATTTAAATGAGGTGTGGAAGAGAATCAGCTCCTACAGGTGAAGTCTGCCCCCCTGTGTGCACTGAGAGCAACTTAACAACAGAAATCCTGAAGAAACGCACAGATATGATGTTTATATCAACCTCAGTGTGCACGCTTTAGGCAATAAATATTGCATTAAAAGAAAATTACGATCTAAACATTTTTTGAAAATGACTAAATATTGTCCCTTGTGTGTATTATACCTTCAGCCAATTTCACCTATAATTCATCACATTACCCTTTACTGCATCACATTTGTAGAAGTTTAAGGAACGATTTACATGTGTGTGCGACTGTGTGTGTGGGCGCTCTGGGTGAATTTATGTGCTCCTGCTCAGTAGCAGAGTTTTTTAGCTAGATTATATAAATATACAATAGATAAATAATTTAGTTTAATTCGTTTTAATAATCCCTATAGGTCTGTTTTGAATGTGTCTGCTTATGCCTAAATGACAGCTGAGTTTTTTTTAATACTTTATTTTCAGTCTCAGTCAGATTTTGCTGCGCTGAACCACTAATCCCCACACTCAGATTATCGTACACGAACTCAGACCTGACATGAGATCTTATCGTCGCGAACGCTCACGTCAAAATTGATAAATACAAAAGCTTGCCTGAATTTGGTCGAACACACGTCGTACGTTCAGATCTGAACGTACGAACAGTTGATAAATTGGTTTTACTGTTTTTATGATCTCATGTGCAGTACTTTGGAAGTGTTTTGTTGTTTAAATGTGCTACATTAATAATAAATAAGGGCCAATGACCAGACGAGTTCTGTAGCGTCTCATCTCACCTCATCTGCCGTGTTGCTGAGTCTCACGTACTTCCCATCCAGGTCGACCTCGTCCACGATGACCCGCCCGCTGGCTGACATCTGCTGTCTGACGTGAGTGCGGGTGCTCTTGGTGCTGTTGAGCAAGGCTTCACCCGCGAAGCTATAGGCGGCTTCGCTGTCCTTGTCGTTGGGGCGTCGCCTTTTGGCGTTGTTGTGCACGGCTCCACCCGCGAAACTGGAGGCCTCGCTGTCCTTGTCGTTGGGGCGTCGCCTTTTGGCGTTGTTGTGCACGGCTCCACCCGCGAAGCTGGAGGCCTCGCTGTCCTTGTCGTTGGGGTGTCGCCTCTTAGTGGTGTTGTGCACGGATCGGGAGTCAACTGCCAAAGAGGAGGAAGGACTTCCTGTCCCTCTGACCAAAGCCGGGCTAAGGGACAGACTCAGCCTGGAAAAGCGGAGACAAGAATGGACATGATGGAGATACAAGTTCAGAAAGGAGACGGATACGGATGCTGCAACATCTACAAATATCCTAAGCTGGTAACTCCTGATCTACACACTTCTCGTTGTTGCACTTCAGCTTCTTCTTGAAGCTACTGAACTCGTCCAGGGTCATGTTATGCTGTTGCTGTTGGATCCGATGCCTCATCTCAGCCAACTCTCTGTCCTTCTCCCCCAGCAGATGGCGGGTGTTTTCCTGCTCCCTCAAGTAAGCCTCCCGGATCATGGACTCCTAATCAATGAGAGATCAGGTTTAGGGAAAAATTTAGGGGTTCCAACAAATTCTCATAAAATCTATTGTCCATCTGTGTTATGTCAAAGCTTTCTTGGGCAGAAACTAAACTCAATGGGAGACTGACTATCTAACCAACCACCTAAGTAACTAACTAAGTAACTAACTAACTACTGCCTTGCATGGCAGCTCTGTCCCATTGGGTGTGAATGGGTGAATGTGGCTGATATTTTGTAAATATTTTTGGGACTACTTCAGTGTTCAGTGTCTTCATCTATCAAGTCTGCTTGTTATGACACACATAAATAATAGGGATGAGGTCAAAGGTTTTTCATTACGTGTACATAAAATCAAAATGGGTTTATTTGGTTCAAACGGGTATCAAAGAGAAGTGTTGAACACCCTTAGATTCGAAAGTTTACGCTTTTCCTACTTTGTCCACTACGACAGGGTATTAGGGCCACATTAAAATAACAAATATTCTGGGCACTACAAGATTAAAGTCATAATATTTTGAGGAATTAAGTGGCAATTTTTTGAAAAAAAAATCATATTTCAATAACATCGTAATTTATGAGATTGAAGGCAGAATATTTTAAGATTAAAGTCCTAATAAAATTGAATTCCAAACAGGACCTTGTCTGTATTTAGTGAGATTATAGCCCATCATCACCACACTTATCAGTTTAAGGACTTTAGTTTTTTGAATTTGTTCTGACAACGAACTGGGAGGAAAGGGTCGGCTTCAGGACTATCGGAATTCCGAGCGCTGTACCATTACGAGTTTTTAAATCATTACAACATTATTCTCGAAATATTACGCTTTTAATAAAATTACGACTATTCTGAAAATTTGACTTTATTCTTGAAATATTACAAATTTAATCTTTTAGTGCTCAGATTTCTCTTTATTTCAATGTGGCCTTAATACGCCGATGTCGTCGAGTGAGAATCGCGTAAAAAAGTAAAAATTACAGAAAAAACATGAATGATTGTGTAAATGAAACTCAACACTTCTGGTGCTTATATTGCATGATTACAGTATTTTTAACTGTTGAAAAAAAATCTAAATTCTTACAAAATCTTTTAATTTTCCTCAAATTATTACATAATATTTGCCTTAGTTAAATAGAAATTGGTCACCAAAATAAGAGAAATTTAGAGAGAAGATCCTGTTAGGACTGATATTTATCACTTATTGCTTGAATATTGTCGGTTTCTTACATATTTAGTATTTTATGTAAACGTAGAAGTGCAAACTAGGGCACAATAATGTGGAAAGTACTTGTTTTTCCACAAGAAATCTGTGGCACACTTAAGATCAAACTGCTCTGCATTTGGCCCCTGAACTAAAATGAGTTTGACACCCCTGCAGTAGGTGGTTCAGGCATCTGATGATGTTTTCTGAGCTTCTCTGCCTCATGTGAGCATCTGACTACACGTGTGAGACACTTTCCTACATCTATGAGGAATGTCAGCGAGTGTTTGGTTCACACCTTTAAATTAAAAATACACAATTACAACTTCTAACAGCGACACACAGAAAATCTAAGCTGTGATGTGATAGTGTCGTGTTGGTTCTGCTCTATTGGCCCCCCATGAGTAAACTAAACTAAACCTATCGTCACTAAATTACCTATGAATATTAGACGTTGATCTACCTGAGATTTGTAGGTTTTTTCAATCTCTTCCTTGTAGAGTTTAATCTGCAGTTCATGCTGGCTGCGCATATCCATCAGTGCGTCTGCCAGTTTGCTCTCAAAGTCCTGCTGGTGACCGTTGTCCAACTCCACCATACGAGACTCATGATGCCTCTTCGTCTCCCGCAGCTCCTGTTAGAGAAACACCAGCACATGCCCATCACATCCCCTTTATACCACTACTAGACACAGCTGCTCTACTGGTCAGAGCATTTCATTACCCTGACCTCAGAATGAAGGTTCTTCTGGAACTCCAGCTCTTCTTCCAGTGTCTGGCTGCGGTTCTCCTCTTCCACCCTCCTCAGCATCTCATCCTTCAGTTCCTTCCGGACGTCTCTCAAACTAGCTTCCAGCTACGAGTGGAAGCAGAAGATAAAAGTTGGTAAAAGGTGGGCTTCAAACATCAGGGCATAATAATCGTTGAGTGTAAAGAGATATAATGCATTGTTCACATAATTGCAGTATTACGGGAAAGTTTCGTGGAATTAGGGCTTCTAGGTTCCTGATGCTTGAGGTGGAACTGTTCCTGCTTACTTTCAAAAAACTGATTTCTATGAGTAAGTAAAAATAGCGTCTTGTGAAACAAACATTTTTTCACCTTCATAACAAAAGTACCTAAGTACATTTTGGGCCATTTTGAGATTTTATAGCTAACTCATTTATTTTATAATACATTTTTGTTTTAAATTATTCTTGTCTTAATTAAAGTTATTTTAGATTTTTATTTTTATTTGGGACAGTATTTTGAAATTTAATATTTTATAATATAAAAATACATGAGTTTTGGATTCAAAGACAAAAAAACTACACAGGCACTTTTGTTGTCAGGGTGGGGATTTAAAAAAATGAGTGTGTTTTTAAAAATTAAATAAGAATAAAAAATACTTTTGTGATAAAAAAGTAGTTCTTTGGAATAATAAAATTTTTGATTGTGCATCGTTAGCGCTTTATAAATAAATCCCCTTCAAAATAATAAATAATTAATGCATTTTTTTTTTTTAGCCAAGGCAAAAGGTTCTGAAGTGTGACTAACTTATTTTTTACAGCTACAATAAAACAGGAAAAAGTATCAAAGAAGTCAATTTATCAGTTTCTACACATTGTGTTCAGGAAATGAGGAAGATGATGATGAGGAACTATCTGTTGATGAGCTGACCACAGACAGACTTAATGATGATTTGTTTTCACCTCACCTTAGAGACCTGCCCCCTCAGTTTCTGGTTTTCCACCTTCAGGCTCTGGTTCTCTCCCAGTGCCCTATTCATCAGACCCTCCACATGCTGGAGCTTCTTCAGGGCGGCAGATAACTCATGCTCCTTTTCAGTGTTCCTATGCAAACAATGGGAGAGGATGGATTTAATAAACATGTACACTTTACAATGCAGTCATAAAGATAATTAACCAGAGTGGAAACCATTGGATGGTTGAACAAGGCTGCAATAATGTAATGTTTAGTTTCATATATGTAATATACAGTATATTAGCAGCCAATCCATTTAGATTTATATTTATTGTATCAAAAAGTTTATTTGCTTTGTTTCAGCATTCAAATTGTGTTGTTGAGAATTGACTTATCTTCATCTCTACAACCTTAACTCAGACATTCTTTCATTTTCTGTATTACTTTCTTCTTGCACGTCTTAAACTTAAGTAGCTCAAGCAGAAGTATTTGTATTATTATATATTATGTGTATTTAACCATTTCAGAGGTTGTATACTTTACACAAAACAAGTTTCGATTTTCCTTAAAATGATGGGAGTGAGCAAAATATTTGTATTTATTATCATTATTGTTTTTTAATGTTAGAACTTTTAATGTGTATATACTATAAATAATATATATATTTATATGCATAAGGGATTGAAACTTTACGCTGCAGGATGTAAGCATCTTTCCTTAAAAATGATTATATATATATATATATATATATATAACTATAATATAACTTAATATTGTCATTATTACTATTATTATTATAATTATATTGTTGTATGACCATCAAAATGTGTATTTCTTAAAAATGGTTAATTAAACTATTTTTATATTACTATTATTATTGTGTTATTATTATTATTATTAATAATAATAATAATAATAACAACAATAATAATAATAATCAATAATAATAACAAATACTATTATTATTATCATCTGTTTTTCTGGTCTAAAATGGCCAAACTTCTTTCTTTACATTTATACATGATTAGATTTTGTAATAAGTAATAAATGTGCATTATTTGTATCTGTTGTTTGAACTGCTTATTGATGCCTTATTAACTTATATATTGTTTTTATCTACTTTACTTTGTTATGGAATACAACTATTAAATTATTTTCCTATCATGACAATCACTATTATCATTATTTGTATTATTATTATTTTTGTTATTACTAATACTATTGTTATTGATGTTTTAATGTTAGAATTATACTTGTGTTTAACACAAATGTATTTTTGAGTGTTTCATTATTATTATTACTACTTAGTACTATCATCATCTGTGGATTGTTTGTATGTAAGGTTTTAATGATGTAAAGCACTTTGAATCATATTGTATTAATGAAAAGTGCTCTATAAATAAAATTTGATTGATTGATTATAATTATTGCCATGATGAAAATTTGACTGGCCAGTCAAAGGGCAATGCAAGACAAAAAATCTTAATGTATATATTTGGATGATCTGGTGAACTTTGACCCACCTGGCTATGAGCTCATTGTGGTCGTTGCGCAGACTCCCGAGCTCCAGCTCCAACAATGCTCGTTCATTGGCCACCGAGTCCAGAGACTCCCGAACGTCGGCCAGCTCCGTCTCATAGGCGGTCTCAGTCTGAGTGATGCGACGTTGCAAGAAGGCGCTCTCGTTTTGAATGGAGCCTGCCAAGGTGACGAAGGTGTCAAATTCTTCCTGCAAGCCATTCAAATCTGCTTTCCTCTCGATGGCGGCGTTCGCATCTCGAGGAGGGGTCTGGGCGTTCCCCATTTCACCTATTTAGTGGCAAGAGATTCATGAGATAAATATCAATGCACACAAACAGAACAATATTAAAATATTAAAAAACGCTGCTTATCTGTTTTTTCTGTATTGGTTTTAAATCAGTAAATTGGTTTTAAAATGTAAAAACTAAAAAACGAAGGGTACCTGGATTGTATCCACTGGAGTCAATAATCTGAGTAATCTTACTTTTTTAAGATCACAGTGAGGCAGTAGAGGTCGATTAAGATAGACTGTTTTCAGCGATTAAAGTTGAGATCGAACTCACGCCATATGAGTTACTCGAAGTCTGACGTCATAACTAGAACGTGGTGGATCTATTTGTTTTGGGGAGCAAAATAACTGATTAAGCAAATATCAATATATTGTCACTTATTCGTGTTAACTAATAAAATGCGTTTGTAGAACTGTTTTATAAAAGCAATATCACACTGGAGATCGCGCTGTTGTGCTGAATATCAGCAGTGGTGTGATTATCACACCAGCACGATGTTTTATTGTTTACACAGTGCTCTTATTTTGAAAAGAATAACTTCCGGTCTCACATAATGAAAATCATGTCTGTTAATTCCTTCTTGACCCTGATAAAGAAATATGCCTTTACTTTCAATTTGAAATATATATATATATATATATATATATATATATATATATATATATATATATATATAACACATTTATTTTAAATAAAACATTTTGCTATAACGAATGATTTGAAGTGTTGTGGAAAAATAGAAACATTTTGTTGCAGTAGTTTATGGTTTTCAATCAAATTAAGTCGTTTTAGCTTTAAAAAAAATAATAATGTTAATCACATGTTGTTTATCTAAAGCGAAAGTGATCATTGGCAACGAAACTGTAATGTAGTGAATTGAAGAAATCGCCAGAAAGTTTATCTGTCTTTTACTTCCGTAAATTTACATATTTTCACATGTGCATTAGCGCCCTCTGCTGGCTGTAAAGGCTTAAAACATCGACTATCTGTGGAAAACACTGAATATCCGTTTAAACGTTGTACCTTTCAACACAGATGCCAGACTTACATATACATATTTCCCTTTTTAACAATAAGTGTGGCCTTAGAGTGAGGAATCGTTTGGAAATGTCAAATGTGGGTAAATCGTAAGCTATCGTCCCTAAGCCAGACGTGTGGTGTCATGTGGTTTGTGGGAAAACCCGGATTGGACCACGTCGGTCACCTGGGCAAAAGACCTGAAAAAAACGTGCAGGGAAGTGCGTGTGATTGACAGATAAATGACACACACTGAGGAACAGCGAAAAGGGATTACATTAGACAGTTAGTTTAATAATAAAGTGCATTAATCGGTGCGCAAAACGGTTTGAATGAGGACCGGGCGCTGAAATGTATCTATTTTCCGTGTTTTATCCAGTAAATGTGTAATGCAACAGGAGTCCCGTCAGTGCAACATGATAAAGTGTGACGTGTTGACATGAAAAAGCGAGAATAAAAGAGAGAATATTGGTGTTTTTCCTCTGAGGTGAAACTACTCCACTCCGTGTCTTATAGGGCGCAGCCCAGCTTTGCGCGCACAAACAGCCGCTGTGCGCCATAAACAGAGGACACCAAGGACAAAAAAAGACATCCGAGCACAACAGGGCGGAACCCGGATTCTATTCTGATAATCCCCCGGTTGTCCGTGACTCGTCCGCGGCGTCCACCCTCCGTTAAGCCCGCTTCAGACCGCCTGAGCTCCGCAGCTCCGCTCCGTGCTGCTCCGTCCTCGGACTCCATTAAAGGCCCGTGTGCGCCTCACGTGTCCTGGGTTTCCTCCCTCACATGACCCGTTGTTTGTCCCCGTGATCATCTCGGTGAACCCGTGCCGGTCAGTGAGGTGAGGTGAGGGTAGGTGAGCTCTATGGAGATGCTGGAGCAAAGTCTGGACAGCTCGGCCAGGTGAGAGCACCAAAGCAGAGGGATTTAAACCCAGATCCACCGTCTTTAAGAACCAAACTGCAGTTTTTAATAAAAGTTTTTCTCATTGTGTGCAGCACATGTGACCAGTCGAGGTTTAATCCTTATCCAAAGTACTCTCATTTTCCCACTTTAAACATGGATTACCTGATTAATATAATAAATCTAATTTTATTTACGTCCTGACGTTTGTTCTCTGGCCAACCGAGAGGCGGCGCACTTTCCCCTCATGCTTAAAGATAAATAGTACTAAAGGATGGAGAAACTAAAGCTCTCTCAACTAATTAGGTAGTGCTGGGCGATATATCGATATTCAAGATGTATCAATTTTTTTTATTTTGGCGATATCGAAATTTACAATATTGCCTATATTGATATACATAGTTTTTATAGCTAATTTTGTATGAAAATACTTGTTTTAGGAGTTGCTTTATTTGCTATTTCTCAGAACAGCATTGAAAGCACAGTTTGATGGATTACTGAGTGGTTCTAACCCAGATCTACCACTAAACAAGCCACACTACAGAACTCACTCACACGTGCTGTCCCTTAGAGGAGAAAAAGCAAAAGTGGCACATACTGTGCAGCTGTTTGTTTTTTAAATGTGTCTGTGTGGCGTTTTGCATCAGCAAATTTAACCCAGAATTGTCTTTCTGCTAAAACTTTATTGAATTAAAATTATTGAGATTTAATTTGTGCATCGCCATTTTGAGAAAAAAATATCAGATATGAGCTTTGGTCCGTATTGCCCAGCCCTACAATTAGATTAAGGCTACTTTTTTAAAAGTGTGGTACTGAACTGCCTGAAAAAAAGGTGTCATTTCATGCTGGCAAAGTTAGGATGAAATTAAAAGAATTATATCGTAATGTATCCATTACTTAACTAATTATATCTAGATTCTAGGGATGTGCATTGCCATGAATCTGACAAAGCTGTACGATTCATAATTTCCATGCCACTATGCGATATATCCCAATACTAAATAATACGATATACATTGCGATATCAATAATTACTAATTTCACTTTTACAAGTACAAAATAGTATGAAATACAATGTATTTCATGAGCCTGAGTAAACAAAACCTGAAATAAATATAATGGCTTACTAAAAGAGATGAAAGCAACACATACAGAAGTTAAACTAATCTTATTTTAAAATGTTTTTGTGTGCATCACAAACCTTGTATTCTCATTGCACACAACAAATAAACACCAATAGTTTGTTGTGTGTGTGAATCAAAGTGTTTTTGTGTGTTTCAGTCACGATAAACAGGAAACGGAGGAGGTGGTGCAGCTAGCAGAAGGTGAGCCTCCATCACAGATAGAAAGTGAAACTGTGCATGACCTGGATTCATCGTTGGATATTTATTATTAAGCTTCTCTCCTGGTTTTATTGATTTGCTCATTCTGCTCGTACTCTTCTCCTTTTTGTTTCACTGCGGTAAATATTTTGATTATATATCTATGTTTTATCTGCTAAAGACTTATCAAATCTAGTTTTACGTTGTCTCATCTTAATCAGAGTCACATTTTATTGCCAAGTACATTTACATATATGAGGAATTTGTCTGTAACTAGTCTTATTTCAACTATTTTTATCTTTACTAGCCTTTTTCAAAGTTAACTAGTCTTATCTACCCCGCGACCCTGAAAAGGAGCAAATAGGGTTTGATAAGAAATGGATGGTTAGTCTTATCTATCTAAACTTAACTAGACTTATTTTTTATCCTATCATAACTCGTATTAGTCTTATACCTAGTCAAATGCATTATCTTATCTTGTCTTATCTAAACTTGTACCATCTTATCTAGTCTTATTTCAACTAGTCTTATCAATAACTAGTTTTTTAAAATACCCTTTGTTTGATCTAGTCTTGTACAGTCTTATCTCAGCCAGTCTTTTCTTAACTAGTCTTGTCATAACTATCCTAATCTTACATTATCACACCTTATCTTATCTAGTCTCTTTTCAGCTAGTGTGAACTAGTCTAGTCTTAACTAGTCTTGTTTCATCTTAACTAGTCTTGTCTCGTCTTATTTTAACTAGTCTTTTCTTGTCTAGTCATGTTCTAATTAGTCTCACCTCATCTTAACTATTTTTCTCTTGTCTACTTGTCTTTTCTCGTCTTGTCTCATCTTATCTTAACTAGTCTTTTCTTGTCTTGTCATCTAGTCATGTTCTAATTAGTCTCATTTCGTCTCATCTTAACTATTTTTCTCTTGTCTACTTGTCTTTTCTCGTTTTGTCTCGTCTTAACTAGTCTAATCTAGTCTCGTCGCATCTTGTCTGGTAGTTTAGTTGTCTTATCTTAACTAGTCTGTTTTATTTTCTTATTTTAACTAGTCTAATCTAGTCTCGTCATATCTTGTGTAGTAGTTTAGTTGTCTTATCTTAATATGTCTTATCTTAATATGTCTTATCTTAACTAGTCTTTTCTTGTCTAGTAGTCTAGTCTCTTATTTTCTTATTTTAACTAGTCTAATCTAGTCTCGTCATATCTTGTGTAGTAGTTTAGTTGTCTTATCTTAACTAGTCTTTTCTTGTCTAGTAGTCTAGTCTAGTCTGTTTTATCTCCTGTTATCTTAACTAGTCTCATCTTGTCTTATCCTATGTAGTCTTATCCTGTCTTATGTTAAAAAGTCTTTTCTTGTCTTGTCATGTCTTGTCTAATCTTAACAACTCTAATCCAGTCTAATTTGATCTAGTCTAGTGTTGATCCAGTAACTAACATAGGTGTGTGTGTAGCAGGAGAGGGGGAGGAGCAGACTGCTGTGACCATTGCTGGCGTCCCACAGGCTACGTTCACTGACCATAATGTCCAGTATCAATTCCGCACAGAGAACAGCGGTGGACAGGTGAGAACTGAACATACACGCAGTCCCCACCAGGTACCAATGTGCTCTCTGGTCAGGTGACCTATCGAGTTGTCCAGGTGACTGATGACGCTCTGGAGGCGGCGGACGGGACGGGAGCCGTTAGCGTCGTCTCTGCCGCGTCGTTTGCCGGAGCCTCTCAGGCTGTGACTCAGGTGAGGAAACACGGCAGTGGATTGTGCTTCAGCTTGTCTTATCAAACAATAACGTGAATTAATTAGTAACAAACACACTGTAACGCTTAGATCTTAATCAAAATATCAAAGTGAGCCAGTGTTACAACCAGAGTTGGGGTCAATTATATTTTTCAATTACAATTATCCAAGTACAATTACAACTCAATCCTGATTATGGTGACATTTTTTCCAATTAAAATTTTAATAATTTTCTTCTGAAACTCAATTGCAAATACTTTCTCAATAATAAAAGTTAAAATTACAAATAACAATTACTGAGTCTGAAATAAATAACCTAATAAAACAACCATCCTTTTGCGTTAGCTTTCTGTTAGCATCTTTTATGATTTTTATTTTGACTAATGTCTTAAGTCAACTGTAAAATACACAAACTGACCTTGTTAGGCTTCCGCATCCATGAAAATATTGGTATTATATTTTTGGTGTGGGCGTCTGAGCCTTTTTTCTGTCAATTTACCCCTAGATTTAAAATGTTTAATGGTAAAATTATCCTCAAGAGAACTGACAGGTAACATATTTTAATAACTGTTAACTATATCTATGTGTCAGTTTATGACACATGGTATTTGAGAGTGGCGTAGAAGCTGTGTCCCAGATATGGGAAGGATATACATTTTGGGGACGCATCATCAGTAGTAATCATTTGAATCAGGAGGTGTTTCAGCCTTTTACACACTAGACACCCTCATCAAAGGTGGCCAGCTACAGGGTGATCAAGCTTGAGCTTGCATTCCATAACTGTTTCCCCACTGATAATAATTAGAGTGTCAAGAAAAAAACAACGAAGTTTGAAGAACTAATTTGTCGTAGTTGCAGCAGAGGCTTTTCCTTCTTCTTTTTCCTCTCTCTGACCTCTGCCTAAACTCCGCCCTCCCGCAGGCTGTCATCCAAAACCCTTTCAGTAATGGCAGCAGTCCCGGTGGAGACACCGTAGGGGGGGAGACGCGCTTCGCCTATTTTCCAGCCGCCACCGTCAGCGACGGAACAGCCACAGCTGTGTCGGTGCAGGCCGCCACCGAGCCAACCATCGCACAGGCAGGAGGTGAGAGAGGACTCCACCGTCCTCTAAAGCAGGGGTTCTCAACCTTTTCAGCCTGCGACCCCCAAACTAAAGATTCCAGAAACCAGGGGCCCCCACTGTAGCTGAACACAGACATGAACATTGAACATATGGAGACAGGACCATCTATAAGGGGGAATAAAGGGAAGAGATTTTTGGGGTCCATCCATAAAGTCAGCAAAATGATGGTCCATTGTTCTATGAATCTGTGATAACCACATTTATTTATTCATCTCAATAATATCCACTGTTATACAGGAAGTTTAGTATTATGTGTGCCATAGTATATAGTCATCTTAAAGATGTAAATCCTTCTTTTAATCAAAAATAAAATGGGTAAAAAGGTGGTGAATTGGGATTATTGGTTTAAAGTTGCAAATTAGAGTGACCAAAAACAGACAGAAAAAGGGTTAAAAGTGTCAATATTGGAACAATTAGTTTAAACTGGCAAATAATGGGCATGACAAACTGGGAATGTGGTTAAATTGTCAAAAATAAGCATGAAATATGGTGAAAAGAGATTAAAAGTGACAATAATGGGTCAACATGTGTGACATTAGGTAGAAAAGTGGTGGAAAGGGTTTATAAGTGCCGAAAATGTCTTGAAAGTGGAAAAAATGTGCAGAAAAGGTGTTGAAATTTGATGGAGAAGTGGCGGAAATGGGAGAAATGTTGCAAAAATGCATTAAAAGGAGCAGAAATATGGCAAGAAAAAGTGATGAAAATAGGTTAAAATATGACAAGCTTGGTGTAGTTGCAGAAAAAGGGTAAAAATAAGCAAAAATGGGCTCAAATTGTTCAGAAAATATTCTTGGTCCTGACCCCAAGGTTGAGAACCCCTGCTCTAAACAAAGCACGATCACAGGATGGCGACGCATGTTTGTGCTGCTGTTCTCAGGTCAGTTCTACGTGATGATGAGTCCTCCTGAGGTTCTGCAGACGGCCACGCCGCGGAGCATCGCTCCTCGCTCACACAGCTACACACAGTGAGTGTCACACACACGAGTGAAAAAACCAAAGCCAGCTACGCTCTGTTCCTCATGTTCTCACTCCACTCCTGGGCTCCACATCCTCCCATCCTTGGACTGTGTGTCACTCTGTGCGTGTGTGTAAAGTAAACAAACATACAACCTTTTCAAATCTGTGCTTTAAACCATCCATCCGCACTCTGTCCTGCTTACCTGCCGCCCTCAGAGACCTCGGTGAAAGCGAGATGTTGCAGCATGGCGGCTCCAACTGGTGAGATGATCTTCCACACTCACCTTCGTCATCGTCATGTGTTGTAGAGAAGGACGGTCGCCATCCCCCATGTGCCGCGCCTCTGTAAAAACACTCGGAGCGCTGTGTCCCTCCAAGTGCTTCTTTGTCTTTATTGTCCACAAACTGAGCCTCTGAGATCAAACACACACACAACACACTGTGTGACACTTCAGTCATTTCCAGGGGTGTCAAACATGTGGTCCACGGGCCAAATGTGACCCTGCAAATATGGAGAGAAGAAATGTTTTATTATTGTTCAGTGTTTGCACCACAGGTGTTCAGCATAATCCGTGTGTGTCGCACGAGTTGAACGCAAACATTGTCATTTAAAAGGAAACGCTACTCTTTTAAAACATTATTTCATGATTCTAATTAATCGTAATTTTTTTTGGGATCTTTTATAAAATCTTCTGGTAATTTCGTAGTAAGATTTATTTATTAATCTGACATTTAGTTAAATTGTATTCTTTCTTTTTTAAACCCAAAAACAAATGGGAAAATTATTTGTTTTTTTTTAAATAATTATTTTTGGTTATTTGTTAAATACTTTAATGTTTTTCTTTTATTATTAAATTATTCCCACTCCAAACTTTATTGATGTAATTAAAAAAAAAAGTCTAGCATTCGATGGATGCTAATTATATATAATGTACAAATTTGAGCTTTTCTCTCCAATTTTTCTATTATTCAATTGTAAAGATGTCCTACACCACATTTGTCAAACTCAAGGCTCGCGGGCCAAGTCCAGCCCACCAGAGCATCTAGTCCGGCCCACAGATAGATTTTGTTCAAAGTTAAAAATACAGTCAAAACAGGAGTTTTTTTAAATGACTGTACAAGTTGAAAATAAAAAAAAATACAATCAGGGTTGCAAAACTACATTATTTACAATAATATTAAATCAATATTATTATTTTTTAACTTGGAAAATTCTTGCAAATGATCCCACAGAATTCTGGCAAATTTGGTCGCAAAGTTACTGATATGTGGCCCGTGAACTAAAATGAGTTTGACACCCCTGTCCTACACCCTGGGGAGGGGAATTAAATAGTGAATAGTTGTTTCTGTGCTCAGACTGGGTTAGACAGCCTAATTTTATCATTATGTGACTCAACAGTTACCTTTGATATGAAAATTTCAGTAAACTGGTTAATGTACATCCATGCACATCCCAAACCTGTTTTTTTTTCTCTCTTTGTCTCTTTGTCTTTGCAGGAAAGTGGACGGTCCACGAGCACCGAGGGACGAACGGCGGCGAGCCCAACACAATGAAGGTGAAACTATACTGTATATAACGGGTCTGCAACCTGCGGCTCTGGAGCCTCATGTGGCTCTTTGACTCTTTTGCAATGGCTCTTTGTAGCTTTAAAAAAAATAATTAAATAATGAATTGTTATTTCTAGCAGAGGGTGTTGATGATTAATGACATTAACGTCAAATAAAATGATGATAAAACAATTGGCTAACCTAAAAATAAATCACATTGTGCAATAACTCTGTCACCTTCCTACTTCACCTCCTACAACATCTACTTACCATCAACTGTTCGTGCAGCTGTGGCTAACCTTAAGTTTTAAATCCCTGGTAAGATAATTAAACTAACAAAAAGACTAATTTGGAAGAAAATAGAGATTTTATTTGTGTGGGAAAAGATGTATTTAATTGCCAACATGCTGCCTTAATATGCATGCTTTGTGTTACAAGAAATTAGCAAGTAACGTGTTGACCAACATGATCATGTGTTATTTTTTTGTAGCCCTTCAAATCCATTAACTCATTAAATTATTGGATAATATTTTAACTGTGTAGAATTTTATACACTGTATTGTCTTCATTGAGAAGGTTTTTTTCTTTTCGGCTCCGGAAGGACTTTAATCCAGGTGAGATGAGGCAAAACGGCTCCATTGAAAGTAAAGTTTGCAGAACCCTGGTATATAATTATGCAGTAAATCCACATTTCTCTCTAAATCGGTGCTGAAAGTGTGTGTGTGTGTGTTCTATTTTTCTAAAAGTGTTTCTGCTTCTTTGCAGTGGAGAGAAGACGACGAGACAAGATCAACAACTGGATCGTTACGCTGTCGAAAATCATCCCCGACTGCAGCGTGGACAGCAGAACTGGAGCAGTGAGTAAACACACGTTGGACTTTATTTTTCTGCATATTTAAACAGAGATCAAAGCACTTCCTGCATCAGTGACACATCAGTGTTGATGATGTTGTTGTTTACCTGATGTATTCGTTCCTCAGAGTAAAGGAGGAATCCTCTCCAAAGCCTGCGACTACATCCGGGAGCTTCGTCAGAGCAACCAGCGGCTGCAGGACAGTTACAAGGAGGTGGAGAGAGTGAAGATGGACAACGAGCTGCTCAGACAACAGGTCGGCTTCTCAGACGCTTTATTCTGAAAGGACCAAAACAAAAATGAGGAATTGCAATCTGCATACGTCCTTCACAGGCTGGTGGAGATGCCACAGCGTTGATTAGTCACACACAACCCTGGTGGATTTTTCCTCCTCGGAATCAGTACAGCAGAGGTGTCCTTTCCTTTCAGGGTCCCCACTTTGATCTGTAATGGGCCCGACAAGACAAATCCACATTAATTTGAACACATTGATCCCCTACTATTAGGGGTGTGCATTGTTATGAATCTAACAACACAATTCACGATTTGCATGTCATGATACGATATATCCTGTTACTAAACAATACGAGAGACATCGCAATATATCGTGATATTAATGACAAATTTCTCTCTTACAAGTACAAAGTGGTATGAAATACTATTTATTTATTTTTCAACTTGCAAAAAAACAAGTAAATAACTGTAATTCAAGTAC
This sequence comes from Gouania willdenowi, assembly GCF_900634775.1. Classification (NCBI taxonomy): domain Eukaryota; kingdom Metazoa; phylum Chordata; class Actinopteri; order Blenniiformes; family Gobiesocidae; genus Gouania; species Gouania willdenowi. The sequence continues at coordinate 3,337,134 of NC_041054.1, forward strand.
CGTTGTCACAAAGAAGTGGTTTATTAAACTGTCAAGACATTTAAAAAAAAAAAAAAATTTAACTCTCGCTTCTACAACAGATTCTGATACTGTTATGTTTTTGGTTTTTTTTTTAGTAGTAACCACATACATAAATGAAAGTTTTTTTTTTTTTTAAAACATGATTAAAAAAAATTATTTTATTTTTTTATATTGCAATATACTGTATGGCCGAATCGAGTTTTTCTTACACTACCTAAAGTGTAAAGCACATTCGCACAAGTATCAGTATGAATTTCCAAACAATTTTCCTAAAAATGGAAATCGCACAGTACTTTGAGAAAAATGCAGGGATTTATGAGAAAGTTTTTGCATAAAATAATGTAACGATTGCCAGCCTATGCACATGTTGGGGAGTTTTATTAAATGTGTGATTTTGGAGAGACAGATATCTGGAATCAAACCTTTATTGTGATTTATGTGGTTCATGTTTTTCTGACTTTTTTTAATTTTAAATGAAGCTGATCCTGGATGTTCAAATCTACATGTAACTGCACTGTAATGGATGCTGTAATGTTAACGTTTCAAGCTGGAACTTAGTGTCAAATGTGTTTTGTGTTGGTCTCAGATTGAAGAACTAAAGAATGACAACGCGCTGCTTCGAGCACAACTTCAGCAACACGGAGTAGAGATCAACGGAGACTCCACGCCTCAGTGACGGACTGGGCACACACACACACACACACCTCGACTTGAGCAAGGACAAAAAACAAAAGACTGGAAAAACAGAGACTGTTTCTACAAAAACCGGGTCACAGAGACACACCCACACACTTGACTTGTGACGGCGTCTCCTCAGCCCAACACTCCGTTAACTGAACAATCATTTTGTTTTTGAAGTAGCTTTTTTAAAAAAAAAAATCCTTTACTCTCGTCTCCCTCTCCATCCTGTTTGTGTCGTCGGTGTGTGCCGTGTTTGTCCCTGTTTTTATTTAATTTATTTGTGTTAAAGAAAGTCATACACGTGCATAAAATATGAAAACACACTCATCACACTCACGAAGGATTCCTTTTTACTGCTGAGCTTTGCACCTAGTTGACGTGTTTGTTTTTTGGACACTCAAAACTTCAAGCAGTTCAGCAGCAGAAACACTTTTTTTTTTTTTTTTAGAGTGAGAGGAGTTTTGTTTTGTTTTGTTTGGAGCCTTAATAAGAAACCTGCTGCAGAGTCGAGGTGTTCACATAGCTCAGGTAACTGGGAGAGTGCGCTGGTAAGGTAAGGGGTTCCCAGACTCCACAGAGACCCTAAAAAATGTAGAAAACTAGCAACAATTTTAAGGTGCAATGTACAGAATTGACTGAAAGGTTTCCACCTGTGACTGATCCCTTTTGGGCATTAAATGATGTTATAAAGGAGAGGATTTTGCCCACTGGTGGATGTGTGAGGGTGGAGTTCCTACTAAGCTGCAGTTTTATCATGAGTTTCATAGGAAACTATTGCTACAGAATCATTACGAGTGATGGAAAGTTTTAACCAACCAGCATCGAGTCTGAACGTCACCATGGCAACGAAATATAACCACTGGCATGATTGATTCTGACTACAATAAAACAAAAGTGTTTATACACATGGACTGGTTTCCTTTGATAATTAAAGCAGCTTTTACATGTTTGGATTGACGTGTGATTTAAAAACTCATAATTTAAAATACTGTACATAGATTTTAACAATATCAAAAAAAATATAATATTAAATAAACTGACATTTTAAGGCCATTTATGTTGAATCAACCATAGCTCCCTAATTTAATATTTAGTGAAAGAAAAAAGGATTACAGATCAATATTACGTAGAGCTGCTTTTCAATTTGTGCATTATAGGTAGGTAGTTGTAGGTAAAGTTATTAAGAAATAAATATGGTTGATTGGAACATTTTGAGATTTAATTACCATTTATTACAACAAAATTACTGAAAATTGGTACATTTGAGTATTGATTGACAGATACCGAGTATCGTTTCGATAAACTTGCAAACCTAAGCAACAAAAACAAGGAACAGATTACCTAAAATAATGACAAAGCAAACTAGGGTGATCTTTTTTATTATTATTGATTTACATTTTTTTAACCAGATCAATAATTGGGAACAGACATTGTCCAACTTTAAATAAATTCGATGTTAAATATTGTGTCAATAGAAAACCGAATGGTTTAAAGAAAATATCTCAAATAAATTGGTATTTAAAAAAAAAAAAACCATTACTAAAGTAATTATATTGTTAAAATTTTATTTGTATATTTTTCTAGTTTTTGTTTTTAGTTGGTCTTTATATTGATGTCATGTTTCCGTCGGACGCTATAGACGTTGCTCGAATGTCCGTTGCTAGGAGACAGTTGCCAGTGTAAACAGACTTCACAGTCACGACGTTGTCAGCGGCCGAAGAAGACGTGTTTTCAACAGTTTCGGTGAGTAAAATGTGTTAAAACTTAAAAAAATGTGTGATATTCTAATAAAGATGTTTAAAGTTTTAGCTTAATTTTTTTTTTTTTTTTTTACTAACCGACGTACGATCGTATCAAAAACGCGAGCCTTGCCTTCTTATATTTTAAGCCAAACAAACATCGATTCGGTTTTTAATAGCGTTAAATCGTTACTGAAATCTAGCCTAAAAATATTGAAACTAAATCAACTAAAATTCAGCTACAGTTAATTCCAAAACTAATCTATAACCACAACATATTATTTTTAACGGTGAAAATGCATGAATAAATCATCATTTTGACTTATCGGCAACATAAATGTAATGATAATCTTTGTTATTTTATAGCAGACTGAAGAAAACATCACAGAGCATATAGAAAATAGTTTGTTGTTTTCTCTTACCTTTATTTATACAGTTTTTTTTTTTTTTTTAAATACCTAAACATGATAATAATAATAATTAAAGACAGCTGCATGACTGGGGCTTGTTCTATTATTGCATGTTTTACACTACATAATTTTCTTGCACCGTTTCTTCATGTTTCATCACTGATTATAATTATTTGCGTTTCCGTTAAAAAAGTAATGTTAGGAACCGAGGGTGGGACGATATATTGTGTCACGATAATAAAATGATAAAATGACGTATATAGCAGGGGGTGGTTGGAATAAAAAAATATGATCCACTGCTGCACACCAGATTGTTACAGTTCGTTTTTATTTTTTCATATTCTCGTTGAGTTGAAAAGGTCAAAGCCAGAGTAAGTATGTCCAGTAAACGTCATATAAAAGCATGGTTACTTTTCCTCTTTCAAAGTTTTCCTTAAAAAAAAAAAAAAAAAATGTAACACTGTTTTTTTAAGAGAAAAAGTTGTAATTTAACTTCTTTTTTATTTTTTAAGTTACCTCTTAAATTGTACATATACGCTCATAACAGGAGCTATGCACAATAAGAAAATAATAATTATAAACTTGTAAATATGCGTTAGGTAAACTTTAATCTTCAGGCACAATGTTGATCAATGCCAACCACAAATCATCCATCTTCAGACCCACTTGTTCCTGTTAATCAGGTTTGTCAGTGAACCACAAATCAAACACTACAATATACAATTATAGTTGCTGCGCAGCAATGGTCGGGCCAGACAATTTCAGATAATATCATTAGGCAATTCTGAGCAACAAGCAGAGTGTAGGAAGATGAAAATTGGATGCATTTTTTTAATTATGATGTTGCTATTATCATACGTTGTTGTGAATAACCTCCTAACGTACTATGATTTCATTTTAAAAAGAAAATAAAATGGTTTTCAAGCGTTTCCGAGCAGTGCTGCCGCCTGGTGGAACATGTAGGAACTAATCTCTGGCAAGGCAATTTATTTGTACAGCGCATTTCATACACAAGGCAACTCAATGTGATTTACATACTGTACATAAAAGAGCAATAGAAAATATTCAACAGCTTGAAATCAATAAAAACACAAAAGTCGGCAGATATTCTTATTTATTTTTTTTAATCATCAGTAAAAACATTTAAAATCATCAACAAACAACAACACGACTTAAAATCTCTCTCTCAATCATATACAGTAGAGAAAAAAAGTGCCTTTAACTTTGATTTAAAAATGTTCACATGTGATGCTGACTTCAGCTCTGCTGGCAGTTTGTTCCACTTCTTTGCAGCATAACAACTAAAAGCAGCATCACCATGGTTACTGTGAGCTCTGGGCTCCACTATCTGACCTGTGTCCATACTGTAGACCTGCTGGGTTCAGACCTGACTAACATCTCACTGATGTATTCTGGACCAAACCCATTCACATTTATAACCAGCAGCAGAACTTTACAGTCTATTCTGAGGCTGACTGGCAGCCAGTGTAAAGACTTTAAAACTGGACTAATGTGTTCTGGCAAACAAAGCCCAATAAAACCTCGGGAAACAATAAGTAGGAATAAATACTTGCTCCGTCGTAACGATATAGTAACTCTAACAACTGGTAAAATGATAAACTTAGTGATTTTACAGCCTGTGCATCCGACCAACACAAAGCACTATTCAACAAATAAATGGGATTAACTATGTTTTTTGTCTCTCACAGACATGAAGTCTAGTTCATTCTCAAAGCCTGGCCTTTGCCACAACGTCCCAGAGTGGAACAGAAACAACCAGCAGCTGTCAACCACAGCTCAACATGAGCAGCAGGTCTCCACTACAGTCAGACAGGAAGGGAAGTGTCAACGCAACAAAATCGAATGTCAGGTACATTCCTGTTAGTGAAGAAACCTAAACTGTCAGCAGTCCCCAAGGTTTAGTAATTCCACCAAGATTCATTTTGTCTTCCTTTTGAATAACAATGCAAGGTTTCATTTATTCATTTATGTTTTGACTGTCAACTGTCAGTCTTCATCAGAGGTGTCTGCTGATTGCTTTGCTGTTTCCTTCACTTCCACGTAATAATTCCAGCAAGATTCTTTCTTTTTGTCTTTTTTCTTTATTATAATATATTCACTTATCATTTATTCAGACAACTGTTACTCTGGAAATCCACATGTCAACTGCCAGTCTTCGTCAGAGGCATCTGCTGATTGCTTTGATGTTTTCTTGACTTCCGTGTAATAATTCCAGCAAGATTCTTTTTGAATAATACGTTTAGGTTTCATTTAATCAGACAACTGTTACTCAGGAAATCCACCTTGTTCTTGTGACATGTTTTGACTGTCAACTGCCTGTCTTTGACAGAGGTATCTGCTGATGATGTTTACTTGACTTCCGTGTAATAACTCCAGCAAAATTCTTTTTGAATAATATGTAAAGGTATCATTTGTTTAGACAACTGTCACCTTGACCCTGACACGTTTCAACTGTTGACTGCCAGTCGAGGGTTACGTGACCACTGGGTTAAGAAGAACCTAATCTGTGTTTCTTCTCAGACGACCTTTGATGAAAGCTGCACCTCTGGAAGGCTGAGGGAGCGCGTGTGGGACCTCGCTCGATGGAAAGAGGTTTTGGAAAGCTGTGCTCAGAAAGTGGATGAAGAGATGCAGGCTCTGACCCTGGTGACGTATTCAGATTATTCCACGTCTCTACTAAACTCTTAACTTTCCAACATCATTCGTGAGCTGAAAAAGTTTTGAATGGCTTTACTCTAGACCTGCTGTGTGTGTTTTAACAGTCCAAGGAGCAGAGCGAGCACGCCCTCGCTGCTACGGTCACTCCTCTGGAGGTGAGCACTGAGTGTCTGACGCTGAGGGACGGACGGCGAGGGATGGAACGCGTCGTGGACCCCGTGGACGAGGAGCTGAGGAAGGAGGTGGTGCTGATTGAACGAGTGCAAGGAGTCCTGCAGCAGCACATCGACAAGGCTTTGGAGCAGCTGGGGTGAGACAACGCTACTCTGACTAGACTCTTCTTCCTCCTCTTCATCGCCTATGACGCGTTACTTGTTTGTCCAGGGTTCTGCAGGAGATTCGACATCAGCTGACCTCTGACCTCCAGAACAAGATGGAAGCTTTGGATATCGATATGACCTGCCTCTCACTTACAACTCTTTCTCCGACCATCTCTTTAAAGCCTAATCCTACTCGTATACCATCAGGGTAATTCATCTAAGGCTCAAACCTAAACTTTAGCACACTCTAATTTGTTAACTGGTGTAATTTGAAGCTTTTTTTTGTCGCAGCTCTTCCACTCCACAGGAGTGGCTGGAGTTCAGCCATTCTAATGTGTCGTGCGCCCACAACGCCATGCAGAAGTCTCAGCAATTACGGGAGGAAACGAGTCTCAGCAGAGCTCAGGTATGGGATGATCTACACCTCATCAGCTTTAGTTATAAAGTAAACCAGTCAATCTATTCATCTTCTATACCTATACAGTATGTACTAAAAGTGTAAGAAAAAAATTATTCGATATATTGTGATGTTTCACCTCATTTTCGATCCAAAAAATGTCTTTACTTTTTTAATTATGGGTTTTTTTGTTTGTTTTTTTTTACAATAAAACCATTACAATTGTGCATACATATGCATAGCACCCACTAGGTGTCAGTGAACCACATCAGACCTTGTTAAACCACATCACTCCTCAATGCATTTTAGCTGGAAGTTGATTGCACTTTATTTTCATAAAACATACTGGGCACTTTTATATTTGTATGTATTTTCATTTTTTAAAAACGCCACAGAATCAGAATGTGTTGTAGAAGCGAAAGTTAAACTTTTTTGAAAAATGTAATTTGACAGTTTGATAAACATGCCACTTGTTTTTTATATTTGTACTTGAATTACAGTTAGTTACCATTTACCTGTTCTTGCAAGTGTAAAAAAAAATGAAATCAACTATTTTATACCATTTTGTACAAGGGAAATTTGTAATTATTAATATCTCGATATATATCATATTGTTTAGTATCGGAATATATCGTATCGTGCCTGGCAAGTTGTGAATTGTGTCATTTTGTCAGATTCATGGCAATGCACACCCCTAGTATTTAAACACATCAACATGTCTATTATTGTATCCAACTTTCCTGCTGCGGAACAGCTTTAAAATACCAAATCAGATCAAATCAACTATACCAAATATTAAAAAAATTACAAATGTTTTAAGCCAGCAATTTCAAAGTTAAATTAGCAAAATGTTTAAAAAGGAATCCTCCCTTCCTCTGATGGTTCCAAGCATTTAATCCATATCACTGTAAAATAACAATATTTACTTGTTTTTTAGTAACATTTTAAAATGTGTCAGTTTCTCATTGAGTTAACGGTGCTTGGGTTACCAAGTCTTAGAGAGTAAATTCAAACATCCACACCGCAGACATATACTTTCCTTTGAGGATAATCATTTCTGCAGAATTTCATCCACTGACTTGTTTCTTTGCTCTTGTGATCAGCTCCAAAATGAGATGGAAGCCCAGTGCAGAGCCACAGAGTTCACTCTACGCAAACGTAATCATGACGAGAAGCAGGCCCGGGACGAGCTGCAGTGGCAGATCAAAACTGTAAGAAGAAAAAACCCAACAAATAATCTATCAAACCTACAACACGTTCCATTCAGGTGTTATTATCATTGATCTGCAGACTGAGGACGAAATGTCAGAAATGGAAGCCCACATCCTCGGACTGGAGGCTGATCTACAGGCTAAGACCTTCCCCCTGATGCTGGCTCACACCAGGCTGGAGAAACGCACGGCCAGGCCCGGCATGGACCTGTGCAGGGACGAGGTGTGGACACAACACATGAGATACACGGTGGAGGATCACAGAGTAAAAGCATCATATCTGAGTACTGTTGGTTTTTTAGGTGCAACGTGGCCTTGTTGATGAGGTGCAGCAGTTGGAGGCTTCAATCCTGGTGCTGAAGAAGAAGCTGTCAGAGGCTCAGTGAGTCAAACACAAAAAATAGACACAACAGTAACTTAAAAAAACAGTCAAAGAGTTACTGAACCCTAACGACAAAGACAACTCAGCTGAAGGACTGTTCTGTATAACCTTTATTAGTGGAAATCAGAGGAGATTTAGAAGCTGCAGGTGCAATAAAGAGCACTTTAAAGAGTAACTAAACCCCAAAACTACATTTTTCTACTGAATACAAAGGTATTCGTGTACAAAGTAGTACTATTGATTGATCCTGGTCCAACTCTACACATTTTAGTTAAAGTATTTCAATTTGGTAGATTTTGTTGGAAAGAGTCAGAGTGACTGCCCTCTATGGGTTGAAACCAGGCTATTACAATTGATTTTTGCTATTGGCTGAGAACAAGATTGTGTGATGTTTTGGGACCATCTTGCATCACAAACAAGCACTGTTAGCCCCGCCCCTTTTATAAAAACTAGCACCTGTGGGCTCTACAATCTGTGGCGAGTAGGTTGGATTGAGAGAAGAGTGAATAGGGAGGTATAATGAGTAATGAGTAGATAGTTAGCATAGCATAAATTGTTCTTTGGTGATTTTATAGTATAAACTGGGCGTGTCTTAACTGCTCCAGGAGCTCCGCCCAAAATCATAGCATTTTTTTTTTACTTCCCTCCTAGTGGCAGGTCAGGAGAAAGCAGGGGCTTAGTTACTCTTCAAAGTGTCAGTACACCCACAGGTTGTTGCTGACCTGCCACTATGGGGAAAATTAAAAAATGCATTGATTAGGGGCGTGGCTCCTAGAATAGTTAAGACACGCCCAGTCACAGCAGCCCCACACTCACAGCGCTGCACAGTTCCACATGGAGCTGTCAATCAATGTTCACTGAGGGTCATGAGAGGAGGAAACCTCGTCTCTCCTCCCATCTTTTATAGGTGGGGCGGGGCCAACAGTGAAGGTTAGTGACGTCACTGATCTAATCTCAGCCAATAGAAAAATGTAGTTGCAATAGCGGCGTTCAACATATAGAGAGCAGTCACTGACACTTTACAACTAAAAAAGCTAAATTTAAATACGCAGATTGAAATGTGAAGAGTGGGACTAGGATCAATAAGCTACGTTATTTTACTTCATTCTAATCGAATGTATTCAGCAGGAAAAAGTGTTTCTAGGGTGTACTTACACTTTAAATTTGCACTTGTTGAGGTCGACATGTTTGACAAACTGAGTTACATGAATGGAGCACTTCCTTGAGTAATCTCTACATCACACTGTTTTGATGAGATTAAAGGCATCCGATCGTTGCCGTGGTAACATTGATCTCCCAAGTGTTAAGGCCCAAACATACTCGGGGTAAAACAGACTCTGCGCTGGATGTCCGCAGTCATTAGAGCTTCATTAGTCGAGCGCACTGCAGTGTAGTCGTTTTCTGTGAAATTTTCATGTTGGCTTCCAAGATTTTTCTGACACGAATTAGAAACAAAGTTTGATTCTTCAGCTTTGGAGCGATGATAAAGTGTAAAATATGATGGCTTAGTATCATGAAGAAAACAAGTCAGCTTTTCTATATTTAATACTCTCAGATATGTAATAAATTAATAATAAAGCACTGATCAAGTATCTCCCACACACACACACACTTTATGAGGTCATTAACTGTGTGAATATCTGACCTGTTGATTCTTCCAGACACACTCTGCAGAAGTTGATGCGCCATCATTCCCAGATGCTGCAGGATTTCTCCAGGAAACAGGAAGCTCTGTCCCTGGAGCAGCGCAGCATGGACACCCGCAAACGCCTCACGCAGAACCTTAGCAGCAATAAAAGCCCGATGCAGTGCGTCCAGCTTGCCAACTCCAGTGGGCGGAGCAACCTACAGTTCTTGACTCAGTGAGGAGGTGGGACGATGCATCATGACTGACATGGATTGACTTTTATTTGAGTTTTCAAGCAATAAAAAATATTGTTTGATTTTTTTCTATTGACTGTCTAATTTACATATAGATATTGTTACACACTGTAGTATAAGACAAATAAAATAAACCAGGTATTTATAAAATCTATAGTTATGTCGGGCTATTTAAAATTGATTTTTTTTCATACAAAAACAACTGCAAGTATTTTGCAGCTCACTTTTAATCTACAATACTTGAATTTGTACTAAAATATGTATTTATGGTTATGTGTAAAATATATTACATTTATTGCTGAATATATTAGCTTGAGATTCCAAGTGTTATTATGAATAATAATTAAAAATATTAAATCATTAACATCATTAACTAAAGTCCAACCAAACAATTAACCTCACTTTTCCTTTGAATTAGCTTGTTAGCTTCAGCCTTTTTGTTTGCACTTTTATTCAACGCAGCCTTTCTTTGTGACATTTCAAACACACTTTTCCTCTAGTTTGTGTTCCAGAATAACAGACTTGTGACGCTCGATTGTATGGAAGCCCAAAAGAGTCATAATTAATTAAATGAAAACAACATTTCTAAATAAATACCATTTTGATAAATAACAGACAAATATATAATATGGCCATTAAATTGTTAAATAAGGTAATATTATTATGAAATACGTTTCATTATTCTTAAATATATATTTCCACAATGGTCTTATTTTGTGCGTTACTATCAGCCTTTTTGTTTGCGGTTTTCAACCTAATGGTTTGATTAAAGTTAACAGTAGATTTTATGTTGCTTTTTTATTTAATAGTTTGAATTAAACAGACATGAATTGATGCTAATAAGGGTCTCAACTTAAAAAAACAAAAACAAAAAAAACATTTACGCCTTCAGTGTTAAATGAAAAATAAACTCATGACACCACCTTGTGATGTAAAATGGTATTACATGGTGCTAACAGTTAGCTTGTTCAATTCAGCCTTACAGTATGAAATGTTTCCTTTGATAAAACCAAAAATCACTTATTGTACAAAACCATTGTGGTATTCAAACTTCTACAATATTCTGATGTTTGGGGGTTTGTATTAATGTAAAAAAAAAAAAAAAAAAAAAAAAAAAAACTTCAGTTATCTGTTTTTATGTACAAATAAAAATCTCCTGCAACAAATCAATTATTTTCTGCACCATTTTCCTCTCACACTAGCAAACATGCACACCGACACACACACACACACACACACAATAGGGAAGTCATTCTGCGTCATAAAACTGTTAGAAGCGTCTTTTTGTCACAAACAAGTCACCCTCTGCCCAGGCCCAACCCATCTCCTCCTCGCATGGACCATCAACTCCAGCACCTTTATGGCTTTACTGCCCCAGCCCTTCAGTTCATTTGCAAAGCCTGGGCTGTAGAGGGGACTCGACTTTGCTTCCTGACAGGCTGGATTATTCTGAACCATTGCACTTAAGGGCCCAGATGCTACCTGTCTGTTTCCCTCCACTGAGAGGGCAATTAAAGCTAAACTAGTGCCTGCTAAATGCCTCCTATTTCTGCTTGAGTAGATGCGTCTCCTTATCGCTCTTCTGTCGTGATGTAATGTGTGCCGCGCCCACTACATGCCCACATGCTTTAACACCATCGTCACTGCCGTCCTTTTCTTCCTCTCTGCTAGCACCAGTCTAAGGCACTTCCTGAAATCCTCAGAATCAAGCTCATCACGATGGACGTAGAACCTCGGCTGTTCTCGGGCTTTAATACACGCTTCAGAAAGGAAGCATTTGCTTTTCAAACTGTGCTTTTTGTTGGAGGAGTAAAGCAGTTTGTTTGCTGGTGTTAAACGCTGCGTTGGAGGGACCGTTAATGGACTTAACAGGAGAGATGAGGGTCAAGGACTGTGTTGCCCTTTGCGTCTACATCTTCACTTTTCTGCTGGGCCTTCCCGCCAACATCCTGGTTCTTTTTGTCTACGTGCGCAAAGCTCGTAAGCACGGGGCTACACCCAACGTGGTATACGCCCTCAACTTGTGCCTGGCCAACTTGGCCCTTGTGGCCTGGCTCCCGGTCAAGGCTCTGGAGACTATACTTCAGGATTGGAGGCTTCCGGCGCCCATGTGCCCCCTTTTCAGCTTCTTCCTCTTTTCGTCCCTCTACGGAAGCTGCCTCTTCATCACCGTCGTCACAGTCGGACGATACCTCAGCATCGCCTTTCCAATCTTCTATAAGAGATACCGCAATGCTCGCATCTCCTGTTTCGTCAGCGTCGTCTTGTGGGCGGTGGTGTTGGTGCATCTGGGCATCGGCCTCGAAGCCGAGGGCGGAGTTAACTTCGTCCATGTCAAAGATGATACCTCGTTCTGCTACGAGCATTTCAACGCGTCCCAGCTGGAGGTGCTGCTTCCTCTTCGTCTAGAGATGGCCATCGCTTTGTTTCTTCTGCCTCTGATTGTGACCTCCTACTGCACACTGCGGTGTGTCACCCTAGTGTGGCACTCAAATTTGCCCCTGGTGGGGAAAAGAAGAGTGTTGGCCGTCGCACTGTCCACTCTGGCCGTGTTTGTGGTGTGCTACGCTCCGTACAATGCCTCCCACATTGTTGGCTTTGTGTTGAAGGATAACGTGGACTGGAGGAGTTATGCTATGCTGACGAGCTCCTGTAACGTATTCTTGGAGCCGGTGGTCATGCTGATGCTATCGCCGGCTGCGTCCAGAGGCATTCTGGGAAGAATCTGTGGACGTCAGAGCCAGTTTATCCGGAGGAGTGTGTACCGAGCTCGATTAAAACCCACCAGCAAGACTGCTAACGTCAGAGTTCTTACCACGCAGACGGAGAGGAGCCAAGCAGGGGCCGAGGTGACCAAAGTAATCGTGGAATGACTTTGCAAAGCTGGAGATGTGAGGACTTTCTACCATGACAAAACCAAAGAGACGAGTATAAAATCACTTAAAGATGTAGAAACAAGATTCGGTTTGGATCCAGAATCCATCTTCCTAACCAATGAACCAGTATTTATACTAGCTCCAGTCCTTTCTATCATTAGGACCTCACAATGAATGGTCCACTCACAGCTGAGTGTCTTTTGGACATCATTAAAATACTCCAAAGTTGGTGATTCATCCCATTGACAGTGTCACAATACTTGTATAATTACTACACCTGTGTGTGTGTGTGTGTGCATATATATATATATATATATATATATATATATTCCTCTACTTTATATATATATATATAAAGTAGAGGAATTGTTCGCTCACTTATTTTCATACCAATTTGGAACCAGGCTGTAGAGCCAGTTTTACACATTTTCCTAAAGTATTGGCTAAAAAAATAGAAAATGGATGTTTCTCAAAGTCTAAACTTAAAGGGGACATACGTATTATGAAAAATCCACTTTTGCAGTTTTTTTTTTTTTTTAAATCACATACGAGGTAACTTGACTGTCCACCAGCAAACAAAATTTGAAATAAACCCATTCAGTCATTTGTTTGTGGTCTGTGTAAGTCTAATAACACAGAGAAAATTGCTCCGTTTCAAATTTTCTACATTTGTGATGTCACAAGTGAAATCACAAAAAAGTTGACTTTTCCTGGGGAAGTGTTGAACAATAGAGAAATTGCTTTTTTTTTCTTCAGAAAAATGACAGATTTTTCATTTTTACTTGAAATATATTTGGTCCATGAAGCCCTTGTCCTACATTCAAGTACATAATTATGAAGGACCAACTCTGGCATAATTAAAAATAAATAAATGAATAAATAAATTGTATTCATGGCATTTATTCAGGTATCAAGTGATCGGCTAAAACTGCTGCTTTCAAAATACTTTACAGTGCCCTCTAGTGAGTAAAGAAGGTATAAAAGTGGCAACGTTGGTTGGCCAAACGAGAGAGAGACGAAGACTCACGAAGCTTCCTGTAATATTCAAGAAACAAAGTATATGCTGAAGAAAGCTAATACTAATCTCCAAAACGAGATGCTACATCTCAAGGGGTTTTCCTCAAATAAATTTCAAATAAAATTTCAAATATTCTGATCATGATAAGCATGTATAGTGGATGACAGAATAAAATAATAATATCACTCTCCAGTTCTCTGTGGGTTTCTATAAAGCTCTTATGACCAAACACAGACTGAAGTGTTACTTCCTGGCGTGGCCTTTCACACTTAAATGTATTTAACGCGTATTGTGATCATCACCTCGGAGTAGGCGGTTGCCGGGAGATGATATTTGAGGAGTGACGGGGACGAGGAGTGTGTGAGGAAGATAATTAAATTTCCACAACAGAAGGTGAGACTGTAGATGTGCAGAATCAGAGCGCGACTGATGACACGGTCGACTTTGACGAGAATCGCACACGGTGATGGCAAATCGGACGTAGGTGAGTTTAACTCATTTAGAAACGCCTGAAAAACACTGAATTCATGCTTTCTAATTTTGTAAACAGTGAAGTATTTCTGAGAAAGTCATGTTTAAACTTTTTCCGTGGTGTTTTTTTCTTTTTACATTTTATAACAAACCTGTTCACATTTAAATTGAAAGATGACCTTATTTCTTTTTCAGGGTTTATAAAAGTGCAGATTTATTATAATTTGTTTAAATTGCAGATTTATTATAATCTGTGTAAATTGTTTCCATTTATTTGTATTTATTTATTCTCATACTTACTACTGTGAATATTGTTGTTATTGGTATTAACAACTATATTTAATCTATGTTAATTTGGAAGAACCAAGTTAAAACAGCAGAGATAAGATCCCAATTGATGAAATGCCAGTTTTCTTCTACTTTTCTATTTCTATTTATGAAATGCCTAACCTTAACCATAATTACAGTAAGTGTTTGTTAGGATTGTTAACGGGTTGCAGAAGCAAATTAGCTTGAATTCTTCAACAATGTATGTTGGAAACACTTGTTCCTGGTTTTTCTGAAGTCTTCAGTCAGGCTAGAAACATCTACCAGCAACCAAGAAGTTGAAATAAGAAATATGATAAAAGAGGTGGACATTCAGAAAACAATGGTCATAAAGCCATCTAGTGTGTTATTTTTATTACTAAATAACCAACGGAGGACTTTAGAAGAAGAACTACTGAAAATGACCTGAAATCCTTAAAGTTTAAAAGGAAAGTCAGTCAGTTGCATCCAGGGTTTTGTAGATCCATTTTAGGAATATCTATTAGGCACAAAAAGTGCAACAAAAAACATTCAACAGCTTAAAAATCAATAAGAACATTAAAATCAGCAGTAAAAATATTAAATCAACAACATGACTAAAATCTCCCACTCAATCAAACGCAGCAGAGAAAAAGAGTGAAAAATGTTCACATGTGATGCCGACTTTAGCTCTGCTGCAGTTTGTTCTACTTCTTTGCAGCATAGCAACTAAAAGCAGCATCACCATGTTTACTGTAATCTCTGGGCTCCACTATCTGACCTGTGTCCATAGATCTGAGAAACCTGAGATCTAAGGAGGATGCTTGCACGGTGCATACATTATCACCAAATCTCTTAGATCCACGTTTCCTACATTAGCTAAATAATCCAGACCACAGGTGTCTAACGTGACTAGGTCTGAACTCTAAACGGTTTCTTCTTCTTTCCAGTCTCTTTAAGAGTGTTTCTTCCAAGGCCGCTATGCTCCTCAACCAGCTGCTGCTGTCTGTTTACATCCTCACCTTCCTGATGGGTGTCCCCGCCAACATCCTGGCCTTCTGCACCTTCTGTCGCAAAGTGCATCGGAAAGCGATGCCCATCGACATCCTGCTTCTCAACCTCACCATCTCAGACCTCATCTTCCTGGCTTTTCTGCCCTTCAAAATGAAGGAGGCGTTCGATGGTGGGACCTGGAGGCTTCCCTACACCCTGTGTCCTCTCACCAGCTTTGTCTTCTACGTCACCATCTACAACAGCACGCTGATCCTCACTGCTGTGAGCGTGGAGCGTTATCTGGGCGTGGCCTTCCCCTTCAGGTACTCCCTGTGCCGCAGGCCTCGCTACGCCGTGATGGCCAGCGTCAGCATCTGGATAGTTACCTCTCTGAACCTCAGCATGGTCTACATCATGCCTTACTCCCAAATGAACACAACACCTCCGCTTACCTGCTACATGAACTTCACAGAAAACGAGCTCCGCATCGTTCTGCCAGTTCGTCTCGAGCTCTTCCTCGTCCTCTTCCTCGTTCCTTGCTTCATCTGCAGCTTCTGCTACATCAACTTCATCCTCATCCTGTCCCGGCTGCCGAAAATCGGCAGGCGGCGCCGGCTGCGAGCCATCGGTCTGGCCCTCGGCACGCTGATGGTGTTCATGATCTGCTTCGCGCCGTACAACATCTCCCACGTGGTGGGCTTCGTCCACAAGGAGAGTAAGGAGTGGAGGAACGTGGCTCTGCTCTCCAGCACCCTCAATGCCTGCCTGGACCCAATCATCTTCTACTTCTCTTCAGCAACGGTGCGCAGCATGCTGAACCACTGCTTCAAGAACATCATGGCCAAGCTGCACATCCTCAGGTGTGGAGCTCCACCAGCTCTTTCACAGAAGCCCCCCAGGGCAGAGAAAGACCAGGAACATGCTACTTCCCCCAAGGAACGTGAGAATGAAACGTAGTTCAACACGACGGCTTTGATCTTTAAAGATTTTAGAAGGAATAAGAGTACATGGAAGTCAAGTGAAACTTCAAAGAAACGATTAAAGGCAATCAGCAGAACTCCTCAGATGAAGACTGGCAGTAAGCAGTCGAAACAACAAGAGTACCGTCATAATCAGAAGCTGGGTTTCCATTACAGATTTTCACAAAATAAAAGTGATATTTCTAAATGTCAACAAAGTATAATTGCACTTTGAACACGTTTCCAATGAAGGCGGTTTTGGAGCTTGTAACTCCCTTGAAATCTCATCCCGCGAGACTTCGCTGCAGAAAGACATGTGCTCCAAACCTCCTTATAACTCTCTGTATTTCTTTGTTGTTTCACGCCTAATGTGGTCGTGATAATTATAAAGTATAATGCTAAGAATTGTCCCGGTCTCCTCTTCTGTGTCCTGTGTTTGTGGAAAAAGTGTTTCAATGGCGCTTTTGTGACACGCTTTCATGAGGAATTTCAGACGTTTCGATTTTAAAATGTAATAACATTTTAGTGATATTTCAGTGTTTTTTCAAAATTGAGGCGTTTCCATTGCGCTATTTAGATTTTGCACATTTCCAAGGGTAATGGAAACACAGCTAGCTAGAGATACTGTACCTCTATCCCATTCAAGCACGTGAAAAGACTCAACTCTCCCATTAGCCAGGTTGGCTCCTCAAACACAGACAGCGGGACAAAAATCAGCGAAAATACCAGAAGGCCATTCAGTTGAATTTGTTTCATTGCAATATTGTTGACCAATGAAAGAGTCTCATTTCCATCTCGTCGTTGAACGGACGTTGATTGACCAACACTGTCGATATGGAAACATGAACTGCCGTGAAAGTATACAACTTCAAATGCTGGTTTCAACTTCAATGTTTTTCCAAATCTTTTGTTAAAAAATATAACAAAACTAATTCCTTGAAGGTAGAATAATTTCTGGTAATTTACGAGTACACATTGTTCTCATTGGTAATGCATAAATGTAGTTAATACAGGCAATCCTGTATGTGGCTGATGAATGTATATGTGGTGCTTTCTTGAACAGTGTCTATAATAAAAACAATGAATTCTCGAGTTTACTTCCTGCAGTGTTTTCTCATTGTTCCAGTTCTGAAATCAACCCCCTGTGGATGCAGCAGAGACTGTCCTTCAAGCAGATGTTAAATTAATGCTAGTTTTAGTACATAATGGAACAATTAGTTTAAACTGGCAACTAGTGGGCATGACACACAGTGAATATGTTAAATTGGCAAAAAAAAAAAAAAAAAAAAATATATATATATATATATATAGTGGCAGAAATGGGGGGGGGGTTGGGAGGTTGAGGTAATGTAATTTAAAAACATAGGAACAATTAGTTTAAATTGGCAAATAATGGGCATGACAAATCATGATGTGGTTGAATTTGGCAAAAAAAGAAGCATGAAATATCTTGAAAAGAGGTTAAAAGTGACAATATTGGGTCAGCATATGTGAAATTAGGTATAAAAAGTGGTGGAAAGGGTTTATAAGTGCTAAAAATGTTTTGAAAGTGGAAAAAATGTGCAGAAAATGCATTGATATTTGATGGAGAAGTGGAATAAATGGAAGAAATGTAGCAAAAATGCATTAAAAGGAGAAAAACCAAGGCAAGAAAAAGTGATGAAAATATGGGAAGTTTGGTGTAGTTGCAGAAAACGGGTGAAAACACTAAACACTGATAAGTCTGACTTTGATTGAATGACGCATCAGCTTCAGCTCAGACAGTGCACAAACACACACACACACGCACACAATGTACACTTTACATGTTCCTCCTCACAGTTTACTCGCACACTTGTGTTTTATTGAAGCTTTGAACTAATGAAAACCCACGAGGACATAAGGTACGTGGGTGAGATAACGCCGCAGCACAGCTGGGATAAAGCAGGACGACGAATAAACAAACCACGGGATTAAAAACAAGCTGAGAGATCATAAAAAGGAAGAATTTATTTCAACAATTTAGTAGGACAAATAAAATGGCTCAACAATGATCAGATCAGGTCCGTGTAAAGACAAAATAAACAGTTTAACAACCTCTAAAATACGGAGACATAAAAACATCTAAAAACACTGCAGGAGGTAAGAATGTGTAACAGACGAGTGCACAGAAAGATATGATTGCTTCACATTATCATCATAGGAGTTGTATATAAATAAATAAAGCTTACAGTGACTTAGTTCTACTGTCTGATGTTTGGTTTGAGGTTGAAAATCCTCTGTAGCTACAGATCTGCATATGTTAGACTGCACACATTACACAAAACCTTAAGTCTTCTCCATAAAGTAGAAAATAGCTCATTCATGGTATCTCATCATACTCTAAATATATTATACACAGACTTATTGTTCATATCAGTGGAAAAGATCCAGTTACCGCTTCATTAAAACGTCCTTCAAGTAAAAACAGTCCGACACTACAAATAAATCATCAATTCATGTCATCATTACGGTTTACAGTAAAACATCTCATCACAGCGCTGGTTTCAGTGTTGCCAGATTGGGAGGATTTCTGCCTGAGTGAAGTTTTACTTTCTTTTTACAGGCAGTCAGTGTTAAGGCGAGTAAATGGTTCAACATTTATAGAATTTATTTTAAACCCTCCACTGTATCTGGCAACATGTAATGATGACACAGCAGCAAATGGGCATGTGGTTGTTTTCTGATTGGTTGATCCTGCAAGGAAAAGCTAGCTTTGCTAACCAGGTCAGATTGTTTGTAGATTTGGCTTTTTTTCCTCCCTCAAACATTCATCAAAGGTTAAGAAAGAGGAGAGAAAAAGTGATGATCTAGGCTTACATTACATGTCTTTAAAGTGCTAAACATGCTTTTTAGAGCGTTTTATTGGACTTTAAAAGCACAGTGGAGTCATAAAAAAATGTCAAAAACAAGTGAAGCGACTTTAGCTTTCACTGTGATGCAGGTGATGGTTATGATACGTGAAGAGGACTAATGAGACAAGCTCATTTTAACAGAGATGGATCACAAACGCATCATCTGAAGTGCAACAAAGCTTCTAATCCTCACATAAATTACATCTTTAAACTCTTCTAGCAGCTTAATACTGTACTTAATTTTGTGATCAGATGCAGCGAGCTTTGACCTCGGTTTAAGACACGTGGCGGATGTGAACGACTACGGCAGAAAACGCATCTTTCTGAAGAACGAAAATCATTTCAGCAGCAGAAATAGGTGGACTTTGAGTCGCTTTTCTTTGTCATATACAAATAACTTTTGATCTTTGGGCTTTAAAGTTAAAAAATAAAGGAAAAACACTTACTTTGTTAAAGATTTGTTAGAAATTGAGCCGATTGGTTTGTTCTGGTAAACATGCCAGTGCTACAGGAATCTGAGCGAGAGGCATCATTTTAGAAAAAGGCAGAAATGTAACAAATGACACTTGTTTTCTGCTCACAGGTGACGCAGCTATGATGAAACCACTATAAAAGTAGCGTAAAAGCTTTAAATAATCTCCAGCTTTGTGAGCTAATAGTAAATTTCAGCTCTTCAATGCTTCCAAACCATTCCAAACATTCTTTATTGTACCTTTAATAATTACTACATCAATGCATTAAAGGGACGTCCTCCCCTCAGGTTTTTTTTTTTGTAAAAACTGTTGAATAAACAATGCATAAAAAGACAAATACCAAAAAGAGTTGAACAGATAACAGCATCGTTGGCTGCACTGAGCTGTAAAAAACAGGTAGAGTGTGTATTTTTGAGGTTTAAGGCACATCACTGAGGAAGTTACACAACTGTGAGAGAGTGTGAGTACGAGCCAAAAAACACCAGAGGAAAACACACAAACATGTAAAACCACTCAGAAAAGCTCAGATTCTCCTTTGATCTACTTGAGTTCCATTAAAAGTAATCAGATTACAGCAAAAAGCTGCTCTCTAAATAGAAAAGGAGAGAGAGAGAGAGACAGATGTGACCTGTGAGATCGGAATGATGACGTTGTAGCTCTTTGACGTCTTTGTGTTGATCTCCAGTGACGGACGTGTGTGTGTGTGTGTGCGTTCAGGTGAAGTACATGGTGCTCAGCGCGTCGTGGTGGATCTGAACGGCTCTGGCGAGAGTCTGAGGGTCTCGGCCGTTACTCTGCCCAGACAGGTGGCTCCCCTCTGCACTGTGGGAGAGAAAAAAAGAGGGAATTACACTAACTACAACACAATTAACATCTGGTTTTGAGTTTACAAATCAAAAGGGAGCAGGGATGAGGAACTCAAGGTAGGAAATAGAAAGGGTGGGAGAAGAATAGATTGTTTTCCAGTGAGGGTGAGATGTGAAGTTGTAGAACATATTGTGCTTATTATGTTGTGTAATCCAGCCAGTATGGTGACAAGTGAGAAGCTTAGCTATAAAGGTGGTGGCTGTGAACAGGGGGAATGAGTGAGTGGTAGTACCTAAAGCAGGTATTTGGGATTAACGTGTCTAAAGTTAGGCCCAGTATGAGTTTTATCCCACATCCCAAGGCGTGCCAGTGCATCGTAGACCAGTATATGTGCAAAAAACCGCTACCGCAAACCCAGGAACTGCCCCAGGCCCGCAGATGCAGCCAGGCCAGCAGAAAGAGTGGGGGCCAGGGAGCCCCAGGCCACCCCTCCACGGCCGAGCAACCCCCCAGACGCCCCCAAGATCCCAGGCTGAGAGGCAGCCACCGCCCCTCACACACACATCCGAGGAAGCCCCAAGCAGCCGAGCACCCAGCGCATCCCGCCACCGACCCCAACCCCCAACCCCAAGGCCCCCCGCCAGCAAGCCCACCCCCCACCCACCCACACCCAAGCACCCGACCCCCGAGGGGAGGGCCCAGAGAGCCCCCCGCCCGAGACCCCAGCAGCGGAGCCAAGGCCCACGCACAGTAGACGGCCAGAGCTGCGCCAAACGGGCAGCCGGCGGACGCCCACCGGCGGGTCCAGAGCCAGCAGGGACCGGACCCCAGGCCAGAAGGACCCGGAACGAAAGCAGCACCAAGAGCAGCGCCCCCTGGGGCTGTTCTGCCATCTTGAAATCACATGATTGATGACATCACACGGCCCCACTGCCTGTAAACATCTCATTGTTTTCTATTGGAGTGAAACATTCAGCCTGATTTTTAGATCATTTAGCAGCTTTTTCAGTCAAAGTGACAACTTGTGCTGTAACTCTCTTTTGTTTACCAAAAGAGAATAAAAACAGTGTGTGTTTTGTTTGAAATGTCTTTATTAGAAGATCCATGTCTAAGGTTTTAGGCCACATTCGTAAAAACTCATTAATGCAAAATCTCTCATTCAGAGTCTTTAAAACGCATAGATCTGAAGGAACGAGACTCACCTGTCGTGGTCTTTGTCCACCAGGTGGTAGCGAGCTCTGAAGGCCACCAGGTGAGCGTAGTAGGCCGGAGCCGGGATTGAGACGGAGCGGGTGCAGCGGACGTAGGTGTGACACAGCTGGTAGGTGAGCAGCTGGAAGTCGTCAGCGCTGAAGCCGTTATCGTCCCACAGGACCAGATAGTGGGAGGGGCGACTGGTTCCCTACACAGAAACCACACAAGTGTTTTTACTTTGGTTTCTAATTAAAACACTTATGCATCCGTCTAAAGGACTCCACATCCCACATTGCAATGAGTGTTTATGTGTAGATCAAAACCAACTTTCTATCTGCAATTTCAGCCTTTTACATCTTTTTTTTTTCTGAGAAAATGATCTTCCATTTATTGATCCATGAGGCCTACACTACAGCTGACTAAATTTATAAATCTATGAAATATAGATATCATCTTCAGCAGCTTTAAAAATCAGGTTTTTCCTGTAATTTATACTAAACATTAGCAAAAGTAGGTGATATGAAAGAGTAAAAATGGGGCACATGCTTTGATTTTGACCCAAATACATCAGTCATGGTTTAAATTCCCACAGAGGTCGATTCCAGAAAGGTGTAAAACATTTATACACACATGGTTACAATAATGGAAGAAAAAGTACTAAAAACTGGTCAATTGCACTTAAAACTGAACTTTTCAGCTTTAGGGCTTTTCACACATCATCTCCCTCCTGCATCCATCATCCTCCTCACTGGCCTTCCTCTTCTGCTCCATCCTCAGCATCCTCTTCCCTACACAGTCATCATCTCTCCTACAGTTTCAGTGAAGTGTGAGTTAGTTTTAATCAAAGTCAGGGTGCGTTGGTACCTGGATGCCAGCGTGGCTGCAGAGGAAGAAGTCAAACTCGTACGGGTGAGAGATGTCCGTGTCCACTGTGGTTCCAGCGGGAATGTT
Organism: Gouania willdenowi; assembly: GCF_900634775.1. NCBI lineage: Eukaryota > Metazoa > Chordata > Actinopteri > Blenniiformes > Gobiesocidae > Gouania > Gouania willdenowi. Next base: position 3,359,755 of record NC_041054.1, read on the forward strand.
TCCACTTCTTCCAACCTGACGCAAACAATGATGTCACAGAGGTTTAGGGATCACGTGACCCGGAGCAGAAACAGCTGTAGTTTCCACTGACCCGCTCAGTGCGATCGGAGCAGAAGAGACGCGTGTGGTGGCGTTTCTGCACCACAGCGTAGGTGATCCCAGGCTGGTAGTCCACCTCTAGGCTGAGGCAGGCCTCCCTGATGGCCAGCAGCTCACAGTACAGCACCTGGAGACACAGAAACATTTCACTTAGCGTCTTCTTTAAGCTTTGTAACTCAGCTTAGAGGCCGTACGACCTGTCTGAACTGGCCCTCCGACACTCCGTCTCTGTAGAAGATGATCCTGGTGGGTTTGTATCGGGTGGATTTGTAGAACTGGATCAGAAGCTCTCGGACCATGCAGGCCAGGTCCTGGATCACGTCCTGCCGAGCCCTCTGGACTCGCACCGTGGCACAGTACCGGCTGGGATGGGCGTCCATGCTGCCCACCACCTGTGGAGGAAGAGTGAAGGTTGGATGTAAAACATGTCGGCACTAAGAAGGACGCCTGCGTCATCATCATCATCATCAGTTATTAGAGATTGCTGCAACAAATTAATTTTCTTTGTTGTGTTTGAGCTGGTTTAAGTATTTGATTTTATATTGTAGTCAAAGTTTTTGTATTGTAATTGCTGCAAAATGAAATTAGTTTTTTTTAGATAAGATGTTATATAGATTAGTGATAGACCGATACCCTTTTTGCATTTTTTAAGTGTGTCAGCATCGCCCACAATATTTACAGAGAGCAGAAATATTTTTTGCTTGTTGTCGTTCTACCTCACCTGTGCTATTTTCAATAAATGCTCCTGTTTTTAAAACTGAGACTCATCATTGTGTAATTTTTATGATGTAAATTGAGTGGTATTGCCTCAAGAAGATCGGCGGTCCGTATCGATCATCGGCTAAGGCTGATGGGAAAAAAATTGGTTTTGGCATCGGCCCTAAATAATCCATATCGGTCGATCCCTAATCCAGATGAAGTTTTGTATTTTGGAGTGTATTCTAGAGTAGTTCAGTTGGATCTGCTGCGTGTTCCTTCTTAATTTTTTACTGTTATTTCTTTTTACAAGAGTATGATATAATTTGGCCTCCAATGGGTTTAACTTTCAATAGCCAACTTAAAAAAATGATTTCCTTTTTTGTTTTCTTAAGCTTTTTGTCACAGATTGCAAACAATGTCTCACTATTTCCTGTATTTTTGACAACTGCATTTTAACATTTGAGTTATGCAGATGATTAGTTCAATTTTTCATTCATTAAGAAACATGTCACTTGTTCCCTGTTAGTTCAATACTTTTGAAAATGTGTTATTTGTCAGGATAATTTGGGGGGCAATGGGCCCAAGTGAGGAGCACTGCTTTAGGGGAACTTCTGGGACGTCTCACCGCTACGATGGACGGCTTCTTTCCGTCTCCTGCAGGAGGATGAGTGACATCGGCCCCGAGGAAGATCACAGGCTGCTGAAACACTGACGGCCTGGAAGAAAAATCCAGAAAGTCCAACAACAAACCTTCGTCATTAATCACTGACTGTCCTCTGCTCGTGCTCTTACCGCTGGTGTGGAACCAGGATGTTGTTGATTCCTCCCAGTTTGGCGTTGATCTTCAGGCAGAGGTTGGAGAGAGTCTGAGGAGATGTTTTTAATACGTTCTTCACCTGCACGCACTGGGTGGCCATTCCCAGCAGGGTGTCCCCCACACGCTTCACCTCAGCTAGGGAGGAAAGAGAGAAGATCCTTCAGTTACTGTCAAATATCAAAGAAATCTCCCAAAACTTGGTTTGGAACTGAGGAGGGTTTGTCTGCTTTTATACATTTGATGTTTATATTTATCTGGACATGGACATAATGTCCACTCTTTATGTTTACATTTGTGTCAGTATGTAGGAACCTGTTTACGTACCGTAGACAGGGGTTTTCCCAGGGAGGATGACAACGATGAGCTGCAGCCCGGTGTAGGTGTTCTTCAGGTGTCTGAACATCGGTTCAACGCTGTCGGTTCCCTGCACGTATTTGCAGAAGCACGGCTGGCTCTGAATCGGCATCCCAGCATCCTTTGAAATTTTCCTCAACTGGTCGGTGAAGTTCCTGGAAAGCAAAATTAAAAATAAAAAAACCTGAGGGTGGAGAGAGCGCCATAAAGTCTGAGGAAAGGGAAAGTGTCTCCGAATGCAGTAAAAATGACGGCGTTTGGATGGATTATGAAACGCCGCTGCAGACCGTCAAATTAAAAGCTATGAAAATGTAAAGGACACGTCATTCCTTTCTTTTCTCATTTTAACAGTTGCATGTAAAAAGTGCTCGAATGCAGTCGTGCCCCGGGCTACAGAACGGAGTTTAAAAGTTGTGTTTTATTTTGAAAGAAATTGACTTTTGTTTTAACGTTCGTTACTCCTGCACTTTATGCAAGGACACACAAATAGATATGGGACTGCATTTAGTTATTTAACTTTGACACAAACTAGATGTTTTCTTTATTTTTCTGTGAACGGCAGCATTTTTCTACTTAATTGTTGTTTGATCATCAGTTCTGTTTCGAATGTTGCCACTAATGGATTTTACTAATTGTCTAATTCTAATTTTTTTTCATGCATGAAACGCTCTATTCTTTGTCATCAACCAATGTACTTTGTTTCAACGTTATCATTTATGTTCAAACTTTATTCACCTTTTTGTTAGATTCACATTTTTGTTTTTTATGAAAACATGTTTTGTAACAACATTCCTTGGATTGAATGTAAAAGTTAATTTGAGAGAAAGTAGACGTAGAAATTTTAAATAATCTATTATTGTCAAAACATTCCACCGTTTCCAGGTAATCCTACATTTTATCGTTGTGCACGTGTTAACTTAGTGCAGTGTTTTTCAACCTTGTGTGGTCACCTGGAAATAAAATAGGGTCACCTGAAATGTCCAGTAATAATCACATTTTAAAATTACTGATTAAATTTATATTTAAATTTTTTTGTACCGTATTCATTTTTATTTATCTATATTTCAAACAACTGGATTCTATACTTTCACTTTCTCAAAAAAAAATGCAGTATAAAAATATCTGCGTTGACTCTATTTGATACACTGTTTAACATATATGATCAGAAAACGAATTTTGGAGGAAAGAAAGTCTCTGGGGTGGCCAAAAATGTGTATTTCTGAAGAAATCCTCCTGTAGTTTGTAGTTTCAGCGGCTCAGACAAAAACACGTTATCACCTCATCAGAGACGTGTGTGAACATGTGGCTCAGCTCACTTGAGGACCTCCACTCTGCACTGTCTCTGGGTGGCGAAGCAGGCGATGGCCCACATGGTGATCTCCACCCCGGTGTGGAACTGCTTCCCCCTCATGTCCCACACGCCCTGGCTGGGCGTGGCCACGCTGCGGCTCTGCTGGAGCGACGAGCGCACAGAACCAATGGGAGAAAGTGGGCGGGACACAAGTGAGGGCATGGAGTCAGTGCAGGAATAAATACTTCAAACAGTATGTTTCTGTGCTCACCCTCCCCCCGTACTGCAGCATGGGGGCCGGCAGGATGCGTCCCACCACCTGAGCCATCTCATCCCGCACGCTGAACTGGAACTCCTGAACGAACGGGTCAGCGTTGTAGTGGGCGTTCCTCACCTGAAGGGAGAGAGAGACAGAGAGAGTTTCCTGTTCAGAGTACAGAGGTATGTGGGGTTCTGTGGTGAACTGTGGTGGTCTGTGGGGGTCTGCTCATCACTCACCAGTCTGCTGATCTCATCTTGTCTGTCTGGGGCAGAACGAGCTGTGGCTTTGATCATCATTGACGTCTGGTTGTCTGTTAGTTTCTTAATACAGCGCTGCCCAGAAACGATGTTACACACCTACAGACACACAAACACTAATTCATACAGACACACAAACTAACAACAGGGGCAACACACGTGTATATTTATCACTGCAGTAATCACAGACTTAACCACTGTCAGACTAATAAAGTCTCATCTTACGTCACCTCATGTCTCATCTATCATTTATCATCTCATGTTCTCATATGTCATCATAACACATCTCTAACAATTTCATGATATGTCAACTTATCTGATCCCATGTTGTCATTTAATGTTATATGTCTTCTTATATCTCACAATTTTATCATTTGTCTCATGTAATATTTTATGTACTCTTATCACATCTTGTGTTATAAGTCATTCTCTCTCATAAGTAATATTATCTCTCACAATTTTATCACGTCATGTTATCCTATAATAACGTTTGTCTCCCTATCTCATCCTATATTATCGTATCTCATCCTGTTATCATAAGTCATCTTATATTATGTAAATGTTATATACAGGGCTTTAAATTAACAACCGCCAACTGCTGGTAAAAATTTACTTTGGCAGCTAACATTGTAGCGTTAATAGCCATTTTGGCTAATGAAGAATGAAACAGATACCACTGCGTCTGCTGCAGAATGTCATTGTTGACAGATTGGGCTGTTTTTCTGCCAAGAAGTTTGAGGGTTCTAATCCCACATTTCCCATGAACACTATGTCGTAACGCGTCATTCGACAATTGGCTACGTGCCTACGTTAGCGTGATTGTGGTTTGGTATCGGAGAAGACAAAGAACAAACAAAAACATCTGAAATGAAGTTGTAAAATTGAATGGGAAAAACAAACGTGTGGAGATATTTATCGGAACAAAAAAGGGGAAAATAAAGATGATAGAGGATCTGACACCCAAAGTTCCATATTGCACATTTTAGGCATTGTTACAACATTGTTTTTACATTAAATGTTTATGTATTTTTACCATTTTAATGTATTCCTGCAATCAACAAAAATAAAAACTAATTAAAGACACATGAACGCTTAAATCTATTCTGTGGCTCATAATGTAGATTATTTTCGCTGGAAATAAATTTGGCTGGTGGACAATGTGGTTGACTGGTAACTTTAAGAGTCTACTAGTCATGCTGGCTAGTGATCTAGAGAGTTCATTTAAAGCCCTGGTTATATGTAATCTTATCTCATCCCATATTATCATATGTCATCCTCTCTCACAGGTCATCATATCTCTGACAATTTTATCATTTTTCAACATCCCATGTTGTATGCAATCTTCTCTCCTCATAACTCATTTTCTGTCCTAATTTTATCATTTGTCATCTAATCTCATCCTATTACAGGGGTCTGCAACCTTTACTCTCAATGGAGCCGTTTTGCCTCATCTCACCTGGATTAAATTCTACACAGTTAAAATAATATCAAATAATTTAAAGACCTAATGGATTTGAAGGGCTACAAAAAAATAACAAATGATCATGTTGGTCAACACGTTACTTGCTAATTTCTTGTAACACATAAAGCATGCATATTAAGGCAGCATGTTGGCAATTAAATACATCTTTCCCCACACAAATATAATCTCTATTTTCTTCCAAAATAGTATTTTTGTGAGTTTAATTATCTTACCAGGGATTTAAAACTTAAGGTTAGCCACAGCTGCACGAACAGTTGATGGTAAGTAAATGTTGTAGGAGGTGAAGTAGGAAGGTGACAGAGTTATTGCACAATGTGATTTATTTTTAACTTAACCTATTGTTTTATCATCAGTTTATTTGACGTTAATGTCATTAATCATTAACACCCTCTGTAAGAAATAACAATCCATTATTTAATAATTTTTTTAAAGCTATTGCAAAGAGTCAAAGAGCCACATGAGGCTCCAGAGCCGCAGGTTGCAGACCCCTGTCCTATAACATACGTCATCTAATCTCACCCAAATTATAATCTCATCTTCTCCTATCGTAAATCATCTTATCTCATTCTATGTTATATCTAATCTTATGTTATCATGTGCCTCGTCATTCTGGCGTTTTGTTATAAAGTAATGTGTGTAAAGGCTAAGTTGTTTACATCTCACCTTTCTTTATATTACAACATTTTTTCGCTATATTTCAATAACAGAATAACAATAAATCGTTTGGAGTGTGTTTCCATCTTAACCTCCAGGGGCAGGTAGGTGTGTTTCTGTTCCTGTCCAGCCTGCAGACAGGGCAGGTGGGGATACTTCAGATGCAGGTTGTATTTCTCCCTGAAGTAATCAGCGACCGTGCGTTCGATAGTCAGACCGTTCTCCATCTGCTGAGGGAATCTGGGAATGACAGGAACAAACATCAACAGAGGTTTTACTCTGGACCAGGTCCTGGAGTGTGAAACTAAAACCTACGTCTGGAGCATGGCGGGCCGACGCGTCACGTTGCAGACTTTGTACCTCCTGCGTATGTTTCCACAGTGCGTCACTTCCACTTTAAGACCTGTGGAGACGCTGAATGTGTTCAATGTGCACCAACCTTTTCCTCTCTTTTTTAAAGTGTGAAAACACTCCATGACATGTGAAATAACTGAATGAAGCACCTTTAATCTCTTTGGTGAACTTGACCCTGTGAGAGTCTGGGAGAGAACGCGGCTGCTCGTCGATGTTGTGAAGGTCGAGGACTTCACACATGAACTGAATCACGGGCTGGGCTTTATAGAACGCTGTGGCCGACACTGGAACAAGACGGGACAGTGAGTGAAAGTTTGGTAAAGTCTGACTAGAGACTAACACTCCAAAAACAATCTAAAATACAAGATTCTCAATAGACATGAATTAATGTGTAAACATTTAAGACAATGGTTCCCAAAATTGTGACCCCATTTCAATATCATACATTTCTGGCGACCCCAGGGATGCTTTTTTTTTCTAGAATTAGTTTTTCAACATGTTTATTAAAGTGTGTTACGATTACAGTGTAGCCAAAGTACAGTGTGCAAAAAGTAACGAGATATTTTTATTCTGCATTTTATTTGAACTATATTTGAGAAAGTTTCAAAATAAAATACAGTGGTTTGATATTTATTGTGTGTGTGATGTGTTAATTTGTAAAAGAATAATAATAAAAAAAAATAAAAAACCAATTCCTAGACATTTCATCGTCATTGGAATTGGATTTTATTTAAGTTAATATTAACTTTGGAGATATTTATTTACTCTGCATTTCTCAATTTATCCTTTTTATTTTTAATTATACATGTTTTTTTAGAATTACAATTTTTTAATTTGATTTAAAAATTCCAAATGAAACTGAATTGGTTTAGGTTATATTTACTTAATTCGTCACCTATACTGGCTTTTTTTCCCTGTACAGGTTTGCAGAGAAGGCGGAGCCTATCCCACCAATCATAGGGCGTGAGGCAGTTTATCACATGTTACGGAGCCACCAGAGAGACTCAAACCCACAATCTCTGCACTGAGAGGCACCATTAGTCACCAGTACACCATCAGAGTGACCATACACAGTGTTTCTGATGCATATTTATTAACATCGTTGAGTGAATGCAATACTGAATACTTAACAATACCACTAAAATTACTGTTATGTTGTAGTTTACTGTCTGTGGGGGAAGGAGGGTGGGGGGTTATGGGTAATGTGGTTTGCATTGAATGTTCTATATGGACTGTTTTCTATATCTGTATGAAAAACAAATGAAAACTCAATAAACACAGTGTTAAAAAAACCAACAAAACAAACATCATTGAACAGGCATCATCTTACTACTAATGTGTACCTTGTAAAACAAATGATAAACCTCATGTTTTAAAGTGGCGTGCATTCTGTCATACGTAGAATAAACCACAGCAATGAAAGACTATGAACAAGATGATAGAAAACAACAGTCACAGAACTGACCATCAATGTTGAGCATCATCTTCCACATGGCAGGCCTCACTGACTGATGGAAGCCAAACCAAACCTCTCTGCCTCCACCTAGTGGAGAGTCGTATTCCTCTGGAGAGGAGAAGAAGGACCGTCCCACAGGAGTGAACCTGGTCATCAGCACAAAGAATAAACCTCAGGGGATCTAAGTGACCAATAATCATCACCTCTCACTCAAAACTTCACATTGCCCATTCGCTTAATGCTAGAAGTTGATATAAATGACCCCACCTGCACATCTGAAACCGTCCTTATTTGATTATTTGGTTCAGTTTTGAAGATTATTTTGGGTAAAAGACATTCAATACACAAGTTTGACAGAAACATTGACTAAAAAGCTCAAATGTTACGTTTTTGTTAAAAAAGGACTAAAATCACTTCATGGAGGGCAGGTGTCGTAGGACGACGTCTACGGCGTGTATTGGGTTGGTGCTGTACGGCTTCTCCATGTCCAGCACCTCAGACCCACAGCGTCCTGACAACACTTCGTTTAGCGTGTGCCAGCTGACCGGAGACACGAAACGGAGGCTGACTTTGAAAGGCCGGTCCTTCCCTCCTTCGCCCGGTAGGGCGACATCCAGGTCCACCTGAAGAGCAGCAGAGACTCAATGACACCCGTGCAACACATCCATGCATCAAATAAATAAATAAATAAACAAACAGATAAATGATGAGCTCACCCCACTGGCAGCAACAGGAAGTGGTTGAGCAGTATAGAGGCTTTTCTTCCCATCGTACACCGGCAGACGATCACCAAAGATCACCTTGAAATGCTGAACCATCGAGGCCACCACTTCCCTGTAGAAACCAGTCATAAGGTATTACTCATACCTGGATGTAGACCAACTGGAACATTTTTTAAATATGCACGGTGCGCACACTAGTCATACTCAACCGTCCCATGATGCATTGCGAGTGGAATACAAAATCGTCCTGGGACCAGATTCAAGCTAAAAATCAAACATCCCTTTTTCAAAATAAAACTATACCTTCTTGTCTTCCATTAGTTTTTCAACGCTTTTGTAAATAGGGCTCTTATTTTGAAATTAATTGGAGGTTTTGTCAGTAGCACAATGGCGGTCTCTAAAAATATCTTAAATGTTTGCATGAAATGTGTTTCTGTGAGTTTTATGGAGCAAATGAGCACATGTTGATATTCTACTTGGTCACGTTCTCACTTCAAATGTTTTCAGAACTTTCAAAGGTGGAGAATCAACAGAGATATTTAGCCTCTGCGTGCTTCAGGTTTTTGTCGTTGTAGGTTCCAAATGCATCTTGGGAAACGTGGAAATATACTTCAGTGGGAACGCTCATCATACTAATAGTATATAGTAGACAGTATATACTCATTGAGTTTGTAGTGTGTCTAGTACGTGGTATGAAACTCTTCACCTGTTGATCCGTCGAGGACATCGGTCTGGTTTGATGTCCACCTCGTACAGGTAGACATCCATTTTGGGGATGTCCACCTGGAAGCAGTTGACCAGCAGCTGGATGGGCTTTCCCAGGGTGCCATAGCCAGGTCGTTGTGGCAATGAAAACAGGACTTGGGCTGGAGATAGACGGATGCATGAGCAAACATAGGACTGGGCGATTACAACAAAACAGCAAGTCACTGAAGAACAAAGCTGATTGAGCTCTTTTTGCACCAAATCTCTTCACATTTACATAAAAAAAAAAAATACATTTCAATAAATATATATAGATTTTATACTGAAAGCAAAAAAAGGGGATTATACTATAGATCAGTGGTTCTCAACCTTTTCAGCCCGCGACCCCTTAAAATAAAGGCCCCAGAGAACGGGGGTCCATCTGTGGTAACTACATTTATTTATTCATCTGAATAATATCCACTGTTATCCAAGAAGTTTAGTATTATCTGTACCATAGTATATAGTCATCTTAAAGATGTAAATACTTGTTTTAATCAGAAATAAAAATGGCTTGACCAATATTTGTGGAAAAGGTGGAGAAATGGGATTTTAAAAAACAAAGAAATTGGTCAAAAGTCGCAAATTACAGTGGGCAAAATATTAATAAAAGTAATGAAAAGGGTTCAAAGTGTTAATATTGGAACAATTAGTTTAAACTGGCAAAAAATGGGCATGAAAAATTGTGAATGTGGTTAAATTGGCAAAAAAATAAGCATGGGTCAACATGTGCAACATTACGTGGGAAAAGTGCTGGAAATGTCTTGAAAGTGCAAAAATTGTGCAGATGAAACATTGCGGAGAAGAGAGTAATGAAGCAAAAATGCATTAAAAGGAGCAAAAATATGGCAAGAAAAAGTGATGAAAATAGGTTAAAATGTGGCAAGTTTGGTGTAGTTGCAGAATATTTTTAAAAATTAGCATAAATTGGCTCAAATTGTTCAAAAAATATATTCTTAGTTTCTTGAAAGCATCTGGTGACCACCTCTCAGTGTCTTGTGACCCCAAATGGGGTCCTGACTCCAAGGATGAGAACCCCAGTATTAGAGCAATAACAAACCTCCATTATTATTATTATTAGTGGATTTTTCCCATTGAAAGCAGTTTGGTAAACATGTATACTGTGCCTTTTGATGCACTTATGTGAGTAACAAATAACTAGTTAGAGTGCTCTAACTAGTTATTTAAAAGCTGATTTTGACTCATTGTTTCATCATCTTAAAACACATTTATTCACTGTTACATAAAAAACTAAAGTGAAGCTCCAGACGCTGCAGAGATGAAGAGGACGACCCTGAAGCAGCTGCTGCAGACAGGAAACAGTTTCAGGGTCACACGGTGGCCCTGAATGTGTCACGACTCCAGGAATGTTTAAACCACTGATTCCCAAACTTTTTGTTCCATCATGACCTCATTTTTATATCACAAATTTCTGGCGACCCACAAATAATTTTGTTTCTATAATTAGTTTTGGATCATGTTTGTCACACTGTAACAAATACAGAGTAACAGGATTATTGTACAAAAAGTGACAAGATGTGCCAGCTCAGATATCTTTATACTGTTTTCTCTCTGATTTTCTTTATACTGCATTTTATTTAAAATAGATTTATTTCTGAGAAAGTCAAAGTATAGAATTCAGTTGTTTAAGATTGTGTGTTGTGTTTAAATTTGAAAAGATATAATAATGAAAAAAATATTTGAAAACACTGTATATTTTTTAATGAGTAATCATTTTTAACACATTCCAGGCGACCCCATTTAAATTTCAGGTGACCCCAAATGGTATCATGACCCCAAGGTTGAAAAACCCTGGATTAAACCGTTCCCAGGTTTCATCCTCGCCAAGATATAGCGCCCATGTTGGAAACCGCAGGAGTCCCCAACCACCAGACTGATGACCGCTGTGTGTCGGCCTGCATAGGGGAACATTTTATTTTGAAAAATTGTCCCTTCTGCTCTTGTTCTCACATCTTTTTTCTCCTTTACTTGATTGTACTTCATTAGACTTGAGGCAAAAGCCAACAGCAATTTACCATTAAAGAAGAGCCATTTTAGCCCCGCCCACCAAACCACAGGACACTGGCAGCCACAAATCAATCACTATAATTAAATTATTAATAATTGTGAGGGAGATGACAACACGCCTCCTCTGCTCACTGAAGCGGAGCAGACACATTTACACAAAGTTTGTTTTTCGACGTTGTCATTTTTTTTATTTTGAAAAACAGAAATAGCCTTAATTTCTGTGACTTAACTTCCAGGTTTGCTTAGGGAGGCACACCTGATTGCAATGATCCAATAATTCTAAACAACCAATGGCTGACCCTTTGATTAACGCTTCAATAATCCTGATGTAGAACAGAAATGGCAACTGGAAACTTAAACAAATAAAAACACACAAAATTACCAAAAAAACACAAAAACCCCCAAAAATCACTGATGACTTCCAAAGAACAAAGATACAAAAAAATAATATGTGAAAGTTTCATTCATTCAGACAACTCAGGAAATCAACTTTGACCTCCTGACATGTTTTTAGACTGTTAACTTCCAGTCTTCTTCAGAGGCGACTGCACTTTGCTTTGAAGTGTCCTTGACTTCCGTGTAATAATTCCAGCAAGTTGTTTTTTCCCAAAATCCCGGACGCCTCTGAAGAAGACGAAGGCGCTTGGGGAAAAAAAAGAACTTGCTGGAATTATTGCACTGAAGTCAAGGAAACAATCAAAGCATTCAGCAGACGCCTCTGAAGAAGACTGGCAGTTGACTGTCAAAAAACATGTCTGGAGGTCAAAGTAAATTTCCAAAAAACAGTTGTCTGAATAAATTAAACCTTAACTCTATTATTCAAAAAGAAGACAAAAAGAAGTTGCTGGAATTAAAGGTGCAGTCCGTAACTTTCAGATCCCTCCCTCACCGCTGCTCTCTTGCCCTGCTTCCAAAGTCCCTCTCTCAGAGGAGCTAACAAGTTAACGTTAGCCCGACAGCAACATCACAGTAATATAACATGCACTGTTAAAGCATATTACTGCAGCGCTTCTCACTCTCAATGTGCACACAACAGTCTATCAGCAGCAGCGTAACAACACAGTGTCACTTACAGCAGCCCACACGGAGGCTGCAGTGAGAGCAGCGTGCACACGAACAAACAACACATGCACTACTCAATGAGCCTGTTTTATTTTCACACAAACTACTAGTTTCATGTAAGGCTGTCCTTCCTCACATAGTGACAGCTTTAGCAAATATGACAAAAAGTCATTTTTATAAGAGTTACGGACTGCACCTTTAAGAAGCGAAAAAATATTAAAACAACATACAAAATAATAAATACACAAAATAAAACACAATACAAAGAAAGAGACGCAATGACTTCACAAACGCACAAAAACCATTGTTGTTTCTACTAGTATTGCTCAGGTTGTGGCCCTTTGATCATTTACATTTTTGTGGCCCCCGCTAAAATAAAATATGTTTTCTGATGGTTGAATCCACTGTAGTGGAGGAGCCACATGTGGTTTTATTTTTGACGGATCACTGCATCACCAAATTAAAGTGATGTGCTGCCTGTGCGTGATTCACACATAATTACCCTATGAAGCAGTTAGCTGGAGCTCATTCAGCCATTACAATAATAATACTAATAATACAGACACTATGGCAGCAGTGGGTGTGATCAACGCTGCTGAACACACACACACGCGCACACACACTGTGGTGGGGATACGAGACTCTCAGATTTCAGGAACATCTGACGGGATCAGCAGCTGCCTGTGACGGCCCAGGGAAACACGCTTAGTGTGTTTGGAAAGAAACATGGACACCATTTGGATTTCATCTTTCCCTTCAAAGAAACGTAGAACCTTTGTCCCATTAAATGAACTCATTTAAACTGGAAATCACTTTTAAACATATATATATATATATTTTACATCAGGCCAAAAATAAATTTGCTGCCACTCTCTGTATAAAAATAAATAAATTAAAAGCATTTAAATAAAGTCTAACTGATCAAGTTAAATGCCCAAAATGTCAAAAAAAGATGATTAAATTTCTTAAATTCTCAAATAATGATGTTGTGAACGTGAGATGAGAAAAGATAAACCAAGAAATTACAAAAAAATGTTATATCCTTCATGGATTTTAGGAGTTTTTTTCTTCAATATTATCCACTATTATCACAGTTTAGTTGACAGATTGAATTAAAGGAGCAATATTACTCCATCTGAGAAGCTCTGATCTATACAAACGTGCTGTTATCTTGTTTTTAAAACTGTGTTTTAGTTTTACATCAGTATAGATACTTTATTAATTTTATTATTTTGCTCCTTCAAAGCAAATTACATTTATTAAATGTCTTTTTTTTTTTAAATTTGGCTTTAGACTCAGGGGTCTGCAACCGTTACTCTTAAAGGAGCCATTTTGCCTCGTCTCACCTGGATTAAAGTCCTCCCGCAGCCGAAAAAAAAACCTTCTCAATGAAGACAACACAGTGTATAAAATTATATACAGTTAAAAAAAAAAAATTAATAAATTTACGAGTTAATGGATTTGAAAAACTACAAAAAATAACTTGAATTTGATAACATATGATCATGTTGTTCAACACATGCTAATTGCTCATTTATTGCCACATATCAAGCAGCACATTTAGCCCTCACATTGGCAGTTAAATACATTATTCACAAAATACATCACAAAAATAAAATATCTATTTTCTTCCAGAATAGTGTTTTTGTTGGTTTAATTATCTTACCAGGGATTTAAAACTTAAGGTTAGCCACAGGTGCAGGAAAGTTGATGGTCTGTAGATGTTGCAGGAGGTGAAGTAGGAAGGTGCTGAGTCATTACACAATGTGATTTATTTATAGGTAGACAAATTGGTTTATCATAATGTATTTGAAGTTAATCTCATTAATCATCAATACCCTCTGTAAGAAATAACAATTCATTATTTTATTTTTATTTTCTTAAAGCTATAGGGAGCCATTGCAAAATAGTCAAAGAGCCACATGAGGCTCCAGAGCCGCAGGTTGCAGACCCTGGAATAGAGTGTGCCATCCTCACGTTAGCATACAAAATTATTTTTTTCTTCTATATAACAATCAGCATACATCCGGTTTATTTAATTTATTTATTGATTTTAAACACGTTTACTGAAAGAGTGTAGCAGATAATTAACTTTTCCGTCAGTCAAACTCCAGATATTAACTTGAAATACTTAATTTGTTAACTTTAAAAATAAAATCCAATTTCCTGGTGTTCATTAGAGACCTTTCTAACCCACCTGTTGTTCCGATGTCCATTCATGAGATCTCGGTCCGGATGACCCGGGTCCGCGCTGTGGCACACCGACTCCTGGCGGCTCCGCTGTCCGCCTCCCGCAGCCTCTTCCCCGGCGTCAGTCAGTGGTGAACACCCCGAAGCTGGAAGTCTCCAAGTTTGGTCCTGGAGAGGAAAAAACTGAAGTTTAAAATCCAAAATCACAGCTTTTCTTTCCCAAACAATAATTAAAAAGAAGAAGAAAAAAAAAAAAGTGACAGTGTTGTCACTTAAGGGTCATTTTTTGGGGACTCTTGGAGACAAAACGACTCTGGTTGTTGCGGCTAATGAGCGCTGACCAGCGGCGGGTAACGGAAGTCTGTGACACGGTGAAACTCTTACCTTTAACCCGGGTTAAAAGTCGACTTCTCGCTCCCAGTGGGTTAATGTGACAGCCCGGGTTTGTCTTTTAAATCCACCGACTGAGGTGCGTTGGTCAGTGGGAGACGTGCAGCCGTCTGAGCTGTCAGTTACCACAGACAGAGACCAACTACATCCACAAACCCTTCAAAATAAAGTTTCAAGAACGACGCGGCAATTATTATAATTTTTCTTTACCTTTTTTTATATAGAGAAACAAAAGGTTAAAACTACTATTTTAATTTGTTGTATTATTTAAAGTATAATATCTCATGAGAGATATTTTTTAACCAAAGAGAAAGAAAATGCTACTTCTGAGGCTTGAAGTGTAAAAATTATACGCTAGGGGGCGCATGCCTCACTTTGGAAAGCAAATTCATATTCAGTATCTTTTAAAATAATAATAATAATAATAATAATAATAATAATAATAATAATAATAATACATTTTATTTAAAATGAATTTTCAAAAAACTCAAAAACACATGTTAAAACAACAACAGCAAATACGGTCATGAAAACAAAGAAATACAAATCAGAAAAAGGAAAGAACATCAGTTTAAATTAAATTACATTTAAATTTGGTCGCCTGGAGCTTGTCCTAAAAAACATTACTGATTAAGAATATATGTTAAAATGTTTTAATCATTCTTTTTTTAAATTAAAACACAAAACACAATCTTCAACAACTGTATTTCATAGTTCCACTTTCTCAAATACAATTCTAGTCAAAATTAAATGCGGTATAAAGAAAAGAAAAAGGAAGAAAAACAATAAAAAATACAGTATAAAAATATCTGAGCTGGTGCATCTCGTCACTTTGTTCACTAATCCTGGCTACTTTGTATATTTGTTACAAACTACAAAGTATAACACACTTTATCAAAAACTAATTATAGAAATTTGTGATATAAAAATGGAGTTGCGATCCAAAAAAAAAAAAAAACTTCATCTAACTTGACAGGTTCACTTTATTCTAAATGCAATTTAATTTAAATTTTCATTAACACTTTGTCAGTATTTTTGTTTTATTTTATTTATCATTTAGATTTTTTATTTTTATTTATTTATTTGTATCCTTATTTTTGGGTCCTCGTACCTCATGTAAGATAAACTTTTCCTTACGATATTTATTTCATGTTTTTAAATTTTGCAGGTAAGTAAAGCATGTAGTTTTAGATAAATCAGGCTGATGAGTATTGAGTAATTTCCCTCCTCCAAACGGTAGGTGTCCTCATGAAGCTGTACGGCCTATGTGTACGGCAGCCTAAACCATAGAAGAAGAAAAACCAGGAAGTGAACGACAGTAAACATAAAGATAACAGATCATGCACTGAAGGTAAATCAGTTTTACCTTAATATTCAGAAATAGATTAAAGATAAAATCACGACATTTCCATATATTTAGAAGAATTATTACATATGTTTTTATTATTTTAAGTGATAGATTATTAGTTAAGCTATAATATGATTATTTGGTAACCAAGTCTTTGATACTTACAGTAATGACATGAACTCAGAAATTCTGATTTCATCAGAACTCACTGAAAATATATATAATTGTGTTTATTTACGTATTTTTATACTTTTATGTATTTATTCAAGCAATTTATACAAACAGAAAAGCTTTCATAGTATGTGTAAATATATTTTTTCCATTTGTAGCCTACATGGCTAATATACATGATATGTATTAACATAAATACTATAAAGAAACATAAATACACTGTTCAAAAGGGAGTGGGATGAATAAATAAATAAAATAATATTTTTCAATCTATCTTGATTCCCATAATCTAGTGTTTAGTATTAGATGTTGTATTTTCTATTAACATTTGTTATTAAATAAGATTAATAAATTAGTGATATAAGTATTATTGTTGTTGTCTTGCTAACGTAATGTCAACATTTTTAATTACTAATATGTAAAGTAATATATAATGAAAAAATATATATAATGGATGTTATTATTTAAAAAAATTGAAAGGTGTAAGTAAATAGTGAATAATTACTGAGAAAGAAGAAGAAATAGGCTAAAATTTGTCTTCATTTCCTCCATTTCATAGATAGATACCTTTGTTTCAGAATTGGGTCCATAAAAACCATACAAACAACATTATGGTTTATTTTTGCTATTCTTTCTGTTTTGTATGTACCAACGTTTTTTGTATTTTTGCCTTTTATTTATTTATTATAAATAAATCAGTGTTTGTAGCTGAATGAGGCGTCGTCTCCACGCTGCTGTGAGGCTGTTCTGTGACGATTGGGCTCCTGGTTTATTTGGTGACATCCAGATGGAGAAGGTGATCAGCTGCTTTCAGAGGAGACCAGAGGCTGTGGTCAGGTTGATCTGCTTTCCCTGGGCAGGAGGAGGCTCCCTCCACTACGGTCGGTGGGGAAAGATCCTCAGCAGCTCAGTGGAAGGTAATAAAAAAAAACCAGCCAGTCAGTAACTATAGTTTGCTTTAATTATTGAACTCAAATGTCTCCTCTCGTTCCCAGTACTTTCTGTCAAACTCCCGGGCAGAGAGAGTCGATCCAAAGAGCCGTTCTTTGTGAGCATGCAGCAGATCGTGGACGAGGTGGTGTGTGTGCTGTTAGCCACACTGAAGGAGAAACCCTTTGCTTTTTTTGGTCACAGGTTTGTTGACAGTGAAAACATTTCCCTGTTCAGGAACCGTTATTTATATGATGTTTAAGTAGTAATGATATTAATAGCAGTATATTATTGTTGTTGTGGTCATTTTAAAATGAAGCTCTACTCCGGGTTGTTTCAGTTTCGGGGCTCTCACCAGCTTTGCAGTCGCAGATACTCTGAAGAAAAGTCACGGCATAGAACCCATTCACATCTTTCTGTCTGGAGCCTCTGCACCCTATGTAACACACACACACACACACACACACACGCACACGCACACACACAGTGAGAATAAATCTGTCTGCTCACCTGCTGACACTGTTTTGCAAATATAATTTATAAAAAGTAGATTTCTTAATAAAATGTCATGTTTTTATTATTATTACTACGGCATATTGGGGCCACAAAAAATAAAAATAAATCTGAGCACTACGAGAAGTCGTAATTTTTTGAGAATGAAGTCATAATTTTATGGGAATAAAGCCGTAATGTGGCCCTAATATGCTGTCGTAATTATTATTATTATTATTATTATTATTATTATTATTATTATCAGTAGTAGTAGAGGATATTCCTGCAGCCTGTGACTCTGGTCTAATCAGAGCTGTTTTTGTTCCTCAGTCAGAGACTCGTATCCAGGCCTCAAAGCGCAGCCATCTGTCAGATGAAGAGTTCATAAAGTGGCTGAGTTCCATCGGAGGAACTCCTCCTGAGCTTCTGACGAACCCTGAGGTGGTTCAGCTCTTCCTGCCAGCCCTCAGGGCCGACCTGCACGTGGTGGAGAGCTACAGGTCAGCCACTGTATGATTGATTATGAAGTATGGATAGGTATATTTCCAAGTTTCCCAAGATGCATTTGGAACCTACAATGACAAAAACCTGCAGCACACTGAGGCGAAATATCTCCATTAAAACTTTTGAAAATATTTGAAGTGAGAAAGTGTCCAAGTAGAATATCAACATGTGCTCATTTGATCCATAAAACTTATGTATACACATTTCGTTCAGACACACATTTCCAGAGACCCTCCATTGTGTTACTGACAAAACTTTAGGTTAACTTCAAAACAAGAGCATGTAAGACAAGGAATGATTCTTTTATTTTGAAAAGAGGATGTTTGATTTTTAGCTTGAAGCCAGTCACAGGATGATTCTACATTCCACTCGCAATGCATCATGGGACAGTTGAGTATGACTAGTAGGCCCATCGTGCATACTTAAAAAAGTCCCCATATAGTATACATCAGAGTATACAGTATCTCACGTACTCAATATTTTCATACTATCTAATGTGAACACACTACATACTCATTTAGATGTCAGACTTAGTATGAGTAGTACGTATGTAAGTATGCGATTTTGAACACAGCCAGTGTTTTTTAATATTTTGAATTCACTTCTCTGCTGCTGTTTCTGATCGTCTGTAGGTGCAACAGACTGGACGGACCACGTCTGTCCTGCCCCGTCACATGTTTTGATGGAAAAGATGACATTCCTCATGACCTACAGGGTCAGTATTATTATATATAAGTATTAAAGAGTCTCTTACATGATGTAAGAAAATCAATAAATACTACATAAGTTAGCAGGGCTTGTTCAGTCTGTTCAGGACTTTGTGCATTAAGAGAAAGATTAATTAAAGTGTGCACACAGGGTCAAGATGACCTGCATAGTTCAAACAGAGAAAATGTGATTTTAAGTGTTTTTCATTGTGGAATGTTTAGTTTGAGTGTTTCATAAACTGCTGGTCTACGTAGATTTCAGTCTGGCACAAGCAAGTTATTGTTTACACTTTAAAAATAAAAAGAAATCCAAGCACTACGAGATTTAAATTATAATATTTTGAGAATAAAACCATCATTTTATGATTCTTCAATCTTGGAAAACTTGTCATAGTATAGCGCTCGGAATTCCCTGTTGAAGTGAAGGCAACGAACACTGATAGCCCTGAAGTCAACCACTTCCAGCCACTTCCTCCTCCACAATAAAAGATTCCATTTAGTCAGAACAAACGCAAACGTCTGCAAAGTGTCTTTAAAGTCGTTAAATTGATAACAATGTGGTGGTGATGAGCTAAAAGTATTTCACCATTTGTGAAACCTAAAGAGAAATATAATCTCACTAAATGTTCCACATAACGCAATTTTATTCTCATAAAATTATGACTTTATTCCTAAAAAATATTACATATTTAATCTTGACATATTATGACGCCGTCACTTTGACATAATTTCTCTGTATTTATCATATAAGTAATGGCTGTTTTTTCTCTGTTCTTCATCCTCAGCTTGGAAAGACATCACTTCAGGAGAGTTCACTGTGCGCATGTTTGACGGCTCTCATTTTTACCTGAAGGATCCAGAGAACGAAAGAATAATACTGGACTACATCACTAAACATGTGGAAACATCTGAGATGGATTATTTGTAGATTTGCACATTTTACTTCATGATTTAATTTAATCTTTATGTCAAATATTGCTGCTTTAATTTCCCTGCAAAATAAAAATACATATGATGTAAAAAAAAAAACAACAGAAAAAACAAACAAACAAACCAGGAATACTGACAAAAACTTATTTAATTTGTGATCTTTGGCGCCCCCTGTTGGCTGTGACCCTCTATGATCATCTAATGTGGTGATTTTCTTATTTCCTCCTTCAAAATAAAGTCAGGAGCAAAAAGTCGTCTGTCTTTTATTTCTAAATTCATGATTGCTTGTGACGGACCTATACACACACGATACAAACTTCATTTGTGAATAAATACAATGAGAAAAATGAACACACACTGAGATCAGAGTTTATAAACTGATTTGTGTCACTCTTATTTAAAATACTCTTCTTTTTATATTTTTGTTCTGTACAGTGTGTAAAAAAAAAAAAACCAAAACAAAAATAATAAAAGCTTTTGGCATCACATTTAGGAATTATACCATTTTTAAGGTTTAATTTTGAGAAGAGAAGAAGAAAATATGATGATCTACATCAGGTGTGTCAAACAGATCATAGTTTAATTAAGTGGCCAGAGCAGAAATAACTTTAAAGTTAATTTAGACCAGCTAAAACATGGAAATAAGTCTATCCCCACATTTAACATGAATATTATTGTGCACAACCCACAGTAATGATTTACCTTTCAATCAAGATAAATGACTATATTAAATTAATTGTGAAAGAAATTCAACTTAGATGATTTTTTTAGGTTGTTCTGTTTGATTGAATATTGTTCTTTAACACAATTACTCTTTCTTTTATTAGGATTTTAAACGTGTTTTTCTTGGTTTGTGTCAGAGCTTATTATGAAGATGTGTAATGTTAAATTGTTACGTTAATATTTCAAGTAGGCTGGAACAGAAAAAGCTCATTTTAGGCTCGATAACAAACACATCTTTAGGAGTTCTAACATGAACACACCATAACCCAGGCTGTAGACTGTGTTTTCTGTTCTTTCTTTCTGCAGTTCTCATCTAACTCTTCACATTTCTCATTTTTTCATTCTCATGCTTGTTTTTCCTCCTGCAGTTTGATACATTAGTATTTATGTCTTTTTATTTGTTTTCTATCTATTTATGTTGGTCTCAGGCTGGTTTTTTATCAGCTTGTTCTTTCTTCTGCTGCTAAGACTAAACCAAAAACGTATTTCTTCTATATTTATTTATTTTTTCTTTGCATGAATATTTTTGTGTCCCACTTTTAACACCTTAATGCAGTGTTTTTCAACCATGGGTTCGTGACCCCATGTGGGGTCGGCTGAAATGTCTAGTAATTGATTAAAAAAAAATACTGATTATAATCTTCTTTATTATTATTGAATTATTTTTCAAACTAAAACACAACTGTATTCTATACTTTCACTTTCTCAAAAATCGTTCATATAAAATAAATATCTGAGCTGGCACAATTTGTCACTAATCCTGACTATTCTGCATTTGTAACACTGTAACAAACGTGATCAAAAACTACTTATAGAAGAAAAAAATGTCTTTGGGGTCATCAGAAAATTGATATTGAAATGGAGTCACGATCCAAAAAAGGTTGGGAACCACTGCATTTATGGGTGGAAAATAGCTTTTTTATGTTACTTGGAGTGTAATTGGATGTTCTGTAATGTTCTGTCTGAGTTTGACACACCTGATCTTCATGGACATCAACCATCAAGGTTTGGTCCACAAACAGAGAACCAAACAAAGCGTACAGCAGAGTCTGAGGGTTGGTGCCCTGAGGAGGATGGAGGGTGGGAGGCTACATGTGGTCACTGTCTCATTGAGGAGGAGGAGGAGGAGGACGAGGATATGGTGGAGGTGGAGGTGAAGGAGGTGGAGGCAGATCTGTGGAGGGGGCGTCGGCAGCCACAAAGGAGTCGGTGGACCTGGTGCTGATGCGGAACGGAGCCAGACGACGCAGGTTGCTGGGAGTCCACGGTAACCTGACCTGAGCTCGCTGTGATGGAGCCACTGTGCTGCTGTCAGGCTCCGCCTCCGCCAGCCAGGGAGGGATCTGAATCGAGGCCATGGGGTCCAGGTCTGGCATGAAGGCCGGGTTCTCGATCCCAGCTGGGGGTCAGACGGGAAAAAAACTTTAACATTCTGTCCGACATATCATTTATGTACAATTATACCAAATTAAAGACTCTTTTCTTTTACTATTCACCCCGATGTGACATTTTGAACCAATAAGTCGAATTGATACCACACCTCCTCACCTGTACGCTTTGACCTTCATCAGCCAGTACTGCTACATGCTAAGCTAATCAAAGCATGTGAAACTTGTTGCTGGTTTGTCTTTTTTTTCACAACCTCAGAGGAAAGCAGAACATTTACCATCTGCAATACGTGGAATGCAAAGATTCCCAAATAAGATGAAACATCTTTAAGTATCCTTATCCACCAGTGAAAAGCTTTCATTAAAAAAGGAAAATCTTCTGAAAGGAATATGAAACAGTCGCTGTACAGATTATTAAAAAAAATCCATGAAAGATGTGTTGGAGACATTATTCAGTTACAGAAACATCATTCACAGCTGTATGCCTTAAAAGACATAGAAGTTCACAATTATTGGTTATCAGGTTGGTTAAAAGAAATCTTCAAGAGTAGACCACTAATAATAATTATTCAATGTTAAACTACACAATAATGAAAACAGAAGACTCTTGCACCAAATAAATACAGAACAATCAGTAGAATTTAAGAAGATGTGCATTGCTAAGTAAGAACCTAAGTTGTGCAAAGTGTTAGAAAATGCTTTCTGCAATTATAATCTCAGTAATCTCAGTAATCTCAGTTTATCGTCCCCCTAAAAATAGCAGTTGTCTTCCTCCCTGGCTGTGTGTTTCTGTTACCTCCTGCTGTGTAGGAGACCCTCATTGGAAACGAATTGTACGAAGGGTCAAAGCCAGAGGCCGTGTCTCCCTCTGAGAACGGGGAATCTAAGAAAAAATGATGATGAATGTAATAAAAAGCTTCAAGTCCAGTAAATGTTGAGATTAAATGAATGTGAAGCACTGACCTGCATCACTACAATGGAAGGGTTTATTTTTGTCCAAAGATTTTCCATTTGGCATCTGTAACAGACAGAGGAAATAAAGAGCGAGATTCTCACATCAGGGTTGATTTTGTGGGTTCAGAAACAAGGCATGTTGTTTGCAAAAGTTACAGGAAAAACAAAGATTATTAAGATGAACTCGGAAATATCAAAGTTCTCCTTCTGCTTTCACCTTCTGCTGCTGATCTTTCTTTGCGTGCTTGCTGATGGTCTTCGGAGGAGCGACGCCCATCTTTGCAGACTTGAAGGACTCCAATCGGCTCCTCATGGTTCTCTGGAAGATCTCCTGCACTTCGTTCTCATCTTTGTTGACGTCAAAGTGGCTGCGGCTGTACCTGTGACGATGCTGAGGACGGAAACACAGGAAATCTATCAGGTTATTTTTGTTCAAACTTCTCCCTGCAGAGCTGCATGACGAATCTGAACATGTTTACCTGCTTCCTGCCCTTGTACAGATGCTGTTGCAGCAGATGGTGACTGTTGATGTCCTCAGTGATTTCCCTCATTCCGTTCATGGTCTGCTCATGCAGTTCCAGGCTGACTGATGGCACCGGGTCTCCTCTGCCAGGGAAGAATATTTAACACTTACAAGAAGGCTTTGAATTCAAATATCAGATCGTACAGGAATTTTACTTCATGTCCCCAGAGACAATTAAATTGACGTAATTCATATATTTTAATACCTTTCTAACATGGCACAAAATTTTATAAAGTAACTCAAAAATGTATTTTATTTCTGAAGTGTTTCATTGAGTAAAATCCAGATGTTAAAGCAGACATCAGCAAACCGGTGTCCCCCGAAGCAAATATACAATTTGACTTAAAAAACAAACAAACACACACAAAACTGTAACTAAAATGAACAAAATAACTCCAAAAACACACAAAACGGCAAAAGAAAACACAAATAATATACAAAATGACTCGTAAAACACAAAAACCCAAAACATAAAACACAGAAACAACATGAAAATGCACAAAACAAAAATACCAAATGACAAAAAATATATAAAATTATTCCAAAAACATAAGAAATGACACAGAAATTACAGAAAAACAACAACAAAACCTTTTGTCCTTTGATGTCTTAATGCTCAGATTGGTCAGTATTGTAAATGCTGACATAAATGTTGATAATGTGGCCCCTGGTTCTGTGGCGCCCACTGATCAAAGCTGCAATCTCAGTTTCAGAGCAACTTCTACATCAGTGTGCGAGAAAAATACATGTGATCACATCTCACCTGAAAGAAGACATTGCGCTGTGATCACTGGCCGTGTCGACCATGATGTCCGGCATGACATCTGAGAAGTCGCTGCCAAACTTCTTCTTGAAGTTGACGAGTGCACTTTCGTTGCGTATGAACTCCAAAGACCCTCTGCGCTCACCCTGCAAACACATGAAGAGAAATGCTCAGTAATCAACCTGAAAGTGGATAAAGTGCAGGAAAAAACACAACTAACACGCGGCTGTCACCTCTTGCACGTAGCTCATAGCGTCTTGGAGGTTCAGCTTGTGGAAGACTTTAAAGACGTGGTCACGGTTCTTCCTCGCTGATGGTTTCATCAAAACTCTAGACATCCATTTCTCCTCAAAGTTATTCCACCTTTAGGAGAAAAACATGAATTTACTCCAACGTTCAATTGTCCTCTGTCATAGTGTGTGTTTACATACTTATCCCTCATGTAGTTATGTCCGATCTGTCCTGAAATGTCTTCTATGGCAACCAGCATGTGATCAAACACCTGAACCACAACCAGAGAACAGAGTTAACTGATGATCTAAAGCTCGCGCTATGCATAGGAAGTCTGCTCTTCACCTTATTTTGCACTTTTTCCATGAGCGTACGCTCCGATACGGCCGCTCGCTTGACTTTGAGCCACTTGACCAAAGGTTTCATTGTGATTCCCTGCAGAACAAAAAGCTCTTCTCACTGGATAGCAAATTAAATCAAGTGTTTTCTTTGTGTTTAGTGTTTACCTGAAATATGACAGTGAAGTACACAACAATAAGAGTTGTGGAGATCATCAGGTTCTTCTCCTTTATCTTGTTCTCGTCCAGCATCGTTGCCAGCCCATAAGCGACGGCGCCTCGCAGGCCACCGTAACTCATGATCACCTGATCTATGAACTCCAGGGGAACCAACCTGAACTTGTTCAGGATCCAGGTGAGGAAAAACACCCCTGTGGCGAGGCAAAGAGTCAGCCGTGTCGGAGCGTTGGACATTCACACTTTGAAATAATGAAGCAAACTCACCGATGATCCTGTAAACCATGATGAAGAGGAGGGTGAGGAGGATGAAGCCTGTGTTCCACACCCAGATTGTTGTGTCAATGGCGGAGATGCCGAGGAAGACGAAGATGATGGTCTCTGAGCCGTTGGCGAACACCTTCATGGCGTATCTCACCGTGTTGACGGAGTTCTCGTCCATGTTTGCGTTGATGTACTTCTGACAGCACATTCCACAGAAGAGAATTCTACAGAGGAAAAGGATCCACACGCACAGATCAGGAAGTGCTCTCAACACGGAAAAAAAAATCTGATTTCTTCAGTATTTTGTGCATACGAGAGGATGGCGGACAGTGAGAGCATCTCAGCCGTCAGATAGGAGAGGTACCCGAGCACGAACACAAAGCCGGGCTCGATGATCTGGATGTTTTTGGTGCATCTGGTTATGAGAGAGAGCAGCAGGCCAAACACAAAACCCACGAGGGAGCCTCCAAACGCCACCACGAAGAAGGAAACTGTAAAACCAGAGGACACACAAGGTCGTATTCTTCCTTTTGAGCATTGTATATATCAGGGGTCACCAACATGGTGCCCATGGGCCCCAGGTAGCCCACATGGACTATGCGTGGTACCCTCAGAACCTCTAGTCAACAATTTGCTCCATCTAAAATCTGATTTACTTTCCAGGATTCAAACTGGAACAGTATGTTGAGTAGTCAATCTCTTCTCTACTGTTTTAACTCAATAGAGGGAGTACTCAGGGAGGGTTAGGATTAATAAATGTATTATTCTTCAAAATGTTGCTACCACTTACATATTCCTTTACAGATCTCTGCAGCATCGATTTGAGAGCCTCCCAGTGACACAAAAGCATCAAATACGTTGAAAAGCACCTGTGAAAAAAACAAAGAAACAAGGAAACCAATCTGAACACGTCTCGTCTCAGTCAGCTGAGCCAGATACACTTCCAAAGAATCCTGACATTTAACACAAATAGAGAAATAATGCATTTGGCAACCCTTTATGAAAAAGAGGATGAGGAGTGGTGCTACTTTCAGCTCCTCCCCTTGAATCTGTTAAGGTAGTAAACAGGTCTTGGGTGTGAATATAAACTTAGCTAGGTCTCACTCCTTTTTCTTTTTTCTACTTAATTATGAAGCAGATTAGCAGACACAGAAAAAGGAAACATTTCCTTTTTAATGCAGGTATAAATATTAGCTAATATAAGTTGATCTTACGCACCACTGTGACGCCGTCGTTGAGCAGCGACTCTCCAAACACCATGATAAAGAGCACCTCGTTGACGTGGACTTGCTCAAACACAGCGATGACGGCGACGGGGTCGACGGCGGCAATCAGGCTGCCGAACAGAAGATACTGGAGCAGACCGATGTCCAGGTCACCTACACACGCACACGCACACGCACACGCACACACACACACACACACACAGAGTGTACAGGACTTTTAAAAGAGCTTTGCTCCCAATCAGACGCTTTCATTGCAATTCCTGTGTATTGGTATCAAATAATGACCATTCATTGGCCCGTAGAACACTCAGGAAATGGGACTCATGACCAACCTCACAACCTCACCCTAACCAAAAACTAGTAATGGTTTTATTTCTTAGTGTGGATTTTTGAACATATCAGTATGTTCAGCGAGGAATCAGTCTTTTGTGTTATTTCTCTGTCTAGGTAATAACAGGTTAGTAAGTAAATAGTCGTCATTCAAAACATATTAACAATGATGATGATTAGTTAAACTGCATTTACAGAGTGCATGCGAGTGGGAATGCTGTGTGCTGAAATTGTCAAACAAATGTCCGTGCGTTGCCGTAGCCAGGGGCTCTCAGCCTTGGGGTCAGGACCCCATTTGGGGTCCCGAGACACTGGGAGGGGGTCGCCAGATCCCTTCAATAGAACATTTTTTGAGCCCATTTTGGCTTATTTTTACCCTTTTTCTGCAACTACACTAAACTTGCTATGTTTTAACCTATTTTCATCATTATTTCTTGCCATATTTTTGCTCATTTTAATGCATTTTGCTACATTACTTCCATTTCTGCCACTTCTCCATCAAATTTGATTGAATTTTCTGCACATTTCTTTCCACTTTCAAGACATTTTAGGCACACTGCATGTTGCATATGTTGACCCATTATTGTCTCTTTTAACTTCTTTTCACCATATTTCATGCATATTTTTGCCAATTTAACCACATACACCAATTATAATGCCCATTATATGGCAGCTTAAAGTAATTGTTCCGACTTTTAAAATTACATTATCCCAACCTTCCCGTTCCCATTTCTGCCACTTTCAAGCCAGTATTGATACTTTGAACCCTTTTTACCTCTTTTTCTGTCTGTTTTTGGCCACTCTAATTTACAACTTTTAACCAGTTTCAGTGTTTTTTAAAATCATATTTCACCACCTTTTCCACCATTTTTGGTAACTTTTAACCCATTTCATTACTGATTAAAACAATAATTTACATCTTTAAGATGACTATATACTATGGCGCAAATAACAATAAACTTCCTGGACAACAGTGGATATTATTCAGATAAATAAATAAATGTGTCATCATCCATCATTTTGTTGACTTTATGGATGGACCCCAAAAATCTCTCCCCTTTATTCCCCCTTATAGATGACCCTGTCTCCACATGACTGTTCTTCAATTTTCATATCTGTGTTCAACCACCTTCAGCTACAGTGGGGGTCCCTGGTCTCTGGAACCTTTATTTTGGGGGTCATTGGCTGAAAAATGAAGAACCACTGGCCGTAGCAACAAAACAAACTCAACTGTTCCTGAGGAGCATCCGTGACATCACCTTCGAAGGAATTGGCCTTAAAGAAAGATTGGCTGGTGTACGCCCAGGTAGCCTTTAATATTAGGGATAATAATATTAATATTACCCATGGCTCCTCCTTTGTGACACCCCCACAGCGACAGGCCCAAGCTGGCTGCGTTCCAGCAGGTCCCGATGACGGCGTAGACCAGGATGGCACCCATATTGCTGAAGAACAGCTTGTTGGGCATGGAGTACCCGGCGTCCAGGATAACTTGGGGCAGCAGGTAGAAGAAGAAGACAGTGGGCGTGAGCGTGAACGTCTGAGCGTGGTCCGCTCCCCAGATCATGGCACCCAGAATGAAGCCGAAACAGATGAGCAAGGCACTCTCTGGGATGACGCTGGTCACCTTGTGGTTAGCCTCAATGACTGCAAAAAAAAAAAAAAGACAATACGATTAAAACTGTACTTTTTTATTGTAATCAGGGCTGTAAAGGTTTAATCTCAGTTTGCTCTTTAACTGATCCCCAAATGTGAAACTGCTGTCGGCTTACCAAATCAGCAAATGATCAACTCCCTCTAAGAATGCATTGCCTTTAAGCTCTGGATGTATCATTAACCAACAAAAGGTAGCATTTTAAACCCTGTTTGTGTAACTAAATGCAGACCTTTCTTTAGTGCTTTGACCTAATGGACTGAAAGGTGTCGTTGAGGTTGATATATTAATAAAAAACCTGACGAACCTTAACATGAAAGAGGTTTTCCTGGGTGCATGAAAAATATTTATTTGTGTAATGATTTCATATCATATCAACACTTTGTATTCAAAGCTCACAACAAGGCACACAGCCATTGAAAATAACACAATGAACACAAAATAACCAAAATTCATATCTCTATGTTTTTTCTCAATCGCGATAATTTTAACTCAATGTAGTCTGAGCAGAAAGATGATTCCGAGTTAAATGTGGTGATGCAAAACGCCACACAGACACGTGTATTAGCAAACAGCTGCACAACATGTGCCCCTTTTGGCTTTTTCTCCTATAAAGGGACAGCATGTGTGAGTGAGTTCTGTACTGTGGTTTGTTTAGGGGAAGGTCTGGGTTAGGACACACTGAGAAGTCCATCTAACTGTGCTTTTCATGCTGTTCTAGAAGTAGTGAAAGCAGCGACTCCTGAAACGAGGATTTTGATACAAAATAAGCCATAAAAAATATGTATATGGTTAAAATGGAAAACTATATATCTTGAATATCGATATATCGCCCAGCCCTAGTCCTGGTATGAATCAAAGTGTCACAAACATAGGGAAGAACAAAGACCTCTGCAACCAGAATATGATGAAGCTGATCAGATGGGATGAAACTAAACTAAAAGGTTTCAGTAACTGATTCTCCATATTATCGAGAGCACGTGCAGATCCCAAAACCATCAAACTGATCAGTCTAAAGCACTTTTGATTTGCAGTGCTCCAGTATTTCTCTGACTCAGCAGTTCTGACATTACATTTTGTATCAAACTCATTAAAAATGTCAAAACTGTACGCTTTTCTTTTCAAAGTAAAACACTGAACAGAACATTGTGTTACTTTGCTTTTCACGACACGTCCATGGATGCGTCAGTCGGTAATTAACGAGCTACAGTTTACAATCAGCTGTGGTGGAGCAGGAGAACAGCTATAACATGCAAGACAGGGGCTCTCCAGGAGTGTATGTTTTTTTGTAAAACTTTTCTTAATCACTTAGATAAGAATAAACAAAGGCAGATAAAAAAATAATAATAATTTTTGGTTGTTTTTTTTTTTTAATTAGATATTGACAAACAAGGTCGTAGCAAAGGACAAAATACAATTTGATTTAGTTTGAAGGAGCTTAAAGAGCCGCTATACTAAAAAACCAGACCTTGTAATAACAATTTAGGGTTATCACCAGAGGAGACGCCAAACTCAAAATGAACAACAATAATAAATACTGTAAATTCAGGCTTTAATGCTACAGTCTGCAGACTTTGGGTTTGT
The DNA here is from genome assembly GCF_900634775.1 of Gouania willdenowi. Taxonomy (NCBI): domain Eukaryota; kingdom Metazoa; phylum Chordata; class Actinopteri; order Blenniiformes; family Gobiesocidae; genus Gouania; species Gouania willdenowi. The sequence continues at coordinate 3,389,854 of NC_041054.1, forward strand.
TTACCTCAAGACAAAAAATGATCATTTGCCCAAAAACCACAGTTAGCTTCTATATTTCAGCATCCAGTATAACAATAAATAATATGTGATTATTATTATGGAATTATTATAGAAGAATAAAATATACCTTCATCTCCAGAGGGGAAATTTAATTGTTTCAGCAACACGATAAAAAAGGACAGATTATACAGTATATATATATATATATATATATATACATACATACATGTGTCTGTAAATGATTTATTGTTGTTGGCTAGTGGTGGCTATCTTTTGGAGTACCCAGAGAAAACCCAAGCACTCATGGGGAGAACATGCAAACTCCACACAGAAAGGGGCCAAGTGTCCACCATGAACCCAGGACCTTCTTGTTAGGAGGCAGACTGTCCTGACCTTGAAACTTTGAAAATAAAGTAATAAATAAATAGGTGTGTTGTGAGTCGATAACACTTGAAAAACACATCTGTTGACCAATGAAAGAATGGGAAATATTAACAACAAAATAATTTACTTCGAAGGAAGAATTATCTGCGATAATTTACCAGTGTCCATAATATAAATGGGAAAAACGCATAGAAATGTGCTAATATGGAATAAAGAGTTTCTAAGACTGAAGCATGTCCACTTGTCCACCAGAAAGACTTTTCTAAGCACTCAGCAGGTTTTACGTACCCATTTTGCCCAAAAAAGCCACGAGTATCCATAATGCTATCAGGTAGGGGGTCTCCACGTGGTGCCACTTAAAGGTGACGATGGGTATTCCAGTAATGTTGGAGCGTTGGCTGTGCTCATCGTGACTGACAGGTGAACTAGGCTCCGGATGCTCAGCTCCAACCCCTCCAGACAAAAACAAACACAGGAGCAGGACTGTCTGCAGCAGCCAGAGTCTCCAATATCCACAGAGCGGCATTTGGACGAAGGTGAGGAACAATCAGAAGGAGGAAAAACACCACTGTGAGGAATGGTCCTGTAATGGATATGTAGTGGTTTCAGCGCTCCATGTTTCTAACTCCACCTGTGCCCGAGCATCGTCCTCCCTCCCACAGTTTGTTCAGAAGTGTTCAAAAGCCCAATGTCAGCTTTTTATAGCTACAGTATCTGCTGTACGGGCAAGTGCGTAAGCACGCTGGTACACTTTGGGTGAGGAATTAATGGGGGAGTAACTGATGTCTGTGGTTACTCAGTCACGTTTGAGAGATTCACAGGTCCAGCCTTTGTTCACGTCTTCCGGCCTTGGACGCCTTTGTTTCTAAAGGTGAAGGATTGACTGACGGAGCGGAGGTCATTTTTGAGATGTTAAAAGGAAAACCTTTAGCTCTTCCAGGGTCTCTGCTCCTGCAATGATTGACTCTGAGCTTACTCAGTCTTAGTTAAAGACTTCCTAATGCCTTTGGCACACAGTGCCAGTCTGCTGTCTTATATTTTACATGTCCTATAAACCAGGAATCAGTCCAAAAACTAACAAAAAAAACTTCATCAACACATCTGACTGCAGCCCAAAATAGTAATCCATTGACACAAAGTGTCAGAATATGTCGTTGTGCCCAGAATTATTGAAACTTTCCGCACAATCAGCATTTCAGCAACAGACGAACAGAGAAAACATCCATAAAGGGAAGCTGGTCATTATGGTTTTAGGAATCATTCTGATACTGATCAGTGGATCATTCCCAAAACTGTGAGAAAGATGCTACTTTCTGCTTTTATTGCAATTTATTGCCTCTGAAATGTGTGTTTTATTGTTTTTCACCAGTGATCCATGACTGGTCAGCAGCTACTGACCTACCTTCAGATATTGATAAACTGATGAGCTATTAAAAACTACGAGCAGCTCAAAGAATGTAAATTTAAAAAGTCAGAGAGGATTTTAGTTTAGGCCCAAAGTCTCATGCTAAGATTTAAAACAGCATCTAGGTTTAAGTCTGTCCATTCTTTTGCTGTTTATCCTGTTCAGCCTGGTCTAGTTCAGTCAAGTCAGAAAACAGGGATGCTGAATTATGCCAGTATTCATTTTGTTAAGTTAATATCCTTGATCATAGTTTGAATCCTAAGTAGCACCTTTTTACCTTTAAAATACTCCATAAAAACAAATGCATGGAAAACAAAATGATGATGGGTTTACAGTAATGTCAACAAATACAAAATATATAATAATACACTTTAGGACTGAAATTGTTGTCCATTTATTAAAAAAAATCTATTGTAATAGCAGGTTTCAACCCATAGAGGGCAGTCAATTCTACAATTTCCAACAAAATACGCAAAATTTAAATACATTGATTTAAATGTCGAGTCGCTAGTTACTACTCAAATACATTTGTATTCAGCAAAAAAATGTGGGTTTGGGGTTTAGTTAATATTTAAACACATTTTACTTTATATACACTTTATGTACATTATATGTACCCTTTAAAAGAGCATAGGGCAGGATTTGTGAAAAAATAAACATTTTAAGTCTTTTAATGCTAATGGGTGATGAAGCGCTCAAAACCAAAGAGAACGCGACCACACACATTTCTGTTGCCATGAACAGACTGTGTGGTGCATTTCGTAATGCGATTCCAGGCCCGAATTTCCCACGTAGTTCTGTAGACGTGACGTCAAATGACACCGATGTGCATTCAAGCGACGACTCTGCCAGAAATAAAGACAAAGACGGCTTGGCAACCAGAAGAAGACAAGCGTGGTGGACCAAACTACTGTTTGGGTAGTAATGGATTCTGCTACGGTCAGAAAACGACCCACCACCACACAAAGTGCAGTAAGAAGAAAACAAAGTTGTGAGTCGAAATGAAGTTACGAACAAACCCAGGCTGCCATCATAGTAAACATTTGATATGCGTTTGACTCATTGAGGCAACTTCAACTTGAACTGGGACTGAAAGCAGATGCTGACATGGCTAATGGACAAGTAACCCAGTAAGAATATATCAGAGGTCATGTTTAGAGCTTGATTTGAAAATCTTGAGATCACAGAGGACTCTGAGTGAGTTAAAGTGCTAACGTAGCGTTAGCCGCCAACGTGCAACGGTTTGCTTGTGTCTGTGTAGTCACATTAGAGTGGTCTCAATGCTTTGATCGAGCTTATAGTGTATATGTTTTTATAAATTTGACGTGCGTTGTATCTTCCACACAAAGTTGTCCCAGACATTACATTATGTTGAAATGCAACAATATTACCAAACGTCTGAGACACGTATTTTGATATTATTGTTGCAGGAAAACATTGTAAGGCTTGAACTGTTTAGAAGGGATGAGTTTGAATTCTTGGTTTTACATCTGAGATGTAACATGACTTCTCATTATACACGGAGCCGCTCATTACTACATTGATTCACGATGAGGACATGTAAAATTGGAGTTTGATAGCTCGCTGCTCAACAACCTGCAACCTCCACAGTGAAATGAACTGTATCTATGATGTGTTTTCATCCAATAGGTGTTAATTGAGCAGTGATATTATGTAGTGAGCGCATTGTTTCTTTGGCTAGCTGTCCCAATCCGGTTTGAGGAAGACAAGGAACAAAGGCTTCATGGTTTGCCAGCAGTCGGACAGGTTGGAGCCACACTGGGAGGACAGTGCAGCGTAAAGCCGCTTTATAGAGGCAGTCGTTATTGTCGATATGATGGAAACTTGATTGTTTGATTGATTAAAGCCGCACTTTGTGCACTTGATGTGTTAGAAAAAACCTTCAGCTGCAGTTAAGCATGAAATCCTCAGTTCAGCCTGATTAAGCTAATGAATGATGGACTCAGTGGCTGGTTTAGAACTTAATGGTCCAACAACAACAAAGAAAGGTCAACCGCAGAAATATGAAGGTCAAACAAAGAACCATGATGGTTTTTCTGTCATTCTACAGCAGTTTGAGTTAAACTGACTGTAGTTGCCGTCACGTACAGTCCAATATGTTTTGATCTATTCCACAACAGCTTCCCAGTCCTTCAGTGATCAGTCTATATAGTCTATTGTCCCACCGTTAACACCAATGGCGTCAGAATAAAGACGGCATTGTGAAGCAGAACAGAGGAAATACGACCTCAGGAAAGCTGATGCTTTCGTCTTCACTGAGACCAGAATGAGGACGGCATTTGTCGTGCTCACGTGTTGCTTTGCTTTGCAGAAGACGACACACAAACCCAAAGGAAGTGTCCATGTTTGTTCGTTTTATCAACACACTGAGGATAGACTATGAACCCAGCAGGTTTCCTGTTGCAGAACACATTTGTCAAACATTTGCGGGTCTTATTTTCCTATTGGTAAATGTTCAGCGATAATCGTGTCAATGTTTGCATGCTCGCTCTATCTACCTTAACTCCCAGGGAAGTCCTTGTTAGCTCACGAATCTGGAGTTTGTTTAGCCCACAAAACTATCACCGTTTACATATCCGGGCTAGGAAAAAGAAAATATAGATTCATAAGATGCTGTGCGACAGCATGCTGTTTCCTGCACGCTCTCTCAGTGTTCCATAATAACAAAAAGATCACTTTTATACTTTCTGTAGAACACTGATTTTACCGCAAAAATGTTACCACTCATTCCTATTGAGAGAACATCAAAGGAACACAGCTGTTACCGTGGTAACGGGTGGCTCTAACACCCCCTGGTGGAAGACTACCAGCATGTTTCCGTTGATGTGGAATCTGCAGGACTTCTCTATAGAAGTTTTAGTGCTTTTGTGCGTACTTTGCTGTCTTTGTATTATACCAGTTTGTTTTTAGTTTATAATAAAACATGGGTTCATTCATTCAAACACTTTAGTTTTGCACGTCCATAAAAGGATAGAAATGGGAGGCTAAAATACTTAAAGGATCATAGTTTTTTGCAAAATAAAAACAATAACTCTAAAATTTCGGATATTAAGTATAATTGTGCTTTAAACGTGTTTCCATTGTAGGATATTTTGGAGCCTCGTGACTTCCATGAAATCTCATCCTGTAAGACTTTGATGCAGGAAAATGGAAAATATACCACACTCTGCATTCCTTAGTTGCTTGCTGTCTAATGTGCCAGTAATAATTTTCAAGTATCATGCTAAGAAATGTCTCTGGCTCTCTTCTATCCACACATACCAAGCCATGTTTTCTCAGAGAGAAGTGGTCATGTGACCAGGTAGTACATCACGTCCTGTGACGTGTAATTTTGGAAAAAGTGTTTCCATTGTGCTTTTTTTGCGAAACATTGCAATATGAAATCGTATAAAAAAACTCCTCTTGAAAGCTTAATTTTTTTTTCTTTCTCGAAATTCTTGTTTTTCCATTACCAGTGTTTATTGCTCTGTTTAGATTTAAAGCACTTCCAAGGGTAATGGAAACGCAGGTAATGATGTGTCGTAGAAGGTCTTTGGCATGTCAGTGTGTTCCATATCACAGCCTATGTTGTGACATCAAACATTTCTACTCGTCATCGTTAAGAATCTATCAATTATTTAGTGTTCCTGTAAAGCACCAGTACTGATCCAAAACTGACCCACTCGTCACGCGGGGTCCTGCATGTGTTTAGATCACAGAGTCCTTTCTGGAATCACACGACACCAAAGTCCCATATTTACGACAACACACACCAACACAAACACACACACACGACCACACACACTTCAACCTATTTGCAGCTGTTGTGTATACAGGAGTTTCTAAGGACTGTGAAGGTATTTGGTGATCACAGCAGGTCAAACGTACAGTTTGGTTCTAAGCAGAGGTCAGATCATCAGAAATAAACAAACATCATTAGAAATAATAGATAGATGTAAGTCTTTCCTTTATCCCACATCTGACACAAACCTCCATCACATCAGCCTATCTTTCAGCTCAACTTAATCCTTAACATTCACTATTATAACCATCACATGTGGCGAGTTTCAAAAGCAAAACATGCCAAAAACGCTTCAATACATTAATTTATTCCTAACACTAAAATCCAATCCCATCCTTTCTACTTTAAAACTAAAAGTTAACAATACAAAATTAATCCTCATGTTGTCTTCCAGTCAAATTTAAATAATTCAAAATACATATAATCTAAAATACTAACCTAACATTTAAATCAGAGGTGTCAAACTTACGGCCCGCAGACTGAATCCAACTCGCCAGAGCATCAATTTTGGCCCATGGGAGGATTTTGTTTCTATGCTACATTATGATTTAAACATTTTAAAAATGAATGGCGTACTCATGAGATAAGGTGGGATTAAGCATGATTTGAAAAGGTTTGGAAACATTGTTTTAAAAAGCAGGTAAAAAAGAAAGTATAAAAGAAATGCAAACAAGGATAAAGTGTGTAAAGAAGAAAGCAGAGAAGTATCAAATTATCAAAGTATCAAAGTTAAATATTTTACACACAGTAAACAGTTAAACAGTGTGCAATGGAACCCAATCCGTCTTTCTTCCTTGTTGTAATTTTTAGGCTGCAAGGGAAACCTGGTGCACCGATCGGTTCTTCACCACTACTCCTAATTAATTTAAAAATAGAATGTTAATGGTTCCTAATCTAAGGTTCGCGGTCCAACCAGTTTGTGTTCCTGTCTGAAATTATTGTTAGAAGGGACTTCATGCTCTCCATCATTGCTTATGTTGAAATGAGCTTTTTGTGTTCCAGTGGTGGAGACTGCAAATGGACACACTGGAGAGATAAAACCAGTCCACAACAGTCATTTATTATCCCTTTGTTTTATAATTCTGGCAGAAATAAGCCAAGACTTTATTCTAACAGCTCACTTATTTAATTATGGATTTACAAACTGTTTCTTTTTCCCAGCTACAAACATATTGAAGTAAATAAAATTGAAGTTAAAATATACATCTTAACAGTTAAAGTTGTTGAATGTTTGACGACAGAATTCAGAGTGTTACCATTAAAAATAAAGTAGGTACTGTATATGTTGAGCAAGTTAACTGATAATAAAGTCCACATCTTTATTAAAGCTCTCAAGTTATTATGAATTGTTTTATGATTTAATAAAATTTCTCATCTAAGAAGTCCTCGATCATGATCCACAAACAGTAAAGATGAATTAGTTTTAAAAACTTAGTTATGTTGATTTAGATCAATTATCAAACTCAAGGCCCGGGGACCAAATCCGGCCCTTTAGAGAATCCAATTTGGCCCGCAGGAGAAAGCAAAAATGACAGAGAGGACATGAATTATTGTGTAAATGACCAAATAATTAAGTTGTACACAACTGAAATTAACCAATTTAATGAAACTCCACAATATTTTTAGGGGCTTGAATTTTTCCTTCATTTTTATGTCACATGAATGCAGTCATTTTAAATTGCAAATTGTGGAAAGAACTCAATTTTACCACAAATCTGCCAATTCCACAAATGTAATCTAAATAACACAAAAATTGGTAATAAAGTAAAAAAAAAAAATTTAAGTGAATTTTACTGATATTGAAAACTAGGGCACAATGATGTTAAAATTGTTCTTTTTTTTCCCCCACCTAAAATCCGCGGCCCATTTGAGATCAAACTGGTCCGACTTAGATCATTTAAATTTGATTAACTTAACTAAAATTAGTCTAAGGCAACAAGTTTGCATATTTTTCCATGTATTTTTTTTTGTTCTTTACAGTATGAGGGGTTTTATAAAACATGTATTCCATTACATCGGACGTTCTGTGTTGTGTTTCAGGACTTGGCTCATGGACTCACTAAGTTTGCAGATCCAGGAGACCAGGATCCACAAGGCAACCAGGTACGGTACAGTGACATGATGCCACTTCCAGGTCACGATGGGCAGGGTGGTGATTGGTGCATCGTGACCCGAGTCGTGGCCTCCAGAGTCGTCGTGCCCACCATCAGTAGTTGTGTCGTGGTCAGACCCCGTCGTGTTAGCAGCACCTGAATCCTCTTCGTGATGGTCGTTGCTGGTTCCTGGGTCCTCATGTGGATCGTCGTTTGCCAAACTCAAGCCTATGAACCCCATCAGCAACAGACAGAGGACAAGAGCACGTCTCCAGTTGGTTGCCATTGTTTTAAAAACTTCTTTGGAAACTCTCAGATGTGAGTTTTTTGGGGTTGATATCAGGCTGTGACCTTGTGTCTCATTCCTGGTCTCTCAGGTCCTGGTCACTGGGCTCCGTTCTGTGTCCACGTCCTCATGGGAGCAGAGCATGGTGTCCTCCTCATTCTGCTCCCCTCTCTGACCAGGACAGAGCTTTTCACGGCAGGTGAGGCTCAGCCCAGCTGATGCTCTCTGTCTCCTCCCACCTTGTACCAGTATACCAGTACAGCTAGTTTGGCCACTTCATTTAGGAGAGATCTGATGCTCCTGTTGTTCCTTTATACAATCAATATCCAACCTCTCAGACGCTTTTAATCAGGTGAAAGTAATAGATTACAAGTACTCACGTAATGTCATTGAGTTGGTACTTGTACTTTTTTAAGTATATTTCTAAATAAGTCATTTTACTTGTACTTAAGTATGTTTTATTGATTTATTGAATGATTGATTTTTTTATTTGGAATATGAACACAGCAGTGTATTTACCACAATAAAAATAATAATAATAATAATAATAATAATAATAATAATATTAGTAATTTAAAAGAAAAAAAATTAAAGAATAGTGAGAATAAATGGTAACAAAATCTTGCACGTGAAACCTAAACAAGTTCGAAAAAAGGAATAGGAGGATGTATATACTTATGATATCTAGTAATATGCTTATTTCTATACAATAATCTTCTTATAAAATATACCTATTTACACTATAAAAACAGGCAATTCATGTAATCCACTATACATTCATCCACTATACATTAATCTGTCCAAACATACACATAAATGAGTATATACACACCTATTTATGTTTTTTCCCCATTAACGCTTATGCTTCGATAGGATGAATTGTATGCATTTATGTTTAAATTGCTTTAAATTCAGACATTTTCTTATTTCCACACGTAAATTGTTATATAACCTGGTACCGCTTACTCACACACAAAAGCTTTTTTTTTTTTGTAATTTCTACATCCAACCATTACTAAGTAAATCATTTTTTTCTTTCAAAATGATGAACAGACATTGTAAAACTACAAAAAAGGAAATGACCAGACGACAATCAAATGCATGACATCATAACTGACCAATCAGATTGAATGTAACGCACCGTGCCAAAACAGGTTATTTTCTCAGAGTACTATGGAACCCATGACGACAAAGCATCTGTTATTAGTGTCATTTTATTTCAAAAAGAACTGTATAGTTTGACAAACCTTTTATTTTACACAGATGCCTTTGCGGAAAAATAAATTAAATTCCAATTGTGCAAGATTTGGTCTCTTCCTTTTTGAGTTTATACATGAGATGTTTACTGTACTCAGCGGAACCGTGGAAAGATTTATTACCAATAAATCTAATATTTAAGAAAGAGGACGTGGAACAATGGGTCCTTTTTTCCCCAAATGACACTCACCTTACTTCATTCCAACAAATAGCGTCACAATTCCATCACAGGATTCATTGTCCAACCCGACAATGCTGCGACCGTTCTCTCTGCTGGAGGAGCTTCACACTGAATGAAGAACAAGCATCTGCATCATTATTACTGCTATCAGTAGAGGTGACTATTTGCACAGGTTTACTCCTACTGTAATGCATGTTAGAGTCATATTGATTGTTTGTCTAACACGGTTTGTATTTCTAATATTGGACCAAATGTCTCCAAATAAAACTGCATTGCGTTTATTAAAGCACATATGCTTGAAGAGGCGTTTCTGGCCATAGGCGGGCTATACAATTGCACCAGGCCAACAAAGCCACTAGGAGGCGGGGTTGTGGCCATTAATACAGGAATAAACAGAGTTTGTATATCATTTTCTCTCGTTTTGTGTGTTTTTAAAATTGTCATTTATGTATTTTGAAATCTATTTGTGCACTTTTGTTGTTGTTTTGTGTTTTTGGAGTAATTTTGTTGCTCATTGCTATATATCATGTGCGTTTCTGAATTAATTTTGTGCATTTCTGTTGTTGTTTTTGGATTTTGTGTATTCTTAATTCCAGCAATTTCATTTTGTCTTCTTTTTTAAAAATAACATATTATAGATTCATTCATTTAGACAATTTTTTTTAAGGAAATTTACAGTCGACGCCTCTGAGGAAGACTGACAGTTGGCAGTTAAAACATGTCAGGAGAATAAAGTTAATTTCAAAGTAAATTTCCTGAAAAAAGTTGTCTGAATGAAAACTGTTATTTTGTGTGCTTTTGGAGTCCTTTTGTGCATTTCCTTCCCATGTCTGTTCTAAAAATAGACAGATAAATGAATTGGCAGCTGCTCTCGAATCTTTCAGAGAACATGCAAAAGCCTTATGTATGTGTTATATTTACATTTTCTAAATGTTATAAAACATTAAATAAAAGGAAAACTAAATTAAGCTAAAGAACAAAGTCTTGGCAGGTAAGAGTCACATTTTTGAAACAATAGGATTAAAATAATGAGCTGTGTCTCTGGAGCCTCCTCCACGTCACAGCGTCAGTGTTGAGCCTTCATGGCCTCTATATGTGCATGTTTATGTGATAACTTGTTGCAAATGATCCTTGGTTTAAACACAACATTTCTTTTCCAGGTCAGTTCCTGTTTAAACTGCTCTCCTTCTGACTATTTCATTGATTCTTTCACGTCTCAATATTACGAGCATCAGCTTTCCTTTTCAGAAATCCTCAATCATTTCCCTTTGTTGTTTCCTGGTATTTGCGCACCAGCCAGCCATAACATTAGGACCACTGACAGGTAAAGCCAATACCAAGATTAGTTTGAATGTAGGCTGATTTTGAGCATCAAGCATCTAAACCAACATTTCAACCGGTGAGTGGTCATTGAATCCAGTGAGTGACATGCATTAACATGGACAAAATAAAAATAAATAATGCTTTTACTTTGAAGATCATTAATTGATGCAGCTGCGTGCTGTCTTTTTCTCACCTCAAACTGTGTGTGGCAATATTTAGGTGCTCAATATTAACCTAAAGTAGACATGGGCAACATTTGTGCGGACCTCAACACACAAACAGCAAAATTACACAAAATGACCCAAAAAAAAAAAAAAAAAAAAACACACACAAAATGACAGAAAGATACAAAAAATGACACAAGATTACTGGGAAAATACACAAAAGGGCAACAAATGTACATACAAATAACTGAAAAATATACAAAAATACAAAAAAATGCCCACAAACAAAAACCAAAACATTAATAATGGGAACAAAAATATACAAAATTCTCCAAAAATACACAAAACAATGACAAAAATATACAAAATGACAGAATAGCTCTTTCCTGTGTTAACGCTCAGATTGGTCATTATTCTAAATGCTGAAAAAACACAGTTAATGACTTCCAAAAAAGAAAATAATAACACACAAATTGAGAGACAAATATACAAAATGACAACAAAAATACACGAGTGACAGAAAAATATACAAAACATCAATAAATGCACGTAAAATGAATCTCAAAACACAAAATGTACATATTACTCACAAAACAGACAAGAGGACAAAAAAACACACTTACTGATTTAAAAAAAAAAAACCCAAAACAGAAAATAAATATACAAAATAGTCATAAAAAATACAGAAAATAATAGAAAATTATCCAAAACAACAATAAAATTAAACAAAATGGAATCTAAAAACACAAAACAACAAATGCACACAACAAGAAAGGAAATTATGCCAAACAACCACAAATAAACAACAACACACAACTATTTGTTATTTCCTGTATTATTGCTCAGAATTGGTCATTATCCTAAATGCTGACATGAATGATGATAAAGTGACCCTCGGGTGACATTGTATCATATTTGTGGCCCTTGCTGTGATGAAGATTGACCTGAAGTAAAAGGTTTTCAGTTTTTTTTTCATTGTAGCGTTTACAGTAACAGGTCCCATGTCGGACGTGTTAAAGGTTTCATAATCAAAGACTGTTTTAATGTTGGTCATGCATTAAGCAGGAGTATTAGTAATATTAAATGCTGTTCCATTGGCCTGTGGATGGTTTAAGGTGTGTTAATCTGCACAAACTAAAGACCTCTGCTGCACTCACACACAAATCCAACAACATCTTCCTTCAAACATTTCCTGACCTTGCATCACAGATCTCTAACGTATGTAAGCAGCTGGTGCTTTATTAACTACAAGACAAACACTCTCTTATTTGTCCTGAGCCAAATTTTCTCAGTGAGAAAGAACCTGGTATGTTAATATATTTATCAGTTTATTCCTCGTATAATCTTCACAACCTAATCCACCAAGGACTGCGTGACTCATCCTGGCTTCTCCTGTTTGACCTGTTGACCTTTGACAGGCGTCTGAATAGAATAGTCCCTCCTATTTCCTTTCCTATCTACTTTTCCATAACCCCGTGGATGACGTCAGAGGGTTAAGGAAAGGTCTTAGGAGAGGATTTAGGAAAAGGCCATCACGTTTGTTTTGACAATCAGACGCACTTCCACCAGGTGACGTAATAATCTGACAGCCGCGAAGGTTAGTGACGTCTGACGTAGTAAAAAAAACGACAAATTTCTAAAAAATGGACTATTAAAAGCCCATTTATAACACCTTCCCCTGATATAATCTCAAATATCACAAGGTTTGAATGTAAATCAAAGGAAAAGAGGTGACCAGGCTATGAGGAACAAAAGTGAAAGTAAAGATCATCACATTGAGAATGGTTGCTCATACTCACTAATATGAATTATGTATAAATAAAACAGAATGTGCCTAAAAATGTCTCTGATCCCTTTTTCTTGAACCACTGAGTGTCTGTTTTATGTCAGTTATAATCTGATAATATGTCTTACATATAATAATATATGGGTTTAAGATTATTTATTTAAAGTTTGTCAAAGGCATATTATTGCATTGATAATTTACATGATCGGTCATAACTTGTCGGTCATCGTGAGTTTCCGTAAGTGCTGGGGTGTGTGTTACCTTTTAAATATTGTTGCCACAAATAATTGTGGGTCAGCATTATGTGGTCTCCTTTTGTCAAGGATGCATCAGTGTTTCCTAGTCTAAAGGAGGTTAGAAAGGAAGTATTGAGCCTCCTTTCCTCAGCTTAAAGACAACGCGGACGCTCTTTATCATGACCACCACTTAAACACTTCCAGGGGTGAAGGAACAGTGGATAGGAAAGGAGATAGGAGGGACTATTCGGGCGCAGCACAGGACTCAGAAACATCTTCTTCCCACAAGCAGTCACCACACTGATCATACACTTTCCCCCTAACATCTAACACACACTAAGGAAAAAACAAACAAAAAACATTACATTGCATTGTTACACTCTGTAGCCTTTGCACTGTAGTATCTTATTTGACCTTTTATATACTGTGTATGACTTTAACCTCTTTTTATACAATTGTTTAAACTGTATTCTATTTGTACATTAAACAACTCATAGTAGATCTTTGTGAATTGTTTTCATTCATCAAAATTTTATTTTTGTGTGATAACAACATTCCAAGCTGCTACAAATGTTGTCGTATGACTGTGTACAAAAGAGGAAGGCAACTATTATTACAGCGGGGCCGAAAAATTTGTTTGATCAGAGGGTCACATGATCAACATTCATGTCAACATTTAGAATAATGAGCGATCTGAGCATAGATACAGGAAAGAACAAAGAGTTTCTATAGTAATTTTGTGTGTTTTTCTCTCATTCTGTGTATGTTTGTTGTCGTCTTGCTCATTGTGAAGCATTTTGTGCATTTTTGTTGTCTTTCTGTGTATTTTTCCTGTAAAAAATATATTTTTTGGAGTCAGATTGTGTATTTGTGTGTGCGTCATTTTGCGTTTTTTTTGTGTGTGTATTTCTGTTGTCGCTTTGCTTGTTTGTTAGTACTGTGGGATTGTGGAGTAATTTTTTGTGTTTTTGGAATATTTTCTGTGTTTTTATCTTGTCATTTACTTTGGGGGGCGTATAAAATTAGATTGAGAGCCGCAATTCATTTGGGTAATTTCATATTGTTGTTTTGGATATTATTCTGTTATTTTCTGCATTCTTATTATCATTTACTATATTTCTCTCTCATTTTGTGTGATAGTTGTTTTCTGTTTTTGGTTTTTTGTTGTTTTTTAGAATCATTAACTGTGTTTTTTTTGTTGTCTTGTGTGTTTTGCGAGTAATTATGTATTTTTTTTGTCATATTGTGTTTTTGAAATAACTTATGTGTACTTTTGTAGTCATTTTGTATATGTGTCCCTCATTTTTGTATGTTGTTTTCTTTTTCTGGAGACATTTACTGTGTTTTTGTTGTTGTTTAATATGTTTTGGGAGCAATTTTGTGCATTATTGTTGTCATATTTTATTTTTGCATTCATTTATGTGTACTTTTGTCATTGTTTTGTATTTTCATCGGCTTAATATGTGTTTTTGGATACATTTTACTCAATAGTGATACTAAACTGCAGAAGCCTGGCCTTCACTAACAAGAGGATTATCGCTTCTTTTAGTGACAAAATTTACCGATAAATGTCCCTCTATTATGTCAATGAATAAGCCTAATGACTTACTTATTGATTAAAGGGCCTCAGTAACTGATTAAAAATATGAGCAATTCGCAGCAAATGGATAATATTTCCTTTGCAAAGGTTCCCTAAACAAGCTAAAGAACCAAACTGTGAATCGTTTGATAACTAACCTAAATCACGTCTGGCTGTGTTTCCCAATTGCATTAAATATTCTGGTAAATTGGTTTAAAGACGTGTGAGCTGCTGCACGCATATTTGTGTTGTGTGTAAAAACACACCTCACTGCGTTGTGATGTAAAAGGGGATTTTGAAGCTGCTGAGTCATGGAGAGGAAGAGAATTCATTGACAAAAAAAAAGCATTTTCCTCCTTCCTGTGACCGCCTATTATTAGTGACGGACAAACTCACAGTGACTCAGGGACTTCTTAATCTCATGACACAAACACATTTAAGTTAGTCCTTTCCCTAGCTTCCAACTCTTGATTGTGCTACAAAGGACAGAGCGGAGAATCAAATTTTGTGCCCTTTTAAAGCGAGATTTGGATAATTATTTAATGTGATGGGTTTGAAGGAAAGTTTAGGAGGGCACGGACGGAGGCCGGAAACAAGCGAAGCCACAACACGGTCTGTTTATGGCGTCGCGCAGCAGAGGAGAGCACCAGCATGTGAGGGTTTACCCCTGAGTACGTAACACAGATATGTTGGATAAACAACGGTCACTCAGATGCCCTCTGATAACACTGACACTTAATAGATCACTTCAATGACATCTGTGAAAACTAAATTATGTTGATTTACATCAATTAAATTACAAGTTACTTGAATCTAAATAATCTACAAAAAATGTTGATACTGTTTTAACCCTATCTATACAATTTAATGATATTTTTCACTATAGTTAATTGGTGAATTAAATTAAATTAAATTAATTAATCTCTCTCTTTAAAAACAAAAAATATATATGTTATTTTTTTTGGAAATTTAGATTTTTTTGGGGATTTCAGTCGAAAATAAAACACATCCAAAACTTTATAATTTTCTGGCTATATTTTGCATTCAAATTTATAGGCGGAGTTTGAGATTCTGGCCAGGGGGTGCAAAAGAAAAAATAGAATTAAATATATGTATAGACCGTCTCGAGATTCGCACCAACCACAATGTGTGTAACATATATAATAATGCAAAACTTGCGTTGACGCATTGTTTATTGTTGTAAATTCATGATAAAATCAGGTCGGCGGCCGCTTTCTGCTTCATCTTTGCTGCAGTACCATACGTATATGAACTGTTGGGTGCAGTGTCACTTCACCATTTACATTGTGAAGAAGAATTGCGTAACAAAAGAAGAGCGCCAAAAAATAAGTTGTATTTTTTTTTAAAAACAAATACATTTATTTATTTAATTATTTATGGCACTTACAGTAAATGCCCCCGCAAACTCCATGTATGTTCAAATTGTTCTGAAATAAATACAGACTATTAGCTTTTTTTTCTTCAGAACAATTTTCATTCTTTAATAATCGATTAATTTATTGCAACTGCTCACCTCCTTCCTCTGGGGGTACTTGGGCGTGTTCAGGGGGTTGACAGGCAGCTGTTGCTGATTTTGATGTGTCTGTTGGAATCAACATGCATCATTTTTGACTGATTGAAAGTGAGCAGAGCTGCTACTAAACATTTGCCTGCATTGATTAGTTTGAACTAAAACAACAGTGAAATGTAAAAATCCAGAGTTTTCCTCAGAAATATGAGCTACTATGGGGAGAAACGTGAGCTAGCTAAAGTATGTAGAAATATAGGAATAGATAAAGGCTAATGTTTTAGAACTTTCCATCACATGAACCACTATCAGACCCACCTTGGCTGTGGAAGAATTAACTGGGTAACATACTGTAGAAACTTTACTTCTATCGTTCTCCTGTCTGAACTTTCTGACACATCTCACCTCCTCTAGCGGCAGCATGTCTGAGGAGCAGGTGGACTGAACCATTTTACATAAAAAGAGAAGGGGGGGGGTTGAGAAATGTTTCCAAAAACAAATAAACTTACCAAATACATTGTAAATAAAATGTATGTGTGATTGACGTTTTATGTTACTTTGACCAGATTTACAGCAATATTATCGAAATTTGTGACAATTTTAAATCTAAATGTTACAATTAAATATAAATGTTGAAGCTAAATGCTAAATGTGAAATCTAAATGTAAATGTTAAATGTTAAATCTAAATGTCACGGGTAAAATTAAATATTTAGCTAATATGCAAATTCACCATTTAGATTTAGCATTTAACATTTTGAGTCAACATTTTTATTTTTATCTAATATTTCAATTTCGATTAAACAATGAAGATCTAACATTTACATTTACATTTAGATTAAACATTGAAATCTAACATTTAGCATTTAGATTTAGATTTCTTTTTATAATTTTCTTTTTAGATTTAGATATAAAATTCAGATTCAACGGTGACATAAAAATAACGTTAAAAAAAATCACATACGTTTTGTAAACGCGATTAGTTGCTAAATGTTGAAAAGGCTTTTTAATTAATATATATATATATACATATTTATTTATTTTTTTTTATGTTTTGAAACGAAACGAAACGAAACTGTCGTGAACGCGCCGCATTGACGCGACGTGTCCGAGCTCAGTGCGTGCGTGCGCGCCCCTGTCAGTCACCGTCACAGCTGAGAGGAAGAGGATGCGTCAGGGTGAGCGAAGGCTTCAAAACACACCAGAGTCGCTTTATTTATCGTTTTTTCCACAATTTTCAGCGTTTTCAGGAAATACAGGCGGCTGTAACAGCAGGCGGCGTGTGCGTGTGTGTGTCGTGGCTCGTTAACGGTTGAATAATTATTTAAATAAACAGGAAGCAACAGGGTGAAAGTTGTCACTCCTAGCAAAGCGATGTTTACTGCTGTTTAAAGGGCTGTGGGTAAAACCTGGTGTTTGGTTCAGATTGTGAAGTAGTTTGTGTAAATAAATAGTGTTTAACAGTATGTGGTCAGCAGGAAGGAGAGGAAAAGGAAAGCTGATATGTCAGGATACTGGGGGCAGGTCGTTAAAAGAAAAGCAGCCATTGGGTTGTAAACGTAATCTTTAAAAAAGTGTTTCTGATAATGTCAGTGGACTGTACATTTTTGAAAATATGAGTAACAAATGACAGCTGGTGCATTTCAATTATGATTCAGTTTTGTATTTTTACAATATACCATTTGTTTTATTAAAAACATGAAAAAAAAAAATCAACTTATGAATACAAAATTGAAAAATAAATTCATAGAATATAATATTTTCCTTGCAAAACGAGTGATTGAATGTCCAGCAAGAGTAGGAAACGGGCAAATATGTCAAATTTTGCTCATAATTCTGTTCAAAATATCGCACTATTTAATCACACAACTGCACAAGATTTAGTGCAAAAATTGGGAATAATTCTCTTTGTCGATATTTTACTGAACATAAAATGAAAATAAGACAGACTGAACCTTCACATGTTTTTGGGGCGATGTCACACATTTTATTGGTATTTTTCCTGTTTAACAAGTTAAACAAACAAGTGGCATGTTACAATCTCGCCTGATTTAAGCATAAACCCACTGTAAGTCATCTGAAACAAATAAATATAAAATTATAAGATTGTATGACTCTATTATTGACCCTATTTAACACGTTTTGGTATGATTTCTATTTATCAGCCAGTCAAATATCTGAAATGAGAAAGAAGATGAAGCAGAAAACTTTTAATAAAGCACATTGACTGAAAAGATAATTAACATATTTGTTTCTGTAGAAGTCGATTAAATTGGACATACAGCTAAATACACACATTGATGTGCAGTGACAGTATTTTCCATATGTTGTATTAAAAAAAAAAGTATACTTTTATGATCAGTTAGTTTTGGTTTTAAACCTCGATACTGAAAGAAATTCCTCTACTTTGAGCTCCTCCTGATTGGCTGAATTTCTCACACGTTGGTGGCGTGTATTGGAGTCCTTTTTACCTCTATCCAGTTCCCAATCTGGAACGGGGCGGTGTGTATTTGGTTCAGAACGTACGAACATCTCAGACCGTGACGTCCTCAGCCGTCTGTGACGAAGCTGCAGATAGAAAGAAAAAAACATGAGTCAGCTGATGAAACAAATTAATTTTTAATGGAATTTAGATAAACCACCACAGTTTAGATTAAAAACAAAAAAATGTTTTGACACAAAATGTAACTCCTCCTCCTCCCGCTGTAAACAAACAGGCCCTCACACCCGATCACTCAACATCTTTTAAAGTCAATTATCTCTGATTAAAATGGACCCCACACACTGGGAGAACATGAAACTGTACTGGGGGGGCGGCCACCAGCACAGGGCTTCTTTACTGCAGTGTCCTGGTGTTATTACCTACAGCAGTTTTATGTTGTTAAACTTGAATACAACCCTTTTTTTAATCTAGTTTAAGCCTTTTTTATTCAAGTATTTTGTAGTTTTTGCTTGTGTTGCTTGTGCAACATTAACTAGACGTTTTATGACAATTATTTGATGTTTTGGCAATTTTAGATGTTGGACTTTGCCTTGTGATGTTTTGAATCAGATCTTTTGTTGTTTGATTTTTACATGTTACAAAATCTCAAATAAACCTCTTTTTAGTTGGACGTTTACATTATGTTTTGCTGTTGAATATTTATGATGATTTTTTTTCGGTCTTGAATCATTCACATTTAATTGTTTAAAATTAAATAAAAAACATATTATTATTACTCAAAATAAATGTTTTTGTGATAGATTTTCTTTTCTTTTTGTCTAATACTGTTTTAACAAAGAAGTGACATCATAAATTTGACCCAAGGACATTTTACTGACATCTTAATTGAAAAATGTGTGGTTTAAATGATAGACTACAACTAAGAAAGAAAGAAATCAGTGTCTAACTTTATCAGTTGATTTAATTACACATTCAAAAATGTTAAATATTTTTTTAAATGATCTTTTTTTGTTTTGGCTTCGACTCGAGCTACTAAAATGCTGCCATTGTCTTGAGTAAAAGTATCATTTGTGTTGATTTTATTTAAATGTCAGAGAGTTTGTTAAGTCGATCCTTGAGGAACCTGTTTTTCCCCCTCAGGCTGCACAGTCACTGCGACCCTTGACACCAGTGGAATCAACGTGTTATCTTTTGCCTTTGGCTGTTGTTGCATCAGTTGATGTCACATGTCTGCAGCTATAAACATGATGCTCTCGTTCTTTCTTTGTCTCTCCTCACAGACTCCGGCATGGATTATAAGCTTGTGTTTGCATCATTGAAGCAAACATGTGAAGACAACATTTCTCTCTTCTCTGAGCTTTCCGACTCTACGTACAGCCCCGCTACGCAGCGTCTGGCCACGTGCATCAAGCAGATCCAGGAGCACGGCCAGGCCCTGGAGCCTGTGGTGGCCAGCTTCACCGCCGTCTACCATCACTATGATTTTGATGCACAGATGCCGGGGAACGGCTACCGCAGCCTGGTTAAGGTACCAAATGAGTTTCACCATTGATTGTGCTGTAGGATTAGGATTAGGATTAGCGTTAGGGTCATCACCTCATTCAATCCTACTTATTTTTTGAGTCTCTCCTCCATTAAAACGTACAACGGTGTATTGGGGCCATATTAAAATAAAGAAAATCTGGGCACTATAAGATTTAAGTCGTAATATTTTAATAATAAAGTTGTAATTTTATGAGATTAAAGTCATCTTAATAAAATCGTAATTTTATGAGATTACAGTCACAATATTTCATGATTAAAGTCGTAATATTTTGAGAATAAAATTTTATACAACATATAGTGTACATATAGTGAAATTACATTAGTTATCTAATGTTTATTGGTGTTTGCACTGAATGCACTCAGATGATAACATAAATATTTATTTATCTCGAACAAATAACATGCTGTAATTCAGGTGATTGTGTGTTTTATTTTCCTCCTCATCTGAAAAGTCCATACAGAGCTACAAAGATGAGCCCGAGGTGGAGCTGGATCAGATGATTGTTTTTGTCTATTCTTTGTTGACCTAATATGGTAAGGTTTCATTTTTCAGGCAACTTTTTTTCAGGAAATTTACTTTGATCTCCTGACATGTTTCAGTATGGTTTCTTCTCCAGAAACCATCGGGTGACAGGTGGGGGGGTGGCCAGCCTGACAGACAGGTTGTGCCCAGAAAGAACTCATAAGGACACATCGAAGTGATCAGCAGATGCCTCTGAGGAAGACTGTCAGTTGGCAGTCGAAACATGTCAGGAGATCAAAGTAAATTTCAAAGAAACATTTCCGGAAAGAAAGTTGTCTGAATAAATGAAACCTTAACATATTATTTAAAAAAAGAAGACAAAATGAACTTGCTGGAATTATTGTTTGTTGATTTGTTTCACTGTTTCCTTTAGACATTAACTGATTAAATGTGTTTGTTTAGTAATAATCCTATAGTCAGTCTATATGCAGTACCTTCAGTGCCCACCGGGGGCATGCCTCTTCTGAACCACTGTCCTAGGTTTCTCTTCCTTTTCCCAGGTCTTGCTGTCCTGCCTCTTGCACATCATTCAGAAAGGCCAGTACATCGTGGCCAATCACGGCAGTGCTTTCTTCAGGGAGGAGCACAACGCTGCAGAGATGGAGGCGTACTGCAGCGCCCTCTGCCAGCTGCGAGCCCTGCTGCACCTGGCCCAGCGCCTCATCAACGACAACCACTGCGGGCAGCTGTACTCGCTGCACGACCGCGAGCTGAGTAACTGCTTCGTGCAGGAGTATAGCTCCATGCACAAGGCGTGTTTCTACGGACGCTGCCTGGGCTTTCAGGTCAGCTGACATTCACCACCGTCTGCTACTCGCAGGACGATTCATGGTCCAGGAAGTAACACCTATTAAAAAAAACCTGTGTGTTGTTTCACTGGAAGTACCTAATAGATGTGTTTTCACAGTTCTCACCTCAACTTCGGCCGTTCCTCCAGACTGTAGTCATAAGCATGGTTTCCTATGGAGAGACTTTTGGTAAACAGCAGTCTGGATTAGGTCAGTTTGTTTTTGTTTTTCAGCCTCATCTCTCCTAACATTAACTGACTTAATTACATTTCTGACTTTGACATTAGTACGCACTGCGATTTTCCATTTGAAAATTCCACCAATTTCGTTTCAGTGTTTACCTGTTTCTGCGTCACGTTACACTTTAGCATTTCATCGTCTTTCCCTGTTTAGATGACTTTACTGGCTGTTTAACTTCACAAAAAGTTATCAAACATGTTAAGTATGGTTAATAGAGTCAACACCCATTACTAAATTTTACATTTATATTCTTCAGATAAATTAGGGTTACGCTGAAATCACACAAGATTACGTCGCAAGACTGTCCGTTAGCCACACTCCTACACGTTTTACTTGAAAAATGCCATGGAAATGCCACCTATTGAAATTCAATTTTTGGGGGATTTGTATATTAGTAGTAGCAGGTATTAGTACCATAGTTGTTCATTTGTTTTTACTTTATTTTCCATATATGACAACACAACTATGGGGCGATAATGTTTAATCTGACAAACACAATGTGGGCCTCATAAATCAATAAATCGAAGATCATTTGCTCGAATAAGAAAAAAAGGCGTAAAAAAAATTGCTGCTCAAAAGTTGACCTCCACTGTAATTGCTTGGTTTATTGACATTGTTGGAAAGGTTTTGCGTATTGCATTGTGGGACGTGGAGTCCTGTAAACGGATGCATTGAAGTGTTTTTACGTAGTTACGCATTATCTTCCATCCATTTTTACGTGTGATCAATAAAAACTGTTTATATATATATACAGTATATTTGGGTGATGATTTGCTGATGAAGATGTGATACTTCCCTCTGATTCTGTTTCTTCTTTTCTGTCAACCCTCTGCAGGTATCGCCGCTCTCTCTCTCCTCACCTCAGGGAAGTACGTCATTGATCCGGAGCTGCGTGGCGCCGAGTTTGAACGGATCACCCAGAATCTGGACATGCGGTTCTGGAAGTCCTTCTGGAACCTGACAGAGTCCGGCCTGATCACAGTAGGCAGGGTCACAGATGCGTCCTTATCACTGTGTGACGGACTGAAGCTCCCCACGTGGTTTAACTGGTCTCTGTGTGTCCAGGGCTTCACCAGGATGGCCTCCAACCAAGTGCAGGTGAACTTCCCTCTGACCATTCCTCCTGTGGCGCTGCGTCTGCCTCTGGCCTCTGACCCCAGTCTGTCCATTACCGTGTCCCCTCCTGTCGCTCACTGGGGCCCTGGGCCCGTGCACATGCGCCTGATTTCCTATGACCTGCGGGATGGTCAGGTGAGGATGGAAAGGTCAAATACAGCCAGTTTAAGCACATTCAAACTACACAATTCTTTGAAATTATGAATAAAATATTGTCAACTTTAATTTTTTACTGATAATAAAATGAAATAAGAAGTATTGATATTTCAATATGTTTTGATTTATTTCATCAAAAATATAAATAATTCATGATTAAAGGGTATCTGTAGTAACAAAAAATATGTTTAATGTGTTACTAATAAACAAAATATGTGCACCTTTTTATAAAATAAAAAACACACATTAAAAGGACTTTCCATAATGATTTTGTACCAGGCATAAACTATGGGGAGACGCCATTTTGGTCAGGATATGACAGACATTCATTGATTCCTGTTAGCTGTTGCGAGGCAACAGTGTTCCATTGGTCTACAGTTTCTGAACAATGGTGGAGTGTAAAGCTAATGGTTGCTATAACAACAGGAGAAAAACCCCGCAGTAAAATTTCTTTTACATCTCTAACCCAAATATTGACACCAAATCAGGTTTATCCAGACGTTGGCTTCATGATATTGGTACGGGATACTTATGCCAGAAGGTATAAAATCATTCTAAAAAACCTTTTAATGTGTGTGTGTGTTTTTTTTTTTTTTTTTTAAAGGTGCACATTTTGTTTATTGGTAATATATTAAAAACATTTTTAGTTATATAGATTTTCACTACAGTTACCCTTTGATGAAGATATTTTAACAAAGTCCAACAAGTGTCGCTTATGAATGTAAACATCAGGTTACCAATGTGTCTGTTCTCTGTTAGGACAGCGAGGAGCTCCTGGCTTTGTCCCGATCGGACCCTCCGTCCATCGTCCACCTGCCCTGGGTACAGCCGCAGCCTCGCTCCCCCTCGCTGCTCATCCACTTCCACGGAGGAGGCTTTGTGGCTCAGACGTCCAAATCCCACGAGGTGCAGGACTTTCTGTCAGCTTCTCTCACAAAGTCAACGTCACTGGGTTTATTTATTTTTTAAATCCCCACCCTACCTTCTGTGTGTTTTCAGAATTATCTGCGGAGCTGGTCCAAACTAATGAGCGTCCCCATCCTGTCCGTGGACTACTCTCTGTCTCCAGAGGCTCCGTTTCCCCGAGCACTGGAGGAGTGTTTCTACGCTTACTGCTGGGCTCTGAAGAACTGCCACCTGCTTGGTCAGTGACACCAATTCACCCTCTAATGTGCTTTTTAGTATAACTAACGGCTATTGAGATAATGTGCTTTTATTTTGAAGCGATTTTGGTTGTTGCCAAAATGCCATACTCTCATGATTCTACACCAAAGGTCAGTTTTTAATCACTTTCTTTGGATGCAACATGTTTTAAAGCAGTGGTTCCCAAACTCCCCCAGGGGGGCGTGACGTTACGAACACTAAGCATTAAAATAAAGAAACATTGTTTTTTCTTTGCACTCTATTTTTTATTATTATTACTGTTCTAAAATAAGTGATTGCACATTTTCCATTATTTTTATGATTTTTGAAGAAGAATAGTCGCTTTTTTTCCTTTTCCTTTTAACCTTTTTCTATAAAAGTAACTTTTTAACCCATTTTTCATGCAAAATTTTGAGAGCCACTGCTGATAAAGGTATTTTAATGCAAGTAAGCATGCATACCTAATGCATATTTAATGTTTTTAAAGCAAAGGTATTAAAAAGTTGAATATCTTCTAAATTTGTGAAGGTTAATGGGAGTGTAAAGCTAACATTTAAGCCTTTTAAAATCAATTTCTGTGGCTCTGCTCCTTCCCTGTGCTCCTAAGACATTTTAACAGTTTATTATTTAAAATGTGTGCTTGGACCAAACAGGGAACCTTATTCTGTGGCTGTTTTAATTACAGATACATTAGTGGAGAGATAAGCTCACAGGCTTACAGATTCATCTCTGAGCTCTCAAGCTCTGTCACTTCTTATGCAGCCTGTGTTGTCATATAATATGTTATGGTTTCATTTATACAGACAACTTTTTTGATGGAAATTTCAAAGTCAATTTCCTGAAAAAAGATGTTTGAATAAAATAAAACCTGTGTGTGTGTGTCTCAGGCTCCACTGCAGAGCGAGTTTGTCTGGCGGGCGACAGCGCCGGTGGAAACCTCTGCATCACCGTGTCCATGAAGGCCTTATCCACCGGCATACGCGTGGCCGACGGCATCATGGCGGCCTACCCCGCCACCCTGCTCACCACCGACGCCTCGCCCTCCCGCCTGCTCACCCTCATCGACCCACTGCTGCCTCTGGGTGTTCTTGCGAAATGCCTGAACGCATATGCAGGTGCGTGTGTGTGTGTGTGCGCGTGTGTGCGTGTGTGTGTGCTGTGTCACGTATCATTAGCACTAAGGTACTTCACGCTGCTGCTGGAACTGCTTTGAGGTAGAGTTTATGTATGAACTGAGGGAAGCTTAACAATGAGCTTATAGAGGAAAATTATAATAATATTATAATAGTATAATTAGATCCGGAGAATTAATTTTGAATAATTAATAACGGATATTTAATTTCTGATAATTAATTTGAAATTAAAAAACATCATGTAACCGTGTCCATTGAGTTTTCATGGCTGATGTTGTGTGTACTCACGTGTGTTTTCCTGTCTTCCCATCAATCCTTGCTGACCAATCGCTGCCCTCCTCTCTCTCAGGTGTCGACAGTGATGCGGTAACGCCTGCAGCCGAGTGTCCCAACCTAAGCGCCTTCTGTCGGGACACAGCCGTGCTGCTAGGGGACCTCACCCAGGGAGCCTCCAACTGGATCCAGTCTTTTCTGGGACCAGCGCGTGCGTCGGGCAGTTCGTCCTCACTGGCGTTGACACCAAGACGAGCATCGACGAGCTCAGCACACGCTCGCGGCGACCCCACAGAGGCCGTGGGCTACCCAGAAGGCTTTGCACCGCTGCGCTCTGAGAGTTTGGCCTTTGTGAACCTGACGTCCTGCCCTTTAATCAGGAACCCCTTCGTGTCCCCACTGCTGGCACCAGAGGCTCTGCTGAGAGGACTGCCACCAGTGCACATCGTGGTGAGGAGGAGTGGAAGGACCATGTATGGAAAAGAAGGATTTTTGATAAGGAATATATAATAGGGAATAATAAAATAAGGATTTTTTTTTATGGTGAATTAAGATTTTCTTCAATGGATGGCTTTTTAATAGAAAATAAGTATTGTTTTTATTGGAGTATAAAGATTCTTTTTCGGAAAAAGGTTTCATGTAAAATTACTGTAGACTTTTTAATAGAAAATAGAGATTGTTTTTATTGGAATTCCTTGGATTCCTTGTGGGGAAAAAAGTTTTTAATAGAAAGTGGGGAAAAAAATACTTAGAATTAAGGTTTTTAATAGAAATTAAAGATTTTTAATCAAAAATAAGGATTTTTTTAAAATCAAAAATAGGTATTTATTATTATTTTTCAATATTAGGGTTTTTGTATTAAAAACAAGATTGTATAATGGGAAATTAAGATTTATTTCATAAGTAGAAAATTAGGATTTTGTTTTTCTTGGAGTATTCTTTATGGAAAAAGTTTTTTTTTAATTAAAAACTAATATTTTTTAAAAATGGAAAACTAGGATTTCTTTTCCTGAAAAATAGAATTTTTGTTTCAGAAATTTGGAATTTTATTTTCGTATTTTTCTAAAAATGATTTTTGATTGCAATTTTTATTTTTATTTATTTTTTATGAAACATTTGCATTTGTAATAGAATAGGAATATTAGGATTATTCATGGAAAACAAGTTTTTCTAATTGGAAATTAAAGATTCTTTAAACGGAACTCAAGCTTTTCTTCTGTTGAACGTTGTCTGAAGGTGACATGTGCGTGTGCGTTTCCTCACTCAGGCCTCCGCTCTGGACGCCTTACTGGACGACTCTGTGATGTTTGCGAAGAAGCTGCGAGCGATGGGTCAGCCCGTGAGTCTGACGGTGGTGGAGGACCTGCCTCACGGCTTCCTCAGTCTGTCGCAGCTCGCCAAGGAGACGGATGTCGCCACTGACGTCTGCGTGGCTCGAATGAGGGAGATCTTCCATCAGGAACCACCGAAGGACACGAAGCCCGCTGAGCGCCCGTCGGGATGATCCTGCCATCGTTCCTGTGACACAAAGATTTAAGGGAAAGCAGAAACTAAACAGGGAAAACTGTAAACTGAAACAGGATGTTATTTGCACTTTAAACTGACTCCACCTTCAGGTATTTTCTGAAAATATTTTCCCTCACAAACAGAATTTTATAGACAAAACCATGCACCTTCTTGATTGGAAGTGTTTTTTTCCTCAGGCAGCTTGTGGTGTGCCTTTAATTCAAAGGTTAAAGAGGGAATGTTTCCAGTTTTATTTAAATACAGGAAGACCAACCTGTTGAAGGTTTATGGGAAGCTACGCGGTATTACTATTGATTCTATTGTTATTCTTTGATTTGATGAATGTATAACCTGTGTTTACCAGTGTGCCTCATGTTTACACAGATATTATTCAGGCCTTTTCATGACTTTAAGCTGCAGTTTTTTGGACATTAAAGAAACCTGCTGTGCTGTATTTAAAGACACCTGTAATAAATCCAGGCTCCACACTTTCATTCTGCACTGGGATGTTATTTATTTATTTTTATTTTTTTGAGGGAAACAAATAAGTAAACATAATGCAATCACTGCTTGCTTTGACAGATTTATTTTTAACAAGTGTTTTTTTTTCTTTGCTTATTTCTGACATATCTTGTCAGCCTGGTTTAAACTAATGTGAGATGGGTTAGTTTTATCCCAATGATAATGTGTTATTGCTATGATTAGCAATCCTACAAAATAAGATGCGACATTACTGGGGATTACTATAATAATTATATTAGTAGAAATCTACAGTATTTGTCTAGTCATGTCTTCCCTTTTGTTTGATCCTGTTTTGTCTTGCGTCTTGTTTTATATTTTTTCTTGTTATTATTTATAGAATTGTATTCAGTTATTTTTTAACTAATTTCATCTTGTATCTTTGTCTTATCATATGGATTGAATAGGTATAATTTAGCCATTATTGATTATTCAAATTTTAAATATATAATACAGCAGTGTCAAACAAATTAGTTCAGGGGCCAAATAAGGAGCAGCTTGATCTCAAGAGGGCCACAGTGTTTATTCAGTAATTTCAACATTATTGTGCCCTAGTTTGCATTCCTAGGTACCGTATACATAAAATACAAAATATGTAAGAAACCGACCATATACAAGCAATAAGTGACAGATATCCGTCCCAACTGGGCCCTTCTGTGACCAACTTCTATTTAATGAAGTGAAATATGTCGTAATTTGAAGAAAATTTAAGGATTTTGAGTTTTTTCAGTTTCATTTACACAATGACTCATGGTTTCCCTGTCGTTTTTACTTTCTCTGGTGGGTCGAATTAGATGCTTCTAAGGGCCGGATTTTGCCACTGGGCCATGAATTTGACACATGCGATATAATATATGAATTATTATAAATTAATTAATAATACTTTCTTTTTTCTTTTTTTCCTTTTCCTACATATCTACTCCTCACCATCAGAGCTCCATGAAGTCTTGGGTTCAGGCTATACATCTGGTCGGTCAGCAGGGGGCAGTCACCTCTCTACACTCTTCATAAACGGATCAAGGGACGCCGAAGAAGAGGAGACGGAGAAGGCGACCATGTTGATTTAAAGGAAGAGGAAACACAAAAGAAACGATTTATTCCAAAAAAAAAAACAATCAAACCATTTAAAAGAACCGTGTGAGAGACGACAGGACGACCGTGGAATCATCGCTCTGTACACGCCAACAAAGAACCCAGGTCAGTCTGTATAATCCGGTTATTTGGAAAGGAATTAGCATTAGCCTGTTGGAGCTAATATGCTACATTAGCCTGCAGGCTAGCTCTATTGCTAACAATGTTCTACAAGCGGTGGAATAACGCGTACAGTAAATAAAGTGGCTTCCCGAGTCTTTAAAACACACCCAAACTTCATAATTTAACGTTAAAAAAACAAGCTTTAACATTAACGCTTTACCCGCTGATTTATTTCGTTGTTAAATGCTAAAGTTATCCTTATAGGTCGTACTTTAGCTGGAGGCGTAGCTTTAATGCTAATGACACAAGAGCCGAAAACACGTCTTAAATATTGTGTACTCGTGTGAAACTGAATAATTTGATTATTACGGTTGTGTTCTGCTATTATACATCTAAAAATTACCAAGTTCGTTTTATAAGCGTTCAAGGTTGAATGATTTAAGGATTATGTTTATACTTTACATTTATCTGAAGAACGCGGTAAAAGTAAGGAAGTAGTTTTAACGTGTTTGTAATTCATTACTTTGTTATTAACTAAAATAGGTATTTTAGCAGTGCTAAGCTAATATGTATAGAGCAATGAACATTTAAGTTGTTCAATTTAAAGATTGATAACGAGTTTAATTGAGAAATGGCTGTTAATGTTTGGTTATTTTGAAACTGAAACCAACTTGGGAAATTGGTTCGTTTGCATGCTTGTTATCTTATACATTTATAATTTTTCAGATTTAAAAAAA
The DNA here is from genome assembly GCF_900634775.1 of Gouania willdenowi. Classification (NCBI taxonomy): domain Eukaryota; kingdom Metazoa; phylum Chordata; class Actinopteri; order Blenniiformes; family Gobiesocidae; genus Gouania; species Gouania willdenowi. The sequence continues at coordinate 3,419,193 of NC_041054.1, forward strand.
AAAAAAAAACCTCAACTTTAGGTTTTAATAGTTTGATCTTTTCTCAGTCGTTGTTTTGAATGAATTCCTTGTGATTTTAGTTGAGTTCATTTAGTTGACCTAGTATATTTGTACCCTGAGATTAATTCTGATTGGCTTATCTTGTACTGCCTCTTATAAAATTAGCCCCTGATTGGCTAAAGTTATTCAGGTATTATATTTAGTCTGTAGGCGCATTTTAATTATTCATTTATTTATTTTTGTCATCTTGCCTTTGTTTGAATAAGGTCTAATATCGTGTAAAAATATATACATCTTATGCGTTTATCAATTGCTCTTTTGAATGTCTTTGTTTTATTGTTGCATTATTCATTTTGTATTGCGTACATGATGCTTTTCTTCATGTACTCTGTATTATGTGGCTGCATTAGTCGTCTCTTGCTATAAACTTGCACATTTACATTTTTCTGTGAATTAATGTGTGTTGTTCTGTTGATGAATAAATCCATCTGAGATATGAGTGTGTTTTTTGTGTTTTTCCAGGTGAGGTTTAAGCTGTTGGTTTGTCCTTGAGCTGGCAGCGCGTTGATTACAGCTGGACACTGGCTTCACAGAGCTGCAGCGTGTAAGGAGGAAGATTAACACCAGGAGTGGAAAGTACAAATAAAGCAAGAACTTTCTAAGGCATAAGACTTTTCTGCTTTGGACGCGATAAACCTTGTATGATTTGCAAATCCAGGATTATTTTCCGCTCGAGGAGAGACGAATACCCACACAGTGGATGTAAATGGAGCTTTGCTCACAGACTGAATGACTTTTGGCAAACGTGTACAAAGTTGGACTTACTTTTTTTCAGAAACGGGGAACAGGAGCATATCGGATGGACTCAAAGTGAAAACGAGACAAATTGTTGAGTTTGCAAGTAAAAGTTTAAGTCTCAGATTTATAAGATATTATTGAAGAAATGATTCCCCAAATTTAGGTAGCCTTAGTTGTTCTATTCAGGACTTGAACTGCTTCGCGACTTGTTCACGTATAATTTTCTATACCGTGGGCGAGTGAATTCATGCTTATGAATACAATTTTCTCTTCATTTGGAAGAGCATTTGCTTAAAAAAAAAATACTTTTTTTGTTTTGTTATCTCTGTACGTCAGTCACTCTGTTGTTGAAGGGGACCGAACTGCACGTACATGTTTATATGTAAATACCAAGAATCCACTTTGGTTGTAAAGTTTTGGACTTTAAGAAAAAGCAAAGATATTGTTTGTTAATGCTTTATACATTTTTTTTACTCTAAGAGAGACTTTCAAATCCACCCAAGAGGCAAAAATAAAAGGCGTGGACGTAGCTTAAGTAATTTTGAAGCGAGGGGAGATACGGTGAAAAATGGCGACTGCCAGAACAGAGAGTGTGAGCCCGGCGTTGATGGGACTGAACAAGCAGAACGGGCAGCTTAAAGGACTGACCAAAGCAGCCTCAGCCCAGCCAGGAGCCACCACTCAGGGGAAGACCTCTGGGGCTCTTCCTCTGCAGAAAGCAGGCAGTGCTCAGGAAGGAGGAGGAGGAGGAATCAAGTTTGGAGACGACTGGAAAAAGAGCCTCAAGCTCCCTCCCAAAGACCACCGAGTCAGAACCTCAGTGAGTCCCCCCCCAAGTTCACAGTTTCACGTTCTTCAGGCCACAAAGCCTCATCATGTGTGTGTGTTGTAGGATGTGACGGCCACCAAAGGGAACGAGTTTGAAGATTACTGCCTGAAAAGAGAGCTGCTGATGGGCATCTTCGAGATGGGATGGGAAAAACCATCTCCAATTCAGGTACATTACACACACACGCACACCTCAACCAATTTATCCCATATACAGTTGAGTTCAAATGTGCACTTACCCATGCCAAATGTGTGAAGTATCTGCCCTGTTGTGGTTTTAATATTAATTACTTCACTTTGTTTTGTCTTACTCTCCTTTAAAATAATTGGTTTTGTTGGATTACTCATGTTTTCCTATTTGTACATATTTAGCAACATCTGCCAGAGAATGTAAATTTAATTTAGCTTTATATAGGGCAAATGAAAACAATAGTAATTTTGTAGCGCTGAAGTTAAATTAAATTCTTAAGAAAAAATTTCAACAAATCCACATAAACATGCATCAGCTACAGTCATGGTTGTTTAGTTATTAAGGGACCATGTACAATAATAAATGGAAATGTTGCTGTTTAATGCAATTAACAAGTGAGTTTCAGGCTAATTTAAATGTACAGGTCACACTTTGAACATCCACCCATAAATGGTAAGGGTAACTTTAATTAGGAGTCGCCAAACCAAGGGTTTGCTGCCCATTATTGATTTGATTTTCTCCACAAGCTTTTACTTTGAAACTAGTAACTAGTGTACCTTTGTTCTGACAGAAAACTCTGGTGCACATGATTGATTGATTGAACAGAGGCCAACAAAATAAGAGCAATGCAGCCTTAAAGTAGAGAGAGTTTGTTTAGGGTTGTAAAGATGCCAGATATTCATTGGGCCCAGGTTTGCTCGTTTTCCCTGAGAACATGCAATACTCGTCCTACTGTGAAAGAACATGTTGGACCACAAAAATGAACTGGGTGTTTTGTTGCAGGAGGAAAGTATTCCCATCGCGCTCTCTGGGCGTGACATTCTGGCCCGGGCGAAGAATGGAACAGGGAAAAGTGGAGCCTATCTCATCCCGATGTTGGAGAGGATAGACCTGAAAAAGGACTACATCCAGGGTGAGACGCAGTCTGAGCAGAACTTTGTTCTGCAGGGATATATGATAACCGTTGTGCGATTGGTCAGAAATCTGATCTCCTTTAAAGCTCAGCTGTTCTCATTTAGGTTCTCCTACAGTTTGTCCCATCACATCCCAAAACATGAGAACAAGAACCACGTTTTTTTGCAATATGTAGAAAGCTTTTTTTCTTCTTTTTTTCCTCTAGCCGTTGTCATGGTTCCTACCCGTGAGCTGGCGCTGCAGGTGAGCCAGATCGCCATCCAGATCAGCAAACACCTGGGAGGAGTCAAAGTCATGGCCACCACCGGAGGCACCAACCTGCGAGATGACATCATGCGCCTGGATGAGACGGGTAACAGTCTACGTTGCTGATTCCTGACATGTGCACGCGTACAGCTTCCTGTGGAGGCGCTCACTGGGCTGTGTTTTTTTCCCACAGTGCACGTGGTCATCGCCACGCCTGGTAGGATTCTGGATTTAATAAAGAAGGGCGTGGCCAAAGTGGATCGAGTCCAGATCATGGTGATGGACGAGGTAAACATCTGTAAACATCTGTAAATGTAAAGCAGAGGGAAACCTCACTGCTATCGCGTAACGTCCGTTTCCCCCTCAGGCGGACAAGCTGTTGTCTCAGGACTTTGTGGTGCTCATCGAGGATATCATCAGCTTCCTGGCCAAGAACAGGCAGATCCTCCTCTATTCTGCTACTTTCCCCATCAGCGTGCAGAAGTTCATGGTGAGCAGGCAGATATTTACTGCATCAGTTGGACCTAAATCACATCTTCTTTTAACTTTTTGATCTTTTTATAAGCTGTATTCTCTGAAGTTCATGTTTTATATTGTTTAGAATCAATATGACCGTTCCCTTCTTTTGTTATGTAAAAACTAGGGCTGGGACTTTATTGCATTAATTGCGAATAATTAATTAAAGTGCCAGAATTTCCTTCTGATTTTAGAGTATTCAAATCTGCCCCTATTCATCTCTTTCACTTCTGATATGATACCGATATTGCAACCTTCCATATTGACTGATGCCGATATCAAATAAATAAGAAATACATTTTAAGACCCCTAAAAATAACCTCCAATAAATCCAATAATGACATTCTTAAAGTGCAAAATAACAATTCAAGCCCACTTAAGTTATTCTTTTAATCTCAGTGTTAGTTCTGTGAGCTGCTGAATAGAAGTGCCGGAGTGGAATCTGGAATGGGCTGTTTGTATCAGCGGAGGTTTTAGAGGCCGGCCGATATAATCTGATCAGTTTTTTTACTGATATCAGACCGATTAGTAATATCATTATTGGATCGGAACACTCGTATTAAAATCAACACATCATCATAAACGTCACCAGGTCCTTGTGTGTCTGTATTTGGTGATTCACTTTCTGCTGTAATGTCTTTGAGCTCCTGACTGAGTCGACCTTCTCCTGCAGGCCAAGCACCTTCAGAAACCCTACGAGATCAACCTGATGGAGGAGCTGACGCTGAAGGGCATCTCTCAGTTTTACGCCTACGTCACTGAGAGACAGAAAGTCCACTGTCTCAACACGCTCTTCTCCAGGGTATTAATTTAACCATCACTTTACTGTCCCATCAGGTTTTAAAATAAACATCAGTGCTGGGATGAAGAAACCTTTTCTGAATGTCTTTTTCACAGCTTCAGATCAACCAGTCCATCATCTTCTGTAACTCCACTCAGAGGGTGGAGCTCCTTGCTAAGAAAATCACTCAGCTGGGTTACTCTTGCTTCTACATCCATGCTAAGATGATGCAGGTGAGGAAACGCTGAAGGACAAGAAGCTCCTGTTTGTGGTCCGATTACTGAAATCTGTCCCTGTGTTTTTCAGGAATACAGAAACCGTGTGTTCCACGACTTCAGGAACGGTCTCTGCAGAAACCTGGTCTGCACTGGTGAGTCTCTTTTTTTAAACGCAAACCAGTCCTGCTATTAGCTTCTTTTATTTTAAAGCCCTCTTTTCTCCATTCAGATCTTTTCACTCGAGGAATCGACATCCAGGCGGTGAACGTCGTAATCAACTTTGACTTCCCGAAGAACGCAGAGACTTACCTGCATCGTATCGGACGATCAGGTTAGCGTTGATCTAGTGCTGCTGTGACGTTTTGCTGCCTAAACACACACTGGCCATGGTTGCATTGTTTTGTCATATTTTTGGATTCGGAATTAAAGTAATCTGCTTTGTGTTTACATGGAAATAGTGATTCTGAATTGAGTGTTTCGTTTGCCGATGTGGGTGTGTAATACGTCCTCATGTTTATGCTCCCATCCATCCCCGTCTTCTAACGCTCTTATTAAATAAATCGTCTTGGCTCGAGTCCAACGCTTGATTTGGGCAGCCATATTGGATTATGATGTCACCAGTGATATGAGGAGCATCCGCACAATGACCTGAATTAATTTAATGTAGAATATACCAGCCACCTAATTTGGATTTAAGTTAAATTCGGAATAAAGAGGATTTAATTTTTATTCTGAATTAAAGGGGAATTAAGGCACTTCTCTAAACACACACTGAACCATTTCCTTTTCCTCTCAGGGAGGTTCGGTCATCTCGGTCTCGCCATAAATCTGATCACGTCCGAGGATCGCTTCAACCTGAAGGCCATCGAGGACCAGCTGGTAACCGACATCAAGCCCATCCCTGGCAGCATCGACAAAAGCCTGTACGTGGCCGAGTTCCACACGGCTGACTCCGAGGTGGACGAGAAGCCGGGACAGCTACTGGATAGCACCTAAAGGTGAGACTGACTCTGGACCAGTGAGAGGACAGAGGAGCATTTGACGTTTGACTCATAACTCTCTCTGTCTTCCTCAGAACATTTAGATTCTACGGGCTTTTCATCAGATGAACGCAGGCTTCAGGAAACTTATTTTCACATCCACCACTTGTTTTCTGGAGCCTGAGAATGGTTTAAATGCTGTTAGTCTTATTATTCCCTCACTGAAAACAACAAAACCTGAATGTTTTGCACCAAACTCTTTGGTTCTGTCTCCCTCATGTCAGAGCTGCTTTAAACACGTCTCTCTGAGTGGAGAGGTCTTTCTCATCGCGCTTTAACGCGTTCATGTTGACACTACTGTTGTCACTTAAGTGCCTTAACCTGCTCCCATGTGCACTCGTCCAGTCTGCTGATGTTTGTCTGCAGCAGAGAATGAGCACAAGATACACCGTAAAAGTAAAGCCCGAGAAGATCCATTTATTTCATACGCATCGAAACACGCTTCAAAACCTATCAAACCATTCAGAATGTGAACTTTCATGTCGCAATAAAAAAGGGCAGCTTTGTGTAGACACTGCACGACTGTTTCTCCCTCCACACTAATGATCCACGCACTCACAAGCATACAGTAGCTTCGTCCTGTTACAAGCTTCAGACATCCAAACATCATCATTTACTATAAACTCCTTAAAGCAGACAGGAGAACCTCTCACTCTCGGACGTGTTTGAAACAACTAAATTTACTACGCAAAGTTTTCATTTTTGGTGCAAAACAATCAAGTATTTTAATTTTTCTGACATTTTCAGTTGTTTTTTTTCCCCATTGAGTGACGGAAGATAATTTTCACCCCTCGTAACACAGAATGTACGAGTAGTCAATGGAAACAAGGATTTTTTTTTTGTGTGTGTGTTGCTGCTGCTGCAATTGAAGCTTGAACATTCAAATGTTTTTCTGAGTGAAGTATTTGTTGGACCATAGGGAGGATAAAGATCTGAGATCTTTTCATGTAAACATGATGAGGACGGCACTGAGGCTAAAAAGAAGAAAACACGAGAAATACTTTGATTTCCAACAATAACTCAGTTTTAATATTGATTTGGATTGAATTTTTGGTCTTAGAGCATTTGAGAGTGTTTAACGGCTTTAGGTTGTCACGGTAACCTGGTTCTAATTTATAAACGAAGGAGTCTGAAGGTACATTAGGAACTCTGGGGTTAGAAATCTGAACTCGATCCCTGATGTCAAAAGTAAAATGTCTCGTCATGGCTAAACTGATTGCGTTCTCCAAGCTTTAGTTTGGACTAGTTAATCCTGACTCTGATTCCATGATGGAGACTGCAGGGGATTTGAAGGAGAACTTGAGATGCTTCTGAACTGAGATAATGAGTTAAACAACTCCGAAGTGTTTAAAGAAAAACTTTAACGTTACGCTCTTAAAGCTGTGAACTTAAGGTGCCCATGTGCTCTGATGTGCTTTCTGATGGTTTTTGTAAGATAAATGGTCACTTGTGATTAGTGAAGCACTTAAAAATACATAAGTAACTTCTTTGGCCACGACTGAAGCATCAGCAGCTCATCAGAATAATTGGGAGGCTGTGTGACTCTCACTCGCTCGGGGACCGTCAACAAATTCCCTTTCAATCATCTTTTGCAGCAGCAGCGGAACTGTTATTCCAGATGTTTCACCTGGGCGTGCAGCGCTGTAAGGGGAGACGACTGTTTTTGAAGCCAAACTGTAGCATCTCTAAACAGGCAGCTGTGACCTTAGTCCTCCCTCCACAAAGCGCTACAAACCCAGAGAAACATTTATTTTAAAAATAACATAAAAAAGGTTGATTATTTTAGGTTTTTTTTTTTTTTTTGGCTTAAAGCAGTGTGATGGGGGCACTGTTGAGCTTTAGCACTTCTCTCTGGCACGTAAAGCACTAACTGTCGTGCTTTAGGTGCCAGAGAGCAGAAGGACTGTGGGAGAGCGTGAACGTTCCACGAGCGCAGGCGTTACACGAGCTGTTGTTTACTAAAGCGAATCGCGGGGAAACGAGTGTTTTCAGGGTTTACGTCAAAGCAAAACCAAAAAAAGTGGAATGTTGTATGAGTGTGGAGTTCAGTTCATTATGGTTTACATGCAGTTTTAATGGATTATTGGAAAAATTGGGTCAACTTTTGGATTTGGTGTTATTTTTAAAAAATTATAATTGGGATCAAAACAAACTCTGTTCAAAGCTGCGTTTAAACATGTTGAGCATTTCGTCACTGACTCCAATAGTTGATTATTCGTCTGTCATGTCTTGCGTCGATTTGTCTGTCTACTGCGATCAGGGAGGTATGTGGGGTTTGTTTGGGTTTTTTTTTCTTTCGCACCGTCTCATCATTGAAATCCTCCAATAGGATTTTACGTCTTTGTTATTTTTCTATTTTCTTCATTAATGATATTTTCAGTTTCCTTCCTGACAGCCATTGGCCTCCTCTCAGTCCAAACTCTGGGTTCAATTCTGTTAAATTTCTTCAAAATCTCCAACTTTTTTTCCTTTTTTCTTTCCATAATAAAAAAATATAAATATAGATTTTCCAGATCAAGCTTGGCATTTCCTTTATTTACACATTACCACAAATACAACCTAAGTGAGTTATATGATCTGTGGAGCCACATGTGGTAATAAAAGCCCAGAGTTGATCTGAGGGGTCTCAAAGTCCTGATTGAAGATGTGAATGTTGAGCAGCTCTGTTATATTTTTTGTCTTGTCTTGTCGACATGTTTGTTTTTTTGTTTATTTCTGTATGTCTACACTCAGATGTGAGGGGGTGGGATGTTAGTTTAGGTGTGGGGAGTGATGTCAGCGAAGGGTCGGGGTTCGAATACTGAAGTAAAAAAAAAAATTCTCAAAATAAATCATAGTAAATGAGGACAAACCCAAAAATAAAGCTAACGAGAAGAAAACTAGCATAACGGGATCCACGTGGCGCTAATATTCTGCTTGATTTAATTGGAGCGCACTAATATTGACCTGCATTTCCTTTGAGAACTGCTTTTAGGACTTGTTAACTCGCTGTGGGAGACGATACATTTTAAAGTGCAACAGTAGAACACAAGTGAGGTGTGGAATCCAATTAAAAAAATAAACCTTTTTTTTTTTCTTCTTCCCAAACAATCTTGTTCAGAGTAATTTGGATTTTTCTCTGTATTCATGTGTTCAATTCCGTTTTCTTTTTTGTCAATGACAAACCCAATTGTAACAAACAATCCTCATACACATCATTTTGTTTTTCCTGTATGTTGTGGTTTAAAAAGTGCAAACATTTTGAATTTATGTTTTGATCTTTCCTCTAAACAAAATGCAAAGATTGACACAAGTGTGTTATGTCCTCACTCTGTATGCTACTGTTGCAACTTGGAAACAAATGCAAGGTCTAGAAGAAAAAAAAAAAGAACAATAAACTGATCTGAACTTCACTGGTTGTCGGCTGTTTTTTTTTTTTTGTTTTGTTTTTTTTACATGTCTGACTTTCATTAGGATCTCTACTATCATTCAAATTGTTGCTTCCTTATCACTTTGTTTGCATCACCAACCTCCACATACGAGTCCTGAATAGATGCAAGCCCTCACTGAGCAGCTGTTAGAGATAAAGTAGAGCAGCAGGGGAACGGCTTCTCCTGAATGTGGGGAAAACAAAGATGATTGTTAACAGCAGGAAGATCAAACGTAAGAGCAAATACACAATTTACCCTATGCAGAAAGGAATACACAATACCAATTTGAGAATATATAAAATACAAACTAATATTTTAACAATATACCCAAGTGAAGTCCCAGGAGGAGTAATTAACCGGAGAAATGTTTTATGTTAAAAGTTAGGTGTAAGGAATACTACTAGTAATTATACATAAAAAATACATATGCGGTAAATTGAGGTTTTGCAATAAATATGACATAGTATATCAGTATAGCTCATGGTATGAACTGTTTTTGTATGTGAAGGAAATAAGACGTCAACAGTGAAAGTACATAAACAATGTTGAAATCTCAATCCATAGGCAATATGTCAATATTTTCAGTTTCGCCATATTATATATATATGTATGTGTAACCCAAGATAAATGACGCCGGAAAAAGTCTAAATTCACTTCAAAACGGTTCAAAAATTTAAATAGACGAATGAATAAAATAAAGTACTTATTTAACGTTAACTGACATTTGACCTTGACGCTGTTTTTCGACAAGACCCGCCTTTCCATCATTTTCTCCAATCAGACTTCTCCAAATCCTAAAATCCCGCCCCTTTCTAACACCTACGTCCCGGCTCAGCCTATAGAATTCCGGGTCAAGCTCTACGTCAAAATGTAAGTCCCGCCTTCATTCTGACGATGCGATTGATGTTTAATATCTCCAATGAAATTAGAGGCCTCCATTCAATTGTCCAATCATAAGAAGCTGTTTGCGACAGTGGGCGGGCTCTAACCCGGTAAGCTTTTCTCTCTTCGACTTCCGGCTCCTCCGTCCTTTGGAAACCACAACGTGAGTCCATAATGTCGCTCTCTTTCATTCACCAGCGTTTTACTAAAAATGCCGAGACTTGGTTGAATGTTTCTTACTTTTAAAAAAAGACGTTTGGTTGTATTGATCTGCAACTGTTTGTGTGACCGCTGCTGTGTTTGAAGCTAAATGCTAAAGTGGCTAACTATGCTCCTATTAATCACCGCTGTAACACCCTTTAAAGACTCTTGTGTTAAGTGTCGTTTTCGTGTTGTATTCAACTATAGTTTATTCAATACATTACATTTGATATTTTATTAATAATATATTAACAAATAGCAGCTGCTCCTTCGTTATGCACAAACATCTGTAGCATCAGGGAAAATCATATAGAAGTTATTTTAATAATAACGGATCATAAATCAAAGGGACAGTGTTATTATATTATACGTGTGTAAGAAATTGCTGTGTGTGTGTGTGTTGAATGAACGGCGTGATCACATGCACACGTCAACAAAAGCATCACCTTTTTTAGTTTCCTATATTGATTTTACCAAGACTATTTCTAATTTTGATCACATTGTGCAGTTGTACAAGTTACTGACATTGTTTGAATAAAGTTGAATATGATAAGACTGCAGTTGAAATCAAACAAAATTACCACTAATGTTTAACTTAAATTAGGTCATAATTCTGAAGATATAGCGAGGTATCCGCAGCTGGACGGAAAACCATGAGAATCAACTTCAGTTCAACATAGGTTCTCAACACGCTAGTTTGGATTAAAAAGCTACTTTCAAGTAGTCGCTAGTTAAGGTGGGACGATATATCGTGCAACAAGAAAACACAATATTATGTCACACGATGCATCGTCAACGGTACAAGTGTTTTTTCTTTTAATAGTTTTATTGAATTTAACCGTTTTTAACCCAGAGTTAGCATTTACAGAGTTAGTCAAATTAAAGCAGGGTTATTGTTCCAAATGCAAGTTTTTTTGTTGGTCTAAAAATATATCATTATCACGAGCCCATTATTGTCTATTATATTGTATCGTGAAGTCAGTGTATCATCCTACCTCTTATCGTGAATCACTCCCTGGGCAAAAACATTGGGAATTACTGTGTATTTTATTCTTATGGGAATATAATTTGATTAAATAACTTCAAAAGTAATGTCCTGTCAGGCTTCTAACAGTAGAGGGCAGTAATTAGTGACTTTATGTTTAGTATTTACTGACTTGTGTCCAGAGTTCAGTGTTATTCATCAAACGAGTGGTGTTAAAATGCTTGTTTCTCTCTCCTTAGGATGGGCAGTGTTCTGGCTGCCAGTTCTCCCAAAGCCACGCCCCCTGTGGCCCCAGCCCCGCCTCCTTCTCCGGGGCTGACGGTGCCGCCGGGCTTCACCATGCCTCCGGTTTCAACCGTCGTCCCCTCAGCAGAACAGAAGGAGGAGTGGGAAAACCCCCTACCCAACCCGGGAGGGTTTGACGAGTGTCATCGCAAATGTAAAGGTCGGTGGGAGGATTTCAAAATAAAGGTCAGGTATAGGAAAGCAACCAAGCCGTATGCGTCTGATGTGTTTTCCTTTTGTTCTCAGAGGTTTTTCCGATGCAGATGGAAGGTGTCAGGCTGACGGTGAACAAAGGCCTCAGCAACTACTTTCAGGTCAGTCGAACATTTTCAACATTTAAAGTCAGATTAATTTTTGAATGAATGTGTCACAGATGTTTTTATCCTCTGGTTTCAATTCTTAAGTCATCTTGCTCATTCAACGTGACTTAAATCCTACTGGTAAAGATTGATGGCGAAGTTTGAATTAATTAAAAAAGACTGAGAAGTAAATAAAAGCTGATTAAAATATCAACAATTTAATTAGTAGAAACGGATAAAAGCTATACATACATAATAAAAAATAACTAAATACCACTGGGACATTGAACAATAAGGTTTATACATATGAATAAAAAACGCAGTATAACTTTGTTAATAAGATTTATTTATCAGGCTAATGAATGGTAGCATTTTGGTAGTTTGTGTTCATTATAACCTGGAGTTTACAGGTAAAATGGAGAATACATTGACAGTATAAATCCCATTTGAAGCCCTGTTGTGATGTGTTGATGTGCGTTCCTGCAGGTGAACCACACAGTGCTGCTGAGCACCAATGCAGACTCCAGCTACAGGTTTGGGGCGACCTACGTAGGCACTAAGCAGACGGGACCAGCAGAGGTGAGCTGCTCTGACCCCACCCTGGAAGCTTTTAGCCGCGATGCTAACGTTTCTCTGTGTTGCCGTTCAGTTCTTTCCCGTCATGGTGGGAGACATGGACAACAGCGGCAGCCTCAACGCTCAGATCATCCATCAGATCAGCAGCAGGATACGATCCAAAGTGGCCTTCCAGGTGGAGACCAACATTTCACTGCTTCTGTCTATTAAGAGACTAAAAATATTGGTTCTCGATATATATATATATATATATATATATATATATTTTTTTTTTTTTTTTTGTGGCTAAATACAAATCCATATTCCTCTCCAGAATCAATTTTATTTAATTTTCTTTTTTTTTTTGGAACTATGACTCATACATTCTATTTTCCTAATATGTTCAGGTTAAATTTTTCAGACAATTTTTTTTTAGGAAATTCACTTTGATCTCCTGACAAGTCACACATGCACAAAATAGGAAGTTTTCCCATTGTAGGATGGAGAAAGTCTTTTCTGTTTAGAAATGTGCAGTGACAATAAAACTATATCTAACTTGTGTTGTCCCGCCCTCAGACACAACAACACAAGTTTATGAACTGGCAAGGCGACGCTGAGTTCAGAGGAGAAGATTTCACAGCCACAGTAACGCTGGGAAACCCTGACCTCTTAGTCGGCTCTGGTACGTCACCAGGAAACCATTAACAATCCCAGTTAATATCAAAAGTACTCACCCAGCTGTGGTTTGGTGTCAGGTATCATCATCTCTCACTACCTCCAGTCCATCACTCCTTCTCTGGCTCTGGGAGGAGAGCTGGTTTACCACCACAGGCCTGGAGAGGAAGGCGCCGTGATGTCATTAGTCAGCAGGTACACAGGTGAGCACAGGTAGCCGTGTAATTACATCTGAACACAAACACTTAATAAAGCTTTATTTACTCACTAATGAACAACCACTGTTAATGCTGTCCACTTGTTCATTCGTCCCAAAGTCACTTCTCTACAGAAGTCACATTTTTTATGCAACTTTGAAGTGAATTCATTCACATTAAGTGTTCCTCTGCCCACACAGGTGATAACTACATCGCCACATTGACGCTGGGATCATCAGGAGCTCACGCATCGTACTACCACAAAGCCAACGAGCAGGTAACTAATGAACCCCAAGTATCACAGCGAACACTAAGGGAACCATTGAAACCAGACAAAATACAGCAACAAATCCACCAAATGACTTCAGACACACAAAATAAAAATATAGCCACAACAAAAACACACAATGTCAGAAAAGCACACAAAATGACCCCTTTTCTATGTGGGTGTGTACAATTATTATTATTATTAGTGTTGTTTTCATTTATTATTATTTCTTTAATTTTCTTTACATGCTGCTCTTTGCCTTTCTAATTTTTTCTGATTCTGTTTCTAAAACACACAAAAATGCCCAAAATTAAACATAATGACTCAAAATACACACAATGATTCCGGACATACAAAATGAAAATGCAGCCACAAAAAAAGACACACTATGGGGGAAAAATACACAAAATGACCCCCAAAACACACAAAACAGCCATAAAAATGCTCAAAAACACACAATACACAAACTGACCCCAAAACATCCACAAAAATGCTTAAAATGACACACAATGACTTGAAAAACACAGAAAATTATTCTAGACATACAAAATGAAAATAGAGCCACAACAAAAATACACAGAAAATGGCAGAAAAATGCACAAAACAACAACAAAACAAAATTCCAAAAGGACACAAAGCCTTTGTTCTTTCCTGTGTTAAAGCATGAGTCGCCCACTGTGCTGAAAGCTGCCCTCTGCAGCTCTGTGTTGTATGAATATGTTTGTGCTCACAGCTGCAGGTCGGCGTGGAGTTTGAGGCAAGCACTCGCATGCAGGAAACCAGCGTGTCACTGGGCTACCAGCTGGACGTGCCCAAAGCTAATTTACTGTTTAAAGGCAAGTGTTGTTAGCTTTGAATGAGTTTGAAATGTTTCCCACAGTGGGAAAAATGAAGGATTATTTTTGTATTCTACAGTTAGAGAAATGCTGAAAGGCAGTGATACTCGTGTCTGTCCATACTTTAATTGATGAAGTAAAATCCTAACTTATTAACCTGTGATTTTATGTTCTTTTGTTATAATTGTTTTATTCTTTGTTACTTCTGGCTGTTAATGACCTCCACATCATGTCCCGCCTCCTGTTCTAGGCTCTGTGGACAGTAACTGGGTCGTCGGAGCCACGATAGAAAAGAAGCTGCTGCCTCTGCCGCTGTCGCTCGTCCTCTGCTCCTTCCTCAACCATCGCAAGAACAAGTTCCAGTGTGGCTTCGGCATCACCATTGGTTAATTACCAGTATACGAGGGACTTGGTCTTAACAAACGTTATCATGTCCCTCAGACTGCTGTAGTCTTTCTATCTCGCGCTGCATCCTAAAATTATGAAAACGATTCAGGAGTACAAACACAATTTTTATTTTTCAGTTTTATTTTAATTTCTGTTTGTTTTTTTTTGTTGAATTATTATTACTGTAACATCTGTCTCAGTGTGGAGTGAGAGAAGTCTGTTAAATTGAAGTTACACACACGTTTACTGCTGTGGGGAAGGAGCGTATCACGTTCACAAACTCTGTGTTTTGTATTGCCTTTGTTTCCATTGAGCATACTGACCTGTATATACCTCTTAAAAACTGATAAATACAATTTCTTACAAAAGCTGAAAGTATTCCTTGTTATCTTTGAGAAATATGCACTTGTGAAAATAGTGGAATTGTCACCAAGAAAATAAGAGAATGCTGTATTAAATATTAACATTTAAAAAAACAACTTTACATCACAGGAACAAGACAATGCAGTTTTCATCCACAAATAAAATGTTTTTTAAAAGAAAAACTAGAATAAAATTTACTTTCAATGTATTCTCATGGTGAGGTCATAACCAGGTAAGGACGTCATTTAATGTGATCAAGACCAAATTATTTATAAATACTTTGGTTAAACAACGTAAAAGATTTGATGAAAAAAATCTAACCTCAAATTTTAAATTGATGTATTCAGTGTTAATATCATGCAATGACAAGTTTTATTACACTTTTATTAAATTCCTTAAAAACATTTATACCTTAAAAAGGTGAAAGAAAAACACGATTGAGTGATATCTCACCGTGCAATTGTATTGTTCCAAAAAATCTCCAAAGTGATTTTTTTAAACAATGTTTTTAGCAAGAAAAAACCCATTTAATTGCGCTAACATGCATATCAGATAAAAGCCCGGTCACTAGGGATGTAACGATTCACTCAACTCCCGATACGATTCGATTCACGATACGATTTTCTCACGATTTGTTTTACAAAATGGGACTGTAGTCAAAATTTCTTTTGGGGGAAAAAAACTAGAAAATACTGTACTATTTTCCTTGTCAAAAGAATTCCTTGATAAACTATTCAAAACAATGCAATTTAGCTAAAAATAAATCTTGAATGAAATAAATAAAGGAATAATATAAATGAAAATGAAGCCTATTAATTTAAATTCTGGTTCTATAATAAACAATGCAAAACTGCATAATAGTTCTTTTTCTTTTAAAAGTGCAACTGAAAATGTATTTTGTGCCTTAACAATTGGACTTTAAAAAAAAAAACAAAAAAACGATTGCACTGATTTACGTCATATTTGTTTGGACCAGCAGAGGGCGCTGGTAACACAGTGGTCGGTTGGCATGCAGCTATCTTGCAGTGAAGAAGAGAAGCTATGCTAGCAGACAGAGCTAATAGAAAAACGTCACTTTTACAGATATTCAAGTAATATTACAGATATTCCTTCGGTGCTAAAGGGGTAATGAATCATTTATTAACATATTTAAGAGTAGAAGGCAGCCAGAAAGAAAGTATTAGCAGACTCCGCCCGCCGCCTTCACTTGTGGACTGCGATTCAATTTTCAGAAAATCGACATCAACCGTGATACCTATGAATCGATTTTTAACTGCCTTACGATTAATCGTTACATCCCTACCGGTCACTATCAGACCCTGTTAAACTACCTCACTCTTCAATGCATTTTAGCTGGAAGTTGATAGCACTTTATTTATATAAAACATACTGGACAATTTTATAGATGTGGTTACTTTAAAAATATATATATATATCAACAGAATCTGTTATTGATAGGACTGGGCAATATATCAAGATTCAAGATAAATCGAGTTTCCTATTTTGGCAATATACGAAATTACAATATCACCTACATTTATATATCTATATATATATTATAGCTTATGCAGTATTAAAATACAGCATTAAAAGCACAGTTAGATGGATTTCTGAGTGCGTTCTAACCCAGACCTTGCCCTAAACAAGCCACACAACAGAACTCACTCACACGTGCTGTCTCCTATAGGAGAAAAATACACAAGTGTCACATATTATGAAGCTGTTTGTTAATAAATGTGCCTGTGTGGCATTTTCCATTCGCAAATTTAACCCCGAATTTTCTTTCTGGTGAGACTTTATTTGAATTAAAAAGAAATCGAGATTAATATCGTATATCATCATTTTAAGAAAAAAATATTTTGGTCCATATCGCCCAGCCCTAGGTATATAAGCAAAAGTTAAACTTTTTTTAAAAATGTAATTTGACAGTTTGATAAACATACCACTTGTTTTTGATAATGATACTTGAATTAACTGTTAGTTACCATTTACTTGAAATGTAAAGGTGAAATTTGTAAATATTGATATCGCGATGTATATCGTATTTGTTAGTATCGGGATATATCATATCGTGAATCATATTGTCAGATTCATGGTAATGCACACCCCTACTTCCCTCACATGCTAAATGTTCAGTGAATGGCAGACACCAGAGAGCAGGATTTGAAGTTTTTATTTAACAAAATAAAAGAGTTGAATTTGAATAAATATGTGGTGCAAAGCAGCAGGTGCAGACTGTAGTGGAGAGGCTTTGGTTTACTGGGCCATCTTGGTGAAGGCGTCCCACAGAGCGCTGAGCTGGGCCTGCATGTCCTGAGCTCCTGCTTCCAGCTTGGCCTTCAGCTCTTCTCCACCCTGGGTCAGACGCTGCTGCATCTCCTCCACCTTCAGGGTCATCTGGGTCTCAAAGCTCTGGGCCATAGGGAGCAGGTTCTTCTGGAACTCCTCCAGGCTCTGCTCAATCTTCTTCATCTCCTCGGTGTAAGGAACCATCTGGTTCTGCAGGTTCTTCACGCCCTGGTCCAGCTGACCCTTCATCTCCTGGCTCTTCTGCAGCAGGATGGTCTTCAGGGCCTCAGGGTCCATGGCCTCAGCGTAGGGGGCCGCCTCCTTCTTCAGCTCCTCCACCTGAGCCTGCAGCCTCGCCACCAGCTGCTCGGCATACGGCTGCAGGTTCTCGCTCACGGCGGTCATGTCTTTCTCCAGACGGGCCTTCAGCTGCTCCGTCTCCTGGGTGAACTGGGTGATGAAGTCCTGGGTGAGAGGGGCCACCTGAGTGCGCAGGGAGACGATGTACTGGTTCACGGTGTCGGTGCTCTGGGAGATCTTTGCACTGAAATACAAAGAGAATGTTAATACACTGGAACTGACTAAAAAAACACATTCATGAATAACATGAAGATTATGTAAATCACGGAATGAAGTTAAACATGAACAACAAAATAAGATTGTTTAAAAAGGTTTCATATTTAAACACTTCTCTTAGTTGAAGTTCAAAAAGCAAAATAAAGAAATTACAAAATAGGAAACAACGGAAAATGTATTAATATTATTTATTTTAGAATTTATTGCTTGCAAAATGTTATTGTTGCATTGAGACGTATTATATAAATAACATTGTAGAGCTGCTGAACTTTTATCCATTTCTTTGCCAAAAATACTAAATGTAACAAACATTGTAAAAGTAAACATCTGAACGAGGTTCAGATCTCATTGAGTTGTTGCATTTTACTCTATACAAAAAGTTTTTTGTTGAGAAATCTGCAAAATAAATAAAATAAAATTGCATTTTAAGATAATAAATACATTTGAAAAACTGGTGTAATGTATGAATGGGTACACCTGCATCACAGAGAAGCTAAGAAAGTAGAAAACAGACTTTTTTCTTCCAAATTTAAACTTTTAAACACAATTTTGTCTCTTAATTGGTGCTAATTTTAGGAGTAGATAAATGTCAACAACAAATATGGAGAGGAAATAAGAGAAGCAACAATATAAAGCGATCCCGCTGTGAATTATTGATTCTTACTTCACTTCCTGTCCCAACTCAGACTCTTTGATCTGCTTCATGGATTCCTCTGCAGTGTGAGTGGCTTTAGCGACGTAGTCCCAGAAAGCCTCTTTGACCATCTCCAGGTTGGTCTTTGGGACCTCGTGCCACAAGATGTTGGCGTTGCAAACTGTGGAGGAAGCAGAGGATCGATACTTTTAAATTAAGAACAAAGAGCAGTTCACTGTAAATGTACTGGTGTAATAACTCAGTGACAATAAAGTAAAACTTAATCTGATTGATAAGGCTGAGACTTTGAACTCTGCTGACTCATGAATCATGGGTAAATAATTTATGCACTTGATCGAGCCTGGCTCAAGCCTTGAACTTGTGGGTCGGGACCCAAAAGTTGGTCTGTGGATCCATTTTTACACATACATATCTTTAAAAAAAATACATCCTATGCTTTCATTTTGAAGGATATTTATTGATACAGCAAAAGTAAATTATTTTTTGTAAGTTATTTATGATTTTTCATATTTATTTACTCCTTTATTTATTTGTTTAAAATCTGTAGTAACTTTTTTTAAATCATACTTAAACCTACAAACATGTTTTAACTTGTTTTGAGTGTACATATGGGCAAAATGTTCATTAGGGGCACATTTGGGATGTTGAAAACATCATAAGCATAACAGCAGTGCTGAATTCTTCCTAATTTTTGTTTAACATGGGGTTGAATGATGAAGGTCTTTCCACTCCGTTACCTTTTTGTGTTAACGGAGTGAAAGGACAACATGTAAGTTGGTCACAGCCATCACACGCTGACTTACAACTCAATGTCTCCTGTTATAATACCTAATGTCCTTCATTGCCTTCTAAAAAAAATGAGATCAAAAAGTTATTCTCGGGTTTCCATGGATACAGTTGATGGTAACGCCACTAGAAAGCTAAGATATTTATGGTTTATTAAGCAATACACACTTGATATTTCAGTGGGTAATTTTTTTCCTGAAAACAATATGTTAAAAAGTATCGGGACCAGACATATTTTTTCCCAAATGTGCCCCTAGTAAAAATTTAACCCAAATATATTTAACTTTAATAAAGGAAATCTACTTACCGGCCAAAAGTGCAAATACCACAAGTGCCCTCATGATTGATCTGTAGAAGCTGAAAAGATGAAAAAATAAATAAATAAACCTCTTTGGAGTACATCTAAATAAACACAATAGTAACCTGTAATTATCTGGTTGTATTCCCAGTGGAAACTGGTCTAGCTTCAAATCAGATTATGTCCTTTTGATTAAATTTAAACATTTTAAGCAAGTCCAGTTCCCAGTGGATCGTTCCAGACACTGACAGACACAGAAAGTTTATAATCACAGTGTGTTTGTACCTTTAGCAGTGGCTGCTCTGCTCTTCTCTTCTTCACTGTCCGACGGTTTGTGGCACGAAAGCCTCGGTTTATGGGTTTTATAGCCACACTGAAGGGTAAAGTCCTTCATTATGTGCCCCGTTGGACATGATTCTGTCACCGCAGTGACTCCACGTCACCGGCTCAGTGTCATAACTCAGAACTTATAACTGCTGGATCTCAATAACACATCTGACTGTAGTAACAGGTGGCAATACTGAATAAATCATAAACACTATTCTTACTTCACGTAAGTCTGTCATCTAACTATAGCATCTAATTTTTAATAAACTCCAATGAAGTGTTCTGTCTTAAGTTAGAATGGCCCAAAAAGTGTTGTTTGTTTACTGTAAACTGTGTGAAATCAAGGATCGTCAGTGAGTGATGTATGATATGATGTATGTGGTGAACAAATAGACCTCTATCATCAAGTAGCACAAATCAAAACTACTATTATGATAATATTTAATAGCGGTGTGCATTAAATGAATCTGACGATACCATACGATACATGATTTGCATGTCACTGTACGATATATCCCGATACTAAACAATATGACATACTTTGCAGTACTGTATATCACAATATCAGTAATTACAAATTTCACCTTTACAAGTAAAAAAAAAATGGTATGAAATACAATTTATTTGATTTTTTTTTTTTTACTTGCGAGAACAAGTAAATGGTAACTAACTGTAATTCAAGTACCAATATCAAACTGTCAAATTACATTTCTGAAAAAAGTTGAACTTTTGCTTCTACAACAGTCTGATTTCTAAAAAAACAAAAAACATCAAATGAAAAAAATTTGCAATCAACTTCCAGCTAAAATGCATTAAGGAGTGAGGTAGTTTAACAAGGTCTGATGTGGTTCACTGACAACTAGTGACCGGGTGTTTACATGCTATGCATATGTTTTTTTTCTGTTAAAAAAATAAAAACAAATTTGGACATTTTTTGGATCGATATGCTAAGCGCAAGATGAAATATCGCCAAATTGATTTTTTTTTACACCCTTAGTATTTAATGCTAACTGCAGGCAATGGCTGGAAAACTGCTGTAATGAGACTGTGTTGAAGTAGTTTTCTTCATGTTATGAATAGCAAACGTATTTGTATTGTTTGTTGCTCGGCTGTTGATTTGCCAACAACAACATGTAACTTATATTTGGTTTACTGTATTCAAGTCTAGGTTATCTAAAGTAAACTCACAACCTCTAATAGTTTCCTATATTTATTTATTTATGTAGTATTAGCTATGTTATTGAATCTTGATTTACTACTTAAACTACATTTTTAGAATGTATTTTTTATTTTTAATATTATTTTTTCTATATTTATTATTTCCAGTATTAATACATTTTCAATATTGTTTATATATATATATATATATATATATATATATATATAATTGTTTGTTAATGTCCTGTGCGTGAAAGAGTAAGTCCTCATCCTGTTTAAGTTTATTTTGTATTTTGCTGGTTTTGAGTTTTCTTTAATATTAAAATAAAACTGGATAAAGTAATACTGTTTGAGCCTGCTGCCTCCATCCTCGTTTTTATTCTGTCTATTTACTACAATTTTGTGTCATTGTTATTTGGCAAAATTTTCAAAAGAGTACACTTTTAAACCAAATTAATATATATATATATATATATATATATATATAATACTGCACTTAAAGGTTTTGACCATAAATCATTTTTAATATTCACAATTTGTGTCTTTTTACTACATTTTAGTATCAATAATTTTACTATGCAAAAATGTAAACTACATTATGAAATTATAATTTTAGGCAATGTAACAATAAATGAGATAACCCTTTTATCCAAAGTGCTTCCATCAATAAACCTTTTGCATATTTTTGTATTATTTTAAAGCATCGTTTATATACTACTTTATATTTATCTGCAGTTTGACCTGAGATTCTCTTTGTCTTATCAGTCAGTCCAGAACAAAGTGCTACATTTCTGAGCGAGTATGACACACAGATTGAAGTCTGAGTGGAACATTCTTTGACCTGTAAACCTTTAGACGCACAGGTTTGATTCAGAGCGTTTACACAAAGGCTCTCTGAGGTCAGACTTGAGTGAAAAATCAAAGTGCAGTGAATGTGACACAACAGATTAAAAAGACATTATCCCATCTGTGAGCGAAGGTTACTGTGTCACAGGTTGCTGCATTATTTAGATTGCATGTTTCCAAGTTTATGTATTTGTTTCAGTCATTAACTAAAACATATTCATGTTTTAGAGGGAAAACAAGTGTAGGAAGCTGTAACATAGAATATCGGCACTTTTCTCAGTGCTTTAAAATTCAGTTTAAATTTTAATGATACACAAAAATGCATAAGACAAAGATAAACTCTCTGTCTCCATTTAAACCCATGGTGTGACAGACAATAATCAGAAAATACAAACAAAAACAGTTTGAAATCATATATTGTAAATAAAGAGAAGCTTATATGACACGGCTGTGCAGATATAACTAATGTAAATATTGTAGTAGCTTATTTAACCAAACATATTACACAGAAACTGTCAATTTTTTATTTTTAATCAACATTATTTTGTTTTTCTTTTTATACTACAATTTGGTATCTTTTGTTTGGCAAAAAAAAAAAAGAAAAATAATCCTGAATTTTCTAACAGACTTAACATTTTTATCCACATTTTAAAGAATGTATTATAAAATAATATAATATAAATAATAATATAAAAACTATTGTAATTTTGATTTGCAATATTTATTTAATTTAATATTTATTTTTCCTTTAAGTTTCCTTGCTTGTTTTTATGTTTATTATATACATTGGCATCAACTATGTTATTTAGCAAGAAACAAACGTGAATTTCAAACGAAATTTACAGTTTTTAAACAAATTTAAAATTTTGATTGGACAACAGACATTCCATGATTGAGTGGTGACGTAAGAGCAGCACCGGGACTTCTTACGGATCATATCACTCCGCTGCACAGCTGATCTAAATTGCGTTAATTAATTCCCGTTACTGTGCTAACCACATCTCAGTACACGTGCTCTCCACGTGTGAAACTATTTTTTTTTTTTTTTTTGGCGGAGCCAAATTATCAAATTAACAAATCATAATCTCTTGTCACTTATTAATGTTAACTAATAAAATGCACATTTTTCAATATTCATATAAGTTCTAATATTTATCCATTATTTTGTTTATATATTTTAAATTCATAGTGTGGGATTTATTGGTTTATTCATTTTATTAACCATTTTAAGAGATGTTTCAATGTGTTTTTTATATGATTTTTAAGTTAAATATATATGTTACATATATATATCTAACTCACCCCCTGTTAAACGGTGACAGCTCGACACTCACAGCTGGACTTTAGTCCCGTTCGACGCTCCGCGGGGTATAAAAGTCCTCCAGCTGGAACACAGGCCGTGTTTCTGTCTCACTGCCAGCGTCAGTCATGAAGCTCTTCGTGGTGCTCGTGCTCTCCGTCATCTCCGGTGAGAAAGTTTGATTAAAAACGCACTTTTTTTTTAGCTTCTAAAAGAAGATTTTAATGTAAATGCTATCCTCTCTGCAGGTTGCCATGCCAACGTCCTGCCCGACCGTCAGCTCGCGACAGTGACTGATGCCTTCTGGGACTACGTTTCCAAGGCAACCACAACGGCCCAGGACTCCCTGCAGAACATCCGGCAGTCCGAGCTGGGACAGGAAGTCAAGTAAGAGCAAAAGCAAATAATATTTATAAAATAAAATAATAATGATAAATTGTCTTTGCTCATTTTTAATGACACATTTTGATTATGTATTTTTTATACCAACACCTTTTTCTTATTATCTAATCTTCACGTGTTTCCGAAAACCAAAAAAACATAAATAAAAAAGTGAAGAAATAAAATGTTAAAAATGAAAACAATCTGGAAAACAAAATCTTTAAATCCTGTTTGAAATTTCCATGCAGTTTTTTTTTTTCTTTCTTTTTTTCCTCCATTTGGCATGATTGACCCAGATTAATCGTATGATTTGAAACAATTATTTTGTTTTTTAAGAATTGTAGTCATTTTATTTGAATCCTCACATGTTTTCAAAAAAACCCCAAAAAACATCATTCAAAATGTGAAGAAATAAATGTTAAAAACTAAAAATAGTGAAATTCTTGAGTTATTTTATTTTGACAAATCCTGTTGAAATTTTCTGTAGTTTTTTTTTTTTTTCATTTGGCATAATTGATGCAGATGAATTGCATGATTTAAAACAATTATTTCGTTTTTTAAAGAATTTTGTTTAATTTATTTTCATTAAACCAGATAAGTTATTGAGGGAAAGTTGTCATTTGCAATGAAAACCTCTAAGCTGTCGCATTAGGCCACCACTGCCCAATAAAGTAGATTTTTTTTTTTTTTTTTTTCTGATGAAATAATTTTTCCTGTACTTTACAGACTAACATTAGAAAATATATAATATACTTAAAGAAACACAAGTATGGAAATGCATTTTTCACAAATATCAGATGTATTTTTTCTGTTGACGGCAATAACAGGTAGATAAAGATGACTTAACTCAGAATTGTGTTTGTGTCTCTGCAGCACTCTCATCGCCTCCAGCACAGATGCCGTGAACAAGATCTCAGATGCCCTGCGTACTCAGCTGGCTCCTCTCACCCAGGATCTAATGACCAAGTTCTCCCAGGAGGCCGAGCAGCTGAAAACCAGGCTGGGTTCTGCAGTGGAGACCCGCCTTCAGCCCTACGCTGAGCAGTTGGCGGCAGAACTCCAAACCAAGGTGGAAGCTCTGAAGAAGGAAGCTTTGTCCTACACCGAGGCCATGGACCCCGAGTCCCTGAAGACCGTCCTGCTGCAGAGGAGCCAGGAGCTGAAGATCCAGCTGGACCAGGGTGTGAACAAGCTGCAGAACCAGATGGTTCCTTACACAGAGGAGATCAGAGAGAAGATGGAGCAGAGTCTGGATGAGTTTCAGAAGAGCCTGGTCCCTCTGGCTCAGAGCTTTGAGACCCAGATGACCCTGAAGACCCAGGAGATCCAGCAGAGCTTGGCCCCGTACGGAGAGGAGCTGAAGGCCAAGCTGGACGTGGACACTCAGAAGCTGAAGGAGCAGCTCACGGCTCTGTGGAAGTCCTTCACTAAACTGAGCCAGTGAATGAAGCTGCTGAGTGAGACTGTGTTAAAGGGACAAATAGACGTGCAATACCTCGCTTTCATTGACATTTGTGAGGAATCCTCACATTGTTTGTTACGTTTTACCTCTGAAAGTGTTATTTGTACAACATGAATAAAAAACTTTAATTTTAATGTTAAGTCTTTTATTTAAACTGCTGCAAAACTGCATAAATAACAAATCAGAGCACGGCTACATAAATAAAACAGTATAGATACCTTTCCTGATTCTAGTAAAGGAAACAATGCATTATAATACTGTATTTATAGTTAGCTCTCTTTAGTGTCCCGTTCATCGCTAAGGTGTTAACAAACAGAAACCACACACACTTTTACTTCTACAGCCAATTCAGAGCTTATAATGAATAAATAAACTGAGGCCACGATTCAAAACTACAACCATAAACTTATAAACAGTAGATTCTGCTCCAGCACCTGCACTTTTTTCCCCATTCAATGCCACATAAGCAAAAAAATACCACAAATACTGGTTTTAATACAGCTCAATATGAGTGTATGATCAATGTTTATTCAAAGAACAAAAATATGATCACCTAAGGGTCACACTTTAATCCCAGAGGATCGTTCCTAAATTATTAATGTCACAGTGATCTCATCCATATATAGTCAATAACACTGCCACTCAGTAAGGGTGGGACGATAGACAGAGTTCATGACACAATAAGTTCTGAGATGTTGGGTTCACATGATCGATACAATGATTTGTGGCCATACGGTACCTGCCTGTCACAGCCCCATCTCAGAAGCTAAACAAAGCTGGGCCTGCTTAGTATTTGGATGGGAGTTGTTCTAGTAGCATCTGTCATTGTGTCCTTAGGTAAGACACTTCATCCAATACAATACATGATGATTATTATTTACAATACTTTATTTTGAAATGGAAAAAAGACAAAAATGTATTTATTTATTTTTGTATTATTATTATTAGTAGTAGTATTAAAAAAATTGAAATATATTTGAATTTGAACATGTTATGAGCTTTTCAAGTTTCAAACTAAACATTCCAAATAAAACAAACAATAAACCAAATAAGACTTTTCCTCTTTAAAGTGAAACATCTTAAAGTGCCACTGCTAGACTGACAATTCATGCCATTCTGAAACTACAAGCACACAGCTAAATATATATATATATATATGCTCAACATTATGAAATCCCTTTTTAAAAAAACTGCACACAGTCGACACACAGACTGTTTATAGTCCACACACACACACACACACACACTGTTAGTTACCTTTCTTTTGCACGCCGTTGTGTTTTCAGTTGGTGCTTTGCTGTGTTTGGTTTGTACCATGTTTGTATTTCTGAGTTTTCTTTAAAGGAGACATAGGCATCTGGCGGCCCGGGGACCACTTCTGGCCCTCGGTCTAATTTTATGTGGCTCCCAAAGTAAATGTACAAACATACAGAAAAATACACAAAAGAAGCGCAAGAATACATTAAAAAAAAAAAAAATGTACAAAACGACAACAGTAATACACAAAATTACACAGAAAAATATACAAAATTACAGAAAATGACAACAAAAGTACACAAAAAGACAAAGAAAAACACGAAAAATACCTATGGAACAACAGAAGTACACACGAATTACTCCAAAAAACACAAAATGACAGCACAAATACACAATATGACTCCAGAAAACATATATTTTACAGGAAAAATACACAAAAAGACAACAGGAATGCACAAAATACCTCACAATAAGCAAGACAACAACAAACATACACAGAATGACAGAAAAATACACAAAACAAGAGCAAGAATACATTAAAAAAAACAAAGAATTACAGCATTGCAGGAAAATACAGTAAAAGACAAAAGAAAAACACAGAAAATACTCCAAAAACACACAAAACTACTCCAAAATGTACAAAACGACAACAGTAATACACAAATATACACAGAAAAATATACAAAATTACAAAAAATGACAACAGAAGTACACAAAAAGACGAAGAAAAACACGACAAATGACTCTGGAAACCCACAGCAATAACAAAAAAGCAAAATGACAACAGAAATACACAATATGACTCCAAAAAACATATATTTTACAGGAAAAATACACAAAAGGACAACAGAAATGCACAAAATGCCTCACAATAAGTAGGACAACAACAAACATACACAGAATGACAGAAAAACACACATTACTATGAAAACTCTTTGTTTTTTCCTGTAATAATGCACAGATCGCTCATTATTCTAAATGCGGACATGAATGTTCTGTCCCCCTCACCACCTCACCCTTTAACATCCCTGACAGTAACCAGTGTTGAGACAATAAACAGTAAACACGTTTTATGTTGTGTCCACGGTTCAAACTGTTCCACCTTCTGATAAGGATCAGTTCCACATATTTTTTCAATAACCTTCTTGCTGCATGCTGAGTCATTCACTAATAACTCTGAACTGTTGAGACAGGCCATCAGCACACATTCCCATCTTATAAGAGTTTCATAAACTCTATAAAAGGCAGACTGTGAACCAGACACGGCAAATTACACTGAAGTGACCTTTGACCTCAGGCTGCTGCTGCTGCAGAAATAGCCACTCTGATAGTTTCAGGCCAATGAAAGCAAAAAAGCTGGAAATGCATTTTATTTAAACTGTTTCCACTAATCTGAGGCAATCCCAGTAGCTGTTGGCACTGCGTTGACGACATGTGTTCACATGCTCTGTCAGTGAGAGACGTGGAGCCAAAACAACACACACAGCAATAAACGGTGACAACAGAGCAGCGCGGGTCGAGAACTTCGGACGCAGGGCAGCGATCTACCTCATCTTTATTAGATCAAATCAATTGGATTTTTAAGTGTATAAATACTGAGTGACACGCTGAGTTTTCCCCGCAGGCGTCACACATCGCAGAGGTAAGGCACGCACACACACGTCCACGCTGCTCTTTCAGCTGGAGTTTAACTGTTCAGAAATATAACAATAATCTGTGATCACTGGTCCAGGGTCTGTGTTTCTGGTCAACATGAGGCTGTTTGCACTAATCCTGGCTTTGGCAGTCTTCGCAGGTGAGTTTGATATGATTGCTTACAGACACACAGAGATAGGCAACTGGTGGCCCAGGGGCCAGATTTGGCCCTCAGTCTAATTTTATGCGGCTCCCAAAGTAAATGTACAAAATGACAGAAAAATACACAAAACAAGAGCAAGAAGAGATAAAAAAAAAAAAAAAAATAAGGAAAATACAGCAAAAGAAGACAGAAAATACAACAAAAATGAAAAAAAATGACAACATTAGTACACAAAGTTACTCAGAAAAATATTCCAAATTACAGAAAATGACAACAGAAATACACCAAAAGACTAGAAAAACGCAAATAATAACTCTGCAAATCCACAGTATGAACAAACAAGTAAAACAACAACAGAAATACTCAAAAATTTCTCCAAAAATGCAAAAATGACAAACACAAATACACAACATGACTCCAAAAACATATATTTTGTTTTTTTGCTTTGTTTTTTCCTGTGTTTATGCTCAGATCGCTCATTATTCTAAATGCTGACGTGAACGTTGATCATGTGTCAAACAAACACATTTTTGTGGCCCCGCTGTAATAAATGTTGCCAACCTCTGCCTTAGGATAGACGTTAAAACTTGCTTAGAATCATCAAAGGAAGGAATGTTGAACCGATACAAAGTGCCAAAATAGATAAAGCATGATTAACCAAACCAAAGACTAACTCCATTCCCCTAGGCTATGATTCAGAAGCTTATTGCATTCACTGAAGATAAACTATGATGAAATAAAAACAAGTAAATAATAAAAAAAAAAAACTGCTGTTTTTCTGTTTTTAAAGGAAATATTAATGAGATATGTTTTTATACAAAATATTTATTTTTTCTGAATTTCCTATAAAAAATTTCTCATCAACTCATAAAAACTGAAAAATATTTCCTATAAAGCAATTATCTAATAAAAAAAAAAAAATAAAATTTCTTATAAAAACAGAAAAACATCAGCATTTTTTTCAAACGTATTTTTATCATCAATTCAGAAGAACCAAAAGTATTTTCCTATGTGAATGCAATAAGCTTCCATACGACAACTACTGAATATGTCATTAATTCAAACTACTGGTAAACAGAAAGAGATTAAACCAAGCTAAACTGAGTTGGGTTTAATTTAGTTGAGCTTAGTGTGTCAAGTTGAACACTAAACAAAACTGAATGCATTTAACAAGAAATTTAAACTAAACTAGCTATGTAAACCTTAAAACTGATCTAATTTAAACTAAACTAGCTATGTAAACCTTAAAACTGAGCTAATTTAAACTAAACTAGCTATGTAAACCTTAAAACTGATCTAATTTAAACTAAACTAGCTATGTAAACCTTAAAACTGAGCTAATTTAAACTAAACTAGCTATGTAAACCTAAAAACTGAGCTAATTTAAACTAAACTAGCTATGTAAACCTAAAAAATGAGCTAATTTAAACTAAACTAGCTATGTAAACCTTAAAAACTGAGCTAATTTAAACTAAACTAGCATGTAAACCTTAAAACTGAGCTAATTTAAACTAAACTAGCTATGT
This sequence comes from Gouania willdenowi, assembly GCF_900634775.1. Taxonomy (NCBI): domain Eukaryota; kingdom Metazoa; phylum Chordata; class Actinopteri; order Blenniiformes; family Gobiesocidae; genus Gouania; species Gouania willdenowi. The sequence goes on from NC_041054.1 coordinate 3,448,727, forward strand.
AAACCTTAAAACTGAGCTAATTTAAACTAAACTAGCTATGTAAACCTTAAAACTGAGCTAATTTAAACTAAACTAGCTATGTAAACCTAAAAACTGAGCTAATTTAAACTAAACTAGCTATGTAAACCTTAAAACTGAGCTAATTTAAACTAAACTAGCTATGTACACCTAAAAACTGAGCTAATTTAAACTAAACTAGCTATGTAAACCTTAAAACTGAGCTAATTTAAACTAAACTAGCTATGTAAACCTAAAAACTGAGCTAATTTAAACTAAACTAGCTATGTAAACCTTAAAAACTGAGCTAATTTAAACTAAACTAGCTATGTAAACCTAAAAACTGAGCTAATTTAAACTAAACTAGCTATGTAAACCTTAAAACTTAGCTAATTTAAACTAAACTAGCTATGTAAACCTAAAAACTGAGCTAATTTAAACTAAACTAGCTATGTAAACCTAAAACCTGAGCAAAGTTAAACTAAACTGAACTATATAAAGCTAAAAACTGAGCAAAGAGGGGTTTTTTTTAACTAAAAGATGTCATGGTAAACTAAAATATACATAAGCTAATGTGAGAGTCCTGTTATTTGTGGCAGACCTGAGTTTAATGGTGGATGGTCTCTTTGTGTGAACCAGGCTGCCATGGCCGACGCCTCCCTCAGAACGATGCTCAGAGCTCCTGGGAGGCTGCGGTCAACAAAGTCAAGGATTACTTCACAAATCTGGGAGAGAAGATTGAGGAGCTGATGAACGACATGAAGAAATCCCAGATCACCAGAGAACTTGAGTGAGTTTAAGAGAAAAAAGTGAATAACTATGAGTAACTGTACCCTACTTTCTCATCTGCCTGATCAAGATGAATATTATTACGAGATGGATGGGTGTTAACAATGCAGTTGTACCATTGAGATTTGTAACAAACCACCAACAAAAGTCCTGATCGTGGTCTTCTCCTGAACAGCACCCTGATCCAGGACACCATGGACGAACTAAACAAGTACAAGAACTACATTGAGAAGAAGCTGGCTCCGTACGCAAAGGAGGCCACAGAAGAAGCAGTTAGAGACCTACAGCGACTGTATGACAAACTGTACCAGCACATGAAGGAGGGCAAGGACCAGATGGAGAAGTACGGGGAGGAGCTGCAGGTGATGATGGAGCAGAACGTAGACGACGTCAGAGCCAGGGTGTCGGCCTATACGCGCAAGCTCAGGAAACGTCTGCAGAAAGACACGCAGGAGATCCAGAGGTGAGTGAAACATCTGCAGACGAACTAAGGTGTCTGAGGGAAAAAAGCAGGAAGTTGTTTAGGACCCTCTGTGTTTGGCTCCGTGACCTAATTTATGACCCGATCCCACAAGTTGAGAACTTCTGACTTACCTGCTAGACCAGTGGTTTCCAAACAGGGGTACAGTTGCACATTGCAGGAGGTACATGGAAAGATTTAACAATGATTTAAAAAATAATAAGGAAATGTTCCTATAGTTCCTTTTTAGGCTATTTTTGGGGGACAAACCACAAGCACCACAAACATTACTATTAATATGTTAAAGTTTCTTTTATCCAAACAACTTTTTTCAAGAAGTTTACTTTGATCTCCTGACATGTTTCAACTGTCAACTGCCAGTTTTCCACAGGGGCATCTGCTGATTGCTTTGACAAAAAAGATTGCGGAAATTATAAATAGTTGCAGCATAGATCTATGGGATGATATGAGCTGCACTGAAATGAGTCTTTTCCCTTCGTCTCAGACACATTTCAAGCTACTTTGAAGACATTCAGGCCAGCGCTTCAAACCAACTGAATGGCATCAGGTCAAAGGTCGGACCATTCTTCAAAGAAATCTATCAGAACGCAGAGGCCAAGGTGAAGTCCCTGTGTGACCTATTTCAGTCCCAGACCAACAAGGTGAAGGAGAAGCTCCAGGACATGGCAGAGGACATCAAGGACCGCTTGGGGAACACCGGGAAGAACCTGTGGAGCGCCCTGGGAGAGAAGATGAAGGAGCTCAAAAAGTGGTTTCAGCCTGTGGTGTCACTGTTCAAAGGAGGGGAGTAAACAGCTCCACTGTTTGTTTATGACATGTGCATCCAAACAGGCTCATGTAAGCAACAAATAACAAATACGTAAACACCAATAAAACACTCTCCTACAGACCAGGACAGACCGTCTGTAAGTCGTTTGTTATTATGGAATTTTAAAAAGTTATTTCTATAATTTTTCCCCTCACTTATTGGTTTAGCTGCTTGTACATCCAACCACAACAAAGCACAAATACATTTTCTGTATTTGCACAAAAATGTTTGAAGTCAAACTCATTTTAGTTCAGGGGCCAAATACGGAGCAGTTTGATCTCAAGTGGGCCACAGATTTAATGCTGGAAAATTAGTCATTTCAACATTATTGTGCCCTAGTTTGTACTTCTACATGTACATAAAATATAAAATATGTAAGAAACTGACCATATCCAAGCAATAAGTGACAGATATAAGTCCCAACATGGTCCTCATTTTAGGTTCCTACATTTTGTGACTAAATTCTATTTAAATAAGGAAATATTATCTTGTAATTTGTGGAAAATTGAAAGATTTTGTCAGAATATTCAGGTTTTTTTCAAGTGTAACATTAAAAATGACTACCAAATACACAAAGATTCATGTTTTCTCTTGTGATTTTTTTGATTTTCTCCTGTGTGTATATCGGATGCTGTAAAGGGCCGGATTTGGCCCCCGGGCCTTAAATTTGACATATGAGGATCATTAGATGATTAAAAGGCGCCCCCTGGTGGTGTCCTAAAGGTAAATCATGCAGAATGTTGAGATATCATTTGTAACAGGTACATAAAAATATTTTTCAGCATTTCACATGATTTCGTTTTCAAGATACATTTCATGTCATTGTAAAATAGTTTGAATATTTGTAAAATTGTTCGATACAATGCGTTATGTTACCTCTGAGTTCAATCAAGGCTCAACATTGTTCTTCTTGGGCTTTAAACTAAACAGCCATTTATTTAACATGTCAAATTCAATTCTGTCAGAACTAAGAAAATAAAATACAAAACTTCAATTAACTCACGAAAAGACACACACATTTTACACGTTTCAGAAATAAAATACCTCATTGGCTGCATCAACTTCAATAAAGGGACTAAAGCTGAGGTCTTCTTCTTAAATAACAACTTTAAATGTCCTTTAATAGACTTATTTCAGACACATTCAGGCAGTGCCACAGCTATTTATTACCCCCAGCAACGCAATAAAGCGAAACAAGTTCCTCCCTTGTGTCTCTCTGTATCTTTAACCAAATAAATAAATTATACCTAAATTAATTAGCTGAATTATTACTTATTTATTTATTGAAGGACTATCTGAACTATTAACGTGTAATTATGAAATGTATTTATTATCTTTTTAACTGAATATGAGCTACAATGTATGTATTTTTTTAAGTGACGCTCTGTCAAAATTATTTGACCCCTGTCTTTTTTTAAATGTTTTATTTCTTTACTAAACGTCATATTTAATTTTATTTTATTTTGACGAGTCATGTTTCTCTCCATATACGGCTCTGTCTCACAAAAGCAGGCGTAATTTCAACATCCAATCAAATCTCTCTCATCAAACTCTACTGACCAATAGGAAGCCATGCAGGTCCTGCGACCCGCCTTCTTCCTGTGTTGTCATTTTAAACATGTCCAACATGGAGCATGACTAGTGATGGCAATATGAAGCCTCATGAAGCATTGAGGGATCGCAGCCTATTTACTCAGCACATGGTTCGAAGGGTCGCAGTGATACATGCTCCACTACGCCATCATGTGGACAAAAAAATGTAATACATGCCAAGGGCCTATAAAAAATAGTAAGGTCTGAACTATGGTCTGAAAGAATACAGCCAGTAATGTGGAGAAAGTTGTGATGTAAAATGAGCTTGTGTGACTTTGTTCATGTATGTGCTTATGCAACTATTGACAGAATTTAATAAAAAACAAAAATACATTTATTCATTTTTATTTAAAAATAATAATTTTTCGAGAGTATTTGGACTTAGGCGATTTCTTTTTTTGCACAGGATTTCACCCGTTCACAGGGCACAGATGATGCAGGTGTGCATAGATATGTAATGGCAAGTTTGTACAGATTTGGAAATGTAGATTTATGTTTTTCCCAATATTGAAGGGGACTTTCAAGTCGAGCAATATTTGCTGCTGTATGTGCCTCAGGGAAATGCTGCACCCCAAGGACAACAGTCTGCAGAGAAGTGGTCTCATCAATAAAATGACAAGTCACAGCGAGATAGGCATCCGTGTTGATTGAGGTCCACATGTCTGCTGTTAAACTAACAGCAGATGCAGTAGACACGACCACTTTGGCCTTGTCTTTGGCTTCCCTATACCTCTTCTCCACCATGGCTTTCTCAAAGTCTAAAAAAAGTAGAGTATTGAAATAGCAGATCTGAGAAAAAGAACTTGTTAACATTGTTTCATTTGTTCACATAAATACCTGCCACGTGGGAAGAACATAAGATGGAGCCAAAGGTTTCGGAAGCCACTTCCCTCCACAATGGAAAAGGGCTGGGAATCCTGAATCACCATATCCACCAACACCTCAGTCAAGTCAACCGTCTCAGCTGAATGAAAATGTATATGTTATAGTTAGACATTTTAATGGACAATTAAATTCAAATAACCATATAAACTGTAATTGTAGGACAATCATGCCTTAGCATAGCTGAGGTGTTATTATTATAACCCAGTTGTTTAGAGCACAACAGACACTTCACCTACAATTAAAATAAACAATTATTCAAACCTATTTAGAAAAGACAAATGTGAGCAAGAGAAATTATATGTTGTCATATTTGTGTAATCTATTATTACATAATTATTGCTATGCCTTACCTTATTAGGTGAGATCTGCTCAAAGTGCTCCCAAACTGGAGAAAATCTTCTCTTTCTTGCTGGTTCCATCGCAAAAGCAGAAGCTCGAATAGGATGCCAAAAGAAGCGCAATAACCCAAAAACACAAAAAGTGAGGGGGAATCCATTGCGTCGACTCATCCGTTTTATTTTGAATCGCGCTCCAAACCAGCGAATCATTTCCGGATTCAGTCACGTGGTACGGCCGCTCCGCGAGGCTTCGAACGTCACCACATACGTCACCAACACGCGCCTCGACCCACGCTTCTAAAGAACCTCCCTTAGATTACTCGGCACGCTCAGCACATCACTAAGCATGACTCTTTCCCTCTGCTGTGTGCTGCATTTTGACTCCCATCAGGATGAGCGTTTGTAGGGAAGTCATCACTCTCCAGCTGGGACATTATTCCAACTATGTGGGCACTCACTGGTGGAATTTACAGGTGAGTAAAACTGCTGCGGGGCTAACGCAGAGCTAACAGGCTAACGTTGCGGCTAGCGTGTGTTGGGCGATGAGAACTAGTTTTACCATTTTCTCAAAATTGAAATTGTAATAACTCAACTTTTTACTCGAAAAATACAATATAAAATTAGGTTATTTGTGGTGCTTAATTGGCAACATCAGGTATTAAGAAGATATTCTGAAAGATTGTACACTCTACAAAATAAAAACATAAATAAATCACTGACACACTAATGTAATGAATTAATTTTTAGAGCCGCATGTTCATCCTTTACAAGACTTTATTTTTAGATCTCTAAATAACGACATCAAACATTTTATGTTTATTAAAACAAATCATGTACTCAAAATAAATCCATCCATTCATTTAGTGTCTCTTTACACTTTGACAGGATTAATAATGTGGCAATAATCATACATTTCCTATGAGCCTGTTTGTGATTGAGTGATATGGGTTTTTTTTTTTTAGGGTGAATGAACCTGCAAATATCTGATATCGAACACGAATTTTATAATATCCTAAATATGATTCAAGACAAAGAAGCAGAACACTACTAAATTATAATAAGGAAAGCCACTGATCTATAAGAAAATTCAAACAATTTCTGAACACAATGTAAAATATATTTAAGTGCTCAAATCTCTCACAGTACACATGGATGAATTTTTTAAAAAAGCAAAATGCAACAAATGATATGGACCAAAACTCATATTTTGATATTTTCACTCAAAGACGATAAACCTACTAAATAAAGACAATTCAGGGCACAATATGTGCCACTGTTGGCTTTTTCTCCTGTCAGGGACAGCACGTGTGAGTGAGTTGCGTCGTGTGGCTTTTTTAGGGGAAAGTCTGGGTCAGCGATCCATCTAACTGAGCTTCACATGCCGTTATGGGACGTAGTGAAAGCAGCAACTCCTAAAACAAGCTCTAAGATCTCCACTTATACATAACATACTGGGAGCCTGTTTGTGTTTAAATGGTGCAATGCCAATAAAAGCATTCTATAATCCCAGTAATGATGTTAATGAAGTGTGTGTTTGCGTTGCAGGATGCGTCTCTGTCCTACGACCCAGAGGAGAAGCCTGGTGAGATCCAGAGTGACGTGGTGTTCCGTGAAGGCCAGACGCAGGGCGGCCACGTCACGTACACGCCTCGACTCATCGCTGTGGATCTCAAAGGTAACGCTTTCTATTTCTCTGCTGCAGGGGTTTTCAACCTTGGGGTCAGGACCCCATTTGGGGTCGCAAGACACTGGGAGGAGATCGCCAGATGCCTTCAAGAAACTTAAGAACATTTTTTTTTAACAATTTTAGCCCATTTTTGCTTATTTTTACTCCTTTTCTGCAACTACACCAAACTAGCCATATTTGAACCTTTTTCATCTCATTTTATTACCATAATTTTGCTCCTTTTGATGCATTTGTGCTACATTACTCCCATTTCTGCCACTTCATTTCCCCCCCCCCACTTTCAAGACGTTTCTAGCACTTATAAACCATTTCCACCACCTAATGTCACATGTTGACCCATTATTGTCACTTATAACCTCTTTTCACCATATCTCATTCTTATTTTTGCCAATTTCACCACATTCGTGATTTGTCATTTCCATTATTTGCCAGTTTAAACTAATTGTTTATACGAATTGTTCCAATATTCACACTTTGAACCATTTTTACCACTTCTTCTGTCTGCAACTTTTAACCTGTCTGTCTGTCTGTCTGTCCGTAGGGAGTCTCCGGACTCTACGACAGGAGGGATGTTTGTACGACTCAGGAAAGGACACATCAGTTGTCACATGGTAAACCAGCCGTTCTCAAACTGTTTTTGGGGGTATTTCCCACTTTGAACCAAGGTGAACTTTCAAGCTCCAGCTGCACCCATTGCCCCTCAAAATAATTCAGGGAACAAGTAACATCATAAAAAATCAAACTAATTACCTGCTAAAGAAACAAATGTAAAAGTGCAGTTGTAAAAAAATACAGGAAATAACCTCAAAAATTGTTTGCAATCTGTGCCATAAATCCGAAAAAACAGACGCAACGACAATGACTTGGATAGAGCAGGATTCGAACCGTCAACCCTTCTCCTCCACAGCGACACCAAAAAGATGTAGTTAAAAAGTAAGCCCAGTAACAAACATATTTTACATTAACCCACGCAGAAGGAACACGACAATGATTATTGGTGACCTAAAACAAAACAACTATCTCCAGGTCTTATTTAATATATAATTAATATTGTTAATCATAAGATATCAACATTTTACAATAAAACGGCTTCAAAATGTGCACAATTAAAGCATAAAAAAAAGAAAAGACAGTTAAATAATTTCTTATCCTATTTAATAAAATTATTCTGTAGTTAATTAAATACAATAATTATTGGATAAATAAAATAGATGTAATGATAAAATGGTGTTAGTCATGTTGTGGCTGCTCAGCGTATAATTCTTCATTTATTTGATTGTGTAATGTGTTTGTTTCAGGGATGGGAACCTCATGATACACAAAGAAAGTCCTCCAACTAAGAACTTGTTTTTAGAAGATCTGGACAAGATGGACGTGAGTCTCTGATGTGAAACTGCTTTAAAAACAGATGAGTGAGTTTTTAGACAAGCTTTGTGTCTCCTGTGCAGAGAGGTGAGATTCTGGCTGAGGATAATTTCTGCTCCGGTTCTCAGCCTCAGTGCTCAGGTAAACAAACCGACCCTCGGTCCCTGGAGGAGAGAAACCAGTAAACACTGGTTTTAGTTGATGGTTCCCTTCCTCTGCTCAGGCTCGCTCAGCATGGACACGGTGAACAGCCGCCTGCAGCGAGTGCAGCACAGCTACAGGCTGGAGGGAAGCGTCAAGGTGTGGTCAGACTTCCTCAGGATCCACCTGCACCCCCGAACCATCTCCATCATCCACCAGTACAACCACGACGGGTAAGACCACCCTGAAGCTTCAACTGCTCCCAATTTAAATAATATTTAACCAAATTCAAAAGTTTAACTTATGAAAATTTACAGTACATGATTGGAAAAATAAGGAAACTGCAATTGTAAGTTCTACCCTCTTTTAAATGATATGTAAAGGTGTGTGTGTGTGTGTGTGTGTGTAGGGAGGCTCACCGTCTGGAGGCCTTCAGTCAGGGCGAGTCCCTCCTGCAGGGGGCAGTGCTGGACGAGCTGGAGGACAAACTCCACTTTTTTGTGGAGGAGTGCGATTACCTTCAGGTAGCTTCACCTTTCTCCACCCGTACACAGATATACTGTAAATATAATCATACATTATATTTATATCAACACTCTGATAGTTAAAAGCTGGTTTCCTCTCAGGGTTTCCAGGTTCTGTGTGACATGGCTGATGGATTTGCAGGCTTTGGGTCAAAGGTCACAGAGATGCTGCAGGACTCCTACAGTGGGCGGGGCATCCTAACGTGGGGAACAGCGCCAGTTAGCTACGCTGATTCAGTAAGTGTCTGCTGGACTGTTTTCACCTCGTCTTATGTTAGAGTGGCTATAAAAAAACAATTTGTTCAAGTAAAACCCCCTCCCTGGGTGAAATGTAGATGTTTTTCCAGATTTTTAAAAAGATCCACTAGGGTCTCACACGGCCCCTGAAATATGATAATATATGCATGTGGACAATGTTGATAATTCAGTTGAAATAACATTTCAATCATACAAAAAAAAAAACCCACAAATGTTATTTCAACTGAAATATGAACATTGTTCACATGCATTCATTATCATATTTGATGAATAATGGTCAGATGTGATGGGCCGTGTGGAACCCGAGAGAATCTTTTTAAAAATCTTTAAAAAAAAAAGACGCTTTTTTCCCCCAAAAGAAACGTCATTTCACCCAGAGAGGGGTTTAAGTTTTTTAAAAACTGTTTTTTGAGCCACCCTACTCTCATGTGTCCGTCTCTGTGTGCACACAGACTCCAGTGAAGGACATTTACCACCTGTTGAACTGCACCTTAGCGACGGTGCACATGGCCAATAACAGCTCCTTCTTCTGCCCGCTGACTCTGCGTGGTGGACTGGGCCGACGACCCTCGTCTCCCGTGTCGTTTCCTCACCTCAGCTACGACGTGAGACCACCACCCATTTCATTATTTCACATTTCTGTGAAATGCACGTCCACAGTTACATTATTAACCCCAAACAATGATGTGTAAAGCTGATCTTGGACTCGATGAAAGGCTTAGATTTTAACGTTGCTCTGCGCCTCCTGTGCAGCCCTCGTTGTGGTTCCACTCCAGCTCTGTCTTGGCTCTGGCCCTGGACGCCCTCACTGTGTCGTACAGGCTGAGGGACAACAGCGTCCCCATGTGGCAGCTGGCGGACACACTGGCCGTGTCAGGCAGGAAGGTAACACCCTCATTAATTTGTTTTAAATGTACATCTCTACTACTTTTATTAATGTATTGTTTTTAAATGATATTTTCACTGTTCCACTCTTTGATTTAACAATGTTTTTGTTCTAAACTTTGTGAAGCACATGTAGCTGCCGTGTGCTTACGGTGCCCCCTGCTGACTGTGCCGTTTTATCTCAGGTCGTGGCTGCTTACGGCGCTGTCCCGTTTCCCATGATGCACGGCTCCTCTCTTCCCGACACTTTGAGCAGCTGGACGGATGCCCCGCCCTGGAAGCCTCTGTCGGCGTGTTCAGAGATGAGCGACGGACGATGTTACGGCCAGTGGGCGACGCTCAGAGGATACGGAGATCAATCACTCATCAGGTCAGACTTTAAAAACACTTATTTATTCTTTCTAAACGTATCATTTTAAACATTTATATAAATACCTTAAAGCTAATCATGTTTCTCTTCTGTCTCTACTTCCTGCAGCGCTCTGCCTCCTGGGACTCCACCCACAACCATCCTGCACAGCCTCCCCAGCGGTGAGGACGTCCTGGGATCCTACATCAGATCCTTCTACCCTACATCTCCTCTGTGAGTGCTAGTCTGTGTGTTTCAGTGAAGATGATGTCTCTTCTCTGTCCCTCACATACACGTGTGTGTGTCCTGTTCTTCCTCCTGCAGAGCTCTGCAGCTGCTGGCCACGCCCAGTAAACTGACTCCGCCCTATCCTCAGATATTCAGCCCACAGGTGGACGCACAGGGTTTCCTGCAGAGCCCGACGCCTTCACGTGAGTCTGATATCAAGTGTTAGCATGTTACGTTCCGTTATGAAAGAATCAAGGTTGTATGAACTGCACACAAAACTAGAAAACATAATTAACAAATGTTCCTTATTTTAATTGATACAAAATGCTCAGTATCAAACTTTTCAAAGATTATAAATAGAAATGCATGATGTATTTAACAAATAACGCTCAGTAACGTTGAAGGTCCCAGATGCGCTACTGTAAGTGCTAATAGCAACATGCTAACTTTAAAGAAATGTCCAACGGAGGCTTTTAAAGGGATCCTCCACTGTTTTTATAAGTTTGGTCTAAAATCTTTGAAATGTCCTTATTAGAATATATGTCTAACAAAACAATTTAACTTTAAAAAACCAAATGGGACTACTTTACATTTAGAGCCTGTGTTCCACCATCTTGAAATCACGTGATTGATGTCACATGGCCCCAATGCCAGTAAACATCCCATTGTTTACTATTGGAGTGAAACATTCAGCCTGATTTTTAGATTATATTATAACCCTTTTAGATTAATTAATCAACTTCTTCTGTGAAAATGCCAATTTGTGCTGCTTTTAGTGGCTCTAAATAATCAGGAAAAGTTACAGATGTAAACCTCTTGTTTATGGAAAGATGATAAAAAATAGTTATGAACCGGAAAAACTTGCGACCAAAGGGGGTCGACAATTCCAACTCTGCGGTTTGGTAGTAGATATTGAAACAGAAGAGCTCTCCTAAGGGACCTTTACTCTCTCTTAAATAGTGCACGGCAGATGCTCTGATGACTGTTGAAGATGCAGAAAACCTGAGGATAGAAGTTGCATTGGGATACGACAGTTAGCCTTACATCTTGTATTTAATTTTCCAAATATCGATGAGTCAGACCAGTGGATTTGACCCTTTTAAAACAACTCAGATTAGCATTTAAAAATCAATGATTGGGTAGCTTAATCTCTCGACTTAATGGGTTTCTCTTGGATGTCATCAGTGCCATAAATCAGTTTTACTTAATGTACTCTGAAACATCATCCGATACTTGACATTTGTCTCTTCTGCAGTTTCCTCCTCACCAGTTTCCTCCGTCCCTGTCCTGACGTCACTCCAGTCCAACCCAGCACTCCAGTCCTGGCTGTCAGAGCTGCACCGCAGCACCAGCACTTTGGACATCCGCCGTGTGGCGCCCAGCTTCTTGTCACAAGGACTAGAATCCTCCGATTACGACGAAGCTCTGGAGCAGCTGCGTGTGTTAGCTCGTTGCTACAGAGACGACAGCGGGGGTGTGATGCGCTCTTCCTCTGAGGAAGAGGATGATTGAATGTTGACGTTAGTCAGCAGGATGTAGCCTAGCACCAACATGGACTTTCAGTGTTGAATGGCATGTTTGTGTGAATAAGCATGGTTTTTTTTTAAATATTAAATGCACATGTTACAATGACTGTTATCACATGATAAATAGCAATTTATTTATTTTTTCTGAATTTAAGCGCCCACTTTAAACACCTAGTACAGGTGTCTGCAACCTTTACTCTGAAAGGAGCCATTTTGTCTAATCTCACCTGGATTAAAATCCTTCTGGAGCCGAAAAAATACCGTCTCAATGAAGAAAATAGTGTTTAAAATTCTGAACACTTAAAACAGTATAGAATAATGTTGTGAGTTAATGGATTGAAAGAGTTACAAAAAATAACTTGAATTTGATAACACACGATCATGTGATGTCACATGCTAATTGCTCATTTCTTGCAACATATCAAGCCGACATGTTGGCAATAAAATAAATCTTTCCCCAAACAAATAAAATCTCTATTTTTTTCCAGAATAGTGTTTTTGTTAGTTTATTAACTTAAAATTTATGGTTAGCCACAGGTGCAGGAAAGTTGTTGGTTGATGAAGTAGGAAGGTGGCAGAGTTATTGCACAATCTGATTTATTTTTTAGCTTAACAAATTGTTTCATCATAATTGTATTTGAAGTTAATGTCATCAATCATCTATACTCGCTGTAAGAAAAATAACAATTCAATATTTTTTATTCTTTTAAAACTATAGGGAGCCATTGCAAAAGAGTCAAAGAGCCACATAAGGCTCCAGAGCCGCAGGTTGCAGACCCCTGACCTAGTACATTTTTCTATAAAAAAAACTTTAAAGCATAAAGATGGAATCTCATTTTGTAAATGAGTGGAATGAAATAATATTGAATGCTTTTTAAATAAATTAATTCCTTTGTCATCTCCCACCTGGTGTGAGACCAAGATTTACCCATATATTTTCAGTTAATGTTCTAAATAAGAATTTCCTTCAACATGATTATCATTCGTAAACAAAATATACATAAAAACCTATATTTGTAATGCTTTTATCTGATCATTTTCCACTCTGTACCCCCTACAGAGCCATTACATACCCTTATTTGAGAAACACTGAAAAGTTACCCAATTACTGTATCAAACTGTGGCTTGAATAAAACCGATACAAAGATAATCTGGTGGATTTCGCCTTCGCTCTTAAACAGATCATAAATATTAATCAAGAAGTGAAGTGACTAAGATACAGTGCTGCACTTGTTCAAGGCAATTTGGAACTCAGCATTTGAATTGAAAGTTCAATGTCCAAACACTCAAATGACTTACGTCAGAGTTCCAACTTGGTGGTATCCCACTTTTTCAAGCAAGAGATCAGAAAATCTAGAGTTGCTTAGAACGCCGCATTAAATCACGTGGGATTTGCGGTTATTGGAGTTCTCACACAGTAAATTTAAAACTGTTCTATGCCTGATTATTTATCATGTGTAGGGCCAGTAGTTAAAACATTTCCCTTTAGAACATTCTTGTTTGACTTACGTTAAGTGGACTGAGCTGCAGTAAATGAAGGAGAGGAAGCAGAAACAATAAAAATTAAACGCAGACATAAGTCCAGAAGAGGAACTTTTAATCAGAAAACAAAAGATACTAGAGTTTTAAAGTGTGGGGGCGATGCTGGGTCACATTCACACCCTGAACATCGTCAGTGACAGCGTTTCTACAATAGGTTAAAAAAAAAAAGCTAAAATACATAAGAGACATCGCGCTCTGCCACGTCACAAGCACTCCAACGACCAAATACACCGAGTGAAATGAAATGTGTTTCATACATTGAGCACAAATGTTGGGTTTTCTATGGCGAGTTATCAAAATACTGGGAGGGGGTGTTAATGAGGGAGCGCTCACAGAGGAAAGACAGAACCATGGCCAACGGTCCGGATCGTGAACTAGGAGCGGGAACGGGAGCGAGAACGAGATGGGGAGCGAGATTTAGAGCGAGAAACTGAGCGAGAGGCCGAGCGAGACTGGGAGCGAGCCTTTGGAGCGGGGGAGGGGGAGTGAGACTTTGATTTAGACCTGGTTCTGGACTGGGGCTCTGCAGGAGACTGGGACCTGGACCTTGAGCGAGAGCCTCGTTCAGGTTCTCCGCCCTCGTCGTCGCTCTTGGGCAACTCGTCGTCCTTGGAGTCGGACTTCGTGGCTCGATCTTTGATTTCTGATCGGGAGCGAGACCTGGACCGAGAGCGGGACCTGGACTGGTCCTTCTTGCTCTTCTTTCCTTCTTTTTTGATCTTCTTGCTCTTGGGGCTGCGGCTCCTGCTGCCGTCTTTGCTCTTCTGGGCCCCGTTGCTGCGCTCCTCCTCCTCTTTCTTCGTCTTGCCTTTATTCTTCTTACTATGAGACCGACTGCGGGAGCGAGACGCCGCCCTGTGGACAAAAACATTAAAAAAATCATTTTTAATGATTTACATTAACACCTATCTTTATGTGTGTGATGTTTCTAACTTAAGTCTTGAGAAAGTAAAAATGATTAAAATACATGAAATACTTTATAAATTAAAAACTATTTCAGTTGTAGGTATATTGGCCCCTCCAAATACAAAACTGAAATTAAAAACAATTACAAAGCTCAGTTTTCCAGTTCTTATATCACTTGAGTCATTTTTATGCAAAGTTTTTCCAAAACTGTTTAATTTTCTTCAAATCATTCCACAAAATGTCCCCAAACTCCCAAAATCAGGGACATTTAAGTGAAGATCCTGCAGGGATATATCATTTTGCAAACTAGGGCACATTGTTATAATCTGTTGCCCACTGAAGTTCAAATGGGTCCGTATTTGGCTCCTGAACTAAAATGAGTATGACACCCCTGCACTATGTTGGATTCACGGGGTTCATCCAATATTCTTAATAAAAGTTAAGTTCTTTGGAAAAATAGCAATGCTTTTATTTCTCCATGAACCTTTTTAGCTTGTAAAGTTCAAACTTTTTCTCTTTCTTTTTTTTTAAAGGTCAGATTGATTTAGAGTAACCTTACCTTATTATAAAAATGAAATAAAATTTGTGCGTTTTCTTATGCCTTACCTTCAACTTTGGGCGTCATGATTGCACTTTATACTGCACTTTATATAAATATGCCTTACATCCCAAACAAGGTTTTTTCCCACATTTTCATGCTTCACTTTACCATTAATTTTTTTTTAAAAATGCTAACTTTTCACTAGTTTTTAGGGCCTTACAAGTCAGTAAACCTTTTTTTTATGCTAGCTAGGAGTGGGATGATACATTGAATTCACAAAGTATCAGTTTCACAAGCCTGATGTGATGAAATGTGAAAAGAAAGATTACAATAAAAAGAATATCCCTGCTTTTGTTTGTATAATATTTTTATTTGATTCAATGTGTGTTTACTGTGCTGTAACGTTTGACTTGGTTGGTTTAAATATGGGAGTACGGTATTCAAAATATTACAGCAATTTTTTGCTCTGAAACAACAGGTAGTGGGTAATCTAAACTAAACTAAAGCTCAGTGTTTAATCGCTTCTGATCAGTGGCTGATGTCATGCCCTCACAATATTAAACTAGGTTTTTAATGTCATCTCTTCTTTATTAATCTGAGGTTAACTCGTCCTTTAACTGAGCTTTAGTTTCTCACCTGGAACGGGAGCGGCTGCGACTGCTGCTCTCACTGCGGCTGCGGCTCTTACGGGACCTACGGCTCCTGGAGCGAGACCTAAAAACAACAGTTACCATCATTGACGAGGGAGAACAGCTGAAATATAAACAAACTAATCTCCTTCCACAGATAAAGTGGTATACATTAGAAACATAGGTTAGAGCGTCTACCTGGAGCGACTGCGGCTGCGTGAGTATGAGCGGCGGCGGCTCCGAGCCCCCGGGCGGTCCTCGATGAGCCGGATCTTCCTGCCGTTCACCTCGGTGCCGTCCAGCTTCTCCAGGGCTCGCTTCATGTCCGAGTAAAGCCTGAACTCTATCACGCCCTCGTTCTTCCGACCCTTGTGGGTGTCGGCATACGTCACCTCGCCCGCCTGCCTCATGTAGTCCTGAAGGACAAACACAGCTTCCGATAAAAATCTGTACAAACTTAAAAATTAAGGAGAAATCTTTCGCTGCTTTCTACAGCTTGGTGTCAAACACCTACTATACAATACAAAGAATTGTGTTTTTATTCAAATTTAAGGAGAATAATTAGTTTTTAAACATCGTGCAAGTCTGCTCAGTTAAAATCATTTTTAAGTGTACCGTGTTTTTCAAAAAAAAAAATCAAGGATGGGAACTGATAAAAAAGCAAAAAAATGAATAGAGGAATAATAAGCTCAGGTTCCATTTTTTCAGACAACTTTTTGTTGCAGGAAATGCACTTTGTCTGAATAAATATAAATAAATTTGCTGGAATTACTAAACTGGGGAAACTTGATATTAAAAATGTGAGGCATTAGAATTGTGTGCGATTTGGTAGAAAAACCGTACCTTTAAGTCCTGCCAGCTGCAGCGACTGGAAAGATTCTCAACAATGAGTCGATAGTCAGTCCTGACCGGTGGGCCGTACCTGTCCCTCCCCCAGCGCCCATATCCACCTTTCAGGGTAACAAGGAAACAAGGAGATAAATGAGGACCAGGCAACACGTCGACTGGTGAAATTATTCAGAAAAAGCCTAAAGCTACTCTCTACAAAATGTAAGAATGTGTTTAACGTGGGAAAAAAAACAAACAAAAGGGGAAAGCAAAGCTGCTAAAGAGAAACATTTCTAAAGTTATATAAAGAATAACCTAAATATTCATCAGTCTCACTTAAAAGTCTAAAGCAAATACAAAACACAGATTTAGAATTTGATTTAAAAAACTGCCAATTGGACTAGATTTTAAAAAAGTAAAGTCAAACTTAAAATTACACAACTGAGGAAGTACTTGCGTTGAACTAAATCAAGTTTCTAAATCTATCCTATCTTAAATAAATAAATAAAATAAAAACAATTCAATGTTACAAAGATGTTTTTGTTTCAGGCACCTAGAAGAGCCGAACCCACATCTCTTCCTAACCCCATGGCATCCTCACCGCCCGGCCTGGGCCTAATGGCAAAAGCGGTCTTCATTCACAATGGCTCCCTTTATTGGTCTGCCCAGGGGCCCAGAATGGTCAAACCACACTCTTGGAAAGGGGGGACACCATGGCCAGCAATAGGGGCAGGCACTCAGCAAAGGACTCTTTCAATTAAAACATTGAGGTTCTTTGTTAAATCTTCACCTTCGCATCAACAATCACTTTAAAACTTAAGCAAAACTTAAAAAATATTAACATTACACTGCTCAAATAGTCTTATATCAAATGCATTGAAATTTAATGTCTTTATTACACAGTTAAATGTATTTATGAATTTAAAGCCCATTAGAAAAGAAGCCAGTCGTTGGTGGCCGTCGTGCTTTCACGCTTATTTGAACAAATTAAGAAAACCAGTTTGGGTGTGGTTTCTACACCGTTAACAAAAACAAGCAGCTGTGCAGAGATTAGCAAATGTAAACGTCACAAAAAATTATTGTGCATGGTAAAATACATGGAGGTATATTTCTGTTTATATTATTCAATTAAAAAATAAAATAAACATTCTCAAAGAAAAGTGTTCAAATGCAAAACATTATATTTGAGGCTGAAATAATTGCATTTTAACATTTTGATTTAAAGTTTATTTTTTGATTGAATGATAGACACAGATGCACTACCCATAATATGGCCCAAATACAAAAAATATGACCAATAAAAAAAAGTGTTCAAATGCAATTATTTGGGTCTCATATGTTTTTGGCATTTTAACACCGATTGAAATGTGTTTTTTTTTTTTTTGACTGAATACTAAAGACACCAATCTACCACCATAAAAATACCTCAACACAACAAAATAATTACAAGCCACGATTTAGTTCACAAAAAATGTGATATCTGCACATAAGCCACCAAAGACCATCCCTTTAAAATGGGCACTAATTAACCATCTAACACCTTAACCCCCCTCCCCATAAATATCATCAATGTGAAATAAAGGATTCTCTCAGAGAGACTCACTCCTTCCGCCGGCGCCACCACCACCTCCCCCTCCTCCTCCTCCTCCTCCACCTCCACCACCATAGCCTCCATCCCTGCGAGGACCCTTGGTGTGCTCCACGATGACCCTCTCTCCACACAGCTCTTTGCCGTTCAGGTCGTACACGGCATCGTCTGCGTCGCGAGGGTCATCGAATTCAACAAACCCATACCTGCGTGGCAAACAACCATTAGTAGGAGAGGAGAGCCAGGAGTACAAAGCTGTGTCATCCGTGAAGGAGAAGAGACATTTAAAATATGTAAACTAGGGGTGTCCCGATACAACACCGATATTGCCCGATACTGATATATAAGATACCAGCACAAATGATATACACTTTTATTACTTATTTTGTAGCGTGGAATGTTACAAAAGGATTGATCAAGTAATGTTAACTGAGGGCGGGAACAAAAACAAAAACTTATCAGAGCGCTTTTCTTGGAGATTTTAGATGCAATCCGATAAAAACTAATACTCATTTTTTTTTTAAAACGATATCGGATTGATATCCGCTATAAATATTGGAGCGGGACACCCCTAATGTAGACAGTGACCACCACTGACTAGAGTCTAGATATAGTAAATATTTACATGTAGTATAATATCACTTCTAAACTCAACTAAAAAAATACAAATAATGTAGGGATGTAACGATTAATCGTAAGGCAGTTAAAAATCGATTCATAGGTATCAAGGTTCACATCGATGCTGTGAAAATTGAATCGCACTTTTTTTAACCAGCAGAGGGCGCTATCCAGAAGTCATGGCGGCGGGCGAAATCTGCTAATACTTTCTTTCTGGCCGCCTTCTACTCTTAAACATATTCATAAATGATTCCTTACCCCTTTAGCACCAAAAGAATATCTGAAATATTAAGTGAATATCTGTAAAAGTCACGATATTCTATTAACCCTGTCTGCTAGCATAGCATCTCTTCTTCACTGCACTTAGCTGCAGGCCAACCGACCACTGGGTTACCAGCGCCCTCTGCTGGTTCAAACAAATATCTGAAGCAAATCTAGTGCAGACTGTTTTTTTTTTAAGGTCCAATTGTTAAGTCAAAATACATTTTCAGTTGCACTTTTAAAAAGAAAAATAACTATTATGCAGTTTTGTATTGTTTACTATGGAACCAGAATTTAAATGAATAGGCTTCTTCATTTGTATCATTTATTTATTTCATTCAAGATTTATTTTTAGTTAAATTGCATTGTTTGAATGGTTCATCAAGGGATTCTTTTGACAATGAAAAATAAAAGGAAAATAGTACAGTATTATTCAAAAAATAAAAGAGTATTTTTCAGTCATTTAAGTACAGTCCCATTTTGTAAAATGAATCGTGAGAGAATCGTATCGTGAACCCAGTATCGTGAATCGAATCGGGAGTTGAGTGAATCGTTACACCCCTAAAATAATGTATGCACTATGTCAATGTTTACAAGAGTTTCTTTGAAAGCAGACAGGGGCAACTGGTAGGGGCCACATGCATCCCACAGATTTATTATGAGGGGCCCCTAAAGTAAGCACACAAAATGACTATTAAAAAAACAACTACAATAATATACATCTTATTGGATGGCATTGAAAGCACCCATTTATGTTTTATCTGGACTGTTATCTTGGCCAATATCTATTATTTATTCTATTTTTTTATCCTTAATTCTCTTCAGTATTTGTATTTAGCTTTCTCTGTCTTTGGCTGCTGTAACATGTTAATTTTCCCACTGTGAGATTAAATAAAAAGCAATCTAATCTAACTGATATTGCAGAAAGAGGTAAACTGAACTAAGATGGAAAAACTTACTCGAAAAACATACAAAACTACTATAAAAATACACAAATTTATACAAAATCGACAAATACACAAAAGAAAAACACTAAATTGGAAAATTACAAAACTATTAAAAAGACTAAATTAAGTTTTTTTTTAAAAAAATACTTTTTTTTCTTAAACTTACAATTACAGACGTTTATTCACACAGGAACATTAGTATGCAGTGCAGATTTCGGGCACCAAAAGCCGAACGTCTTTGTTTCCAAATTAAAACTATCAAACATCGTTAGGATACTTTACAGCTTTTAAGTAGCTTAAATTAAAATATAGGAAAACACGAATAAAATACCCGATCCTATATGCTGCGGTGATTGTGCGACTGCGTGCAGTTTGTTATGTGCAGCACCATAGACATGGTGCAGCACAGCGAGCCGTGACTTTGCCACGTCCAACATTAGCATCTGCAGCTAACAAAAGTCTAAAAAACAAAGTTAACAAGATGAACGAAAAGAGTAAAATATTATTGTTCAAAGCATTTGTGCAAAAGGATGATGAATATACGCGGATTCCTTAACAGTAGTAGTTAATCACAACAAAAGCCGTTAGTGGACCGCTACACATGCTAACTAGCATTAGCAGGCCGGACCGAACAACGCGGCCTGGAGCGCGCGGCCTAACGCTCCGGTAAAAACGGACAGACGGACACCGACCGACCGAACAAACTTACCCGTTTTTCAGGTCCACTTCCAGAATCTTCCCGTAGCCTTTGAAGAAGCGCTCCACGTCCTTCTCCCGAGCTCTGTAGCTCAGCCTGCCGATGTAAACCCGCGACGACATGTTGGACTCTCCAACGCCTGACGGGAACGCGCATAAAATTGGGGCCACGCACTACGATAACAGCTGCTTTACGTGATTGGCCGAATCGTCAGGGGCGTGGCTTTTATGGAGGTAGATTTGTGTCTTTATTATTCAACAAAAATAAAATAAAATAATCACTTTAATCAAAAATAAATTATTTTCAAAGAAAGAAGTCTTCAAATGCAAAAATAAAAAAGAGAGACCCAAATAATTGTATTTGAACCCTTTTTTTCTTTGATTGAATTATTATATTTTTTTTTCATTGAATAATAAAGATACAAATAATGTGCTACCCATAATATGGCCCAAATACAAAAAAGATGACTTCAATCATTTCAATTTTTGATCAAAAATATAATTTTATTTCAGGGATTTTTTTTAAATTGAATAATAAATACACAAATCTACCTCCATAGAAATCTCAATAAAACTTTCTAAACCACGTTTAATGTTATTTTTGGAGTATTATCAAAATGTCATCAAGATATTTGAAGTAAAGAAAAAATATAGATAAGCAATGTGACAGAAAATGAGAAATATGTACATCTCAGCAGTGGGAATGAAATTAGAATAGGGAATTGAGAAATGTAGGTAATCTATACACGTTTACACAATGATTCATATTTTATTTGTAGTTTTCACTTACCCTAGGGAGCCGAATCGCATGCCCTCAAGGGCCGGTTTTGGCCCCCGGGTCTTGAATTTGACACATATGCTCTCGTTGTTCAAATCAGTCGAAAACTGAGAGAAAATGTGTAGCATAAAAATCATAAAATGCAAAAATTAAGAAGAAAAGATCTCAGGAATTAAAGTTATGCCCCGCCCATATTTGTGATTCTTTAGCAATAGGGGTGGGGCTTAAGCACACACCGGGAATGTGACACAAAGCGTCTCAACGGTGACGCGTTTACGTTTCAAACTTTATGAACTTTGATCAAATTGTTATTGTTAAGGACGTGGAAGGTTCGGTCCGTAATTTTGTTCGGGTTCCCCGGGTGGAGAAGAAGCTGAAGCCGCACGTTATGAAGATAACGGTCCGCGGTTAGCTCGATGTTAGCCTCGCAGCAACAGGTCGGACATGGAGGGCGACGCTTCCACCAGATACTCGTGGGTCGACCTGGCTTTCTCCGTCATCGGGGTCTGCACCTTCCTGGTGGACTGGGGCTCCGACGTGTGGGTGGCCACAGAGTTCTACAGCCGGGGGGACTACATCTGGTTCGGGTTGCTGGTCGGCGTCATGGTGCTGTCTTCGGTCGTGGTCCAGATGTTCAGCTGGTTCTGGTTCAAGTACGACCGGCAGCTGCCGGGCTTTAGCCAGGCTCAGAGCGGGGCCCAGATGGTGCTGTGCGGGGACAAAGTGCGGATCTTCTGCCTATTGCATGTTCTCCAGCTGGGCTTCCTCTGCAGGTAGAGCTCCACCATCTCACCACTTATAAATACACCTGGTCCAGATCATCAATGAACTGCAACTAATTTAATAAACACTTAATAATAATGATAATAATAATAATAAAAAATAATTAAACACCTGTTACATTAATAACAACCAATTCGCCTTCTAAAAACACCTGGACTATTGACAATAATGTAAGAGCTTAAATAAAACATAGGGTTTTAAGAAACTATTGTTTATTAAGTTTGTTGAAGTGATTGTTTTTACGGTTTCTGGTTGGTTTTTTGCACACTATACACCAAGTCACATTCCAGAATTGTATTGTTTAAAAAACTGTACTTGGCAACTAAAACTTTTCTGATTCTGATCAAAATCACATTAGAAAATGATCTGGGAATCTTTTCACCTTAAATATGCATGTTTTTTGTTCTTTTCTGCTTTGCAACGAAACCATTTGGTTTGTATTATTAAGTAATTGGTCGTAGTTGTTGTATTTTTAATATACGATTAATTAACAGAACTTTATTACCAAAACCTCTGCATCATGCAGCACTAATCAGAACTATGAGTGTGGTACGTAAACATTAACAAGTTTAAAAAATAAGGTCTTGTTGATTACCGAGATCATGATAACAAGTGGATTTCATTTTATTGTAAGTGTGTCTAATGTAACACAGTTATAATGTAGTAGTGAATCACAAGGTAATACAGGAACTATAAACTCATCCAACCAACCAGAGAAACACTTGCTTATCATCGTGTTTTATTTCAGGAAGTGGGACTGAGGCAGAGAGTTTAGTACCTACCATGTAAGGACATATTAGATCTAAGGTTGTCCAACTAGTAAAATGAGAAGTGCTTTGAATATTCCAGGAAGTAATGATGAAAAAACGTTACATCTTCATTTGGTTTAGTTCCTTATCTCACCCTAAAATCACTGTTTAGGGTGGTCCGGTCCACAATGAGTCTTATTACTAGGAAGACATTAGTTATTAGTTTAACTAATATTTAGTTTAACGCTTACATAATGAAGCTTTTAGATAGATAAACAAGTTCAGTGTTTGCAGTAAGGCTCAGACACGTTTAGATTACAACCGGTTTGTCTCGTGCTTCAGGTGAACTTCAGTGTGTGCTCAACGTGCACAACCAGCCACCGTTATCTAGGAAGTTTGTTATTTGGGCCATAGTATATCATCTTAAAGATGTAAATCCTTGTTTGAATCAGAAATAAAATGGGTTTATACTTTAAAGTGACCAAAAATGGTGGAAAAGGTGGTGAAATGGGATTTTAAAAACCACAGAAATTGGTAAAAGTTGCAAATTAGAATGGCCAAAAACAGACAGAAGAAAGTGGTAAAAAAGGTTCGAAGTGTCTTAAATGTGTCAGAATTGGGGGGAGGGGGGTGGGTTAATGTAATTTCAAAGGTAGGAACAATTCGTTTAAACTGGCAAATAATGGACATGGCAAATCATGAATGTGGTTAAATTGGCAAAAAAAAAAAAAAAGAAGCACGAAATATGTTGAAAAGACGTTAAAAGTGACAATAATGGGTCAACATATGTGACCTTAGGTGGAAAAGTGGTGGAAAGGGTTTATAAGTGCTGAACCTGTCTTGAAAGTGGAAAAAAATCTGCAGGAAAGGCATTGAAATTTGATTAGGGAAGTGGCAGAAATGGGAGTAATGTAGCAAAAATATGGCAAGAAAAAGTTATGAAAATAGGTTAAAATATGGCAAAGTTGGTGTAGTTGCCGAAAAAGGGTAAAAATAACCAGAAATGGGCTCAGAATGGTTCAGAAAATATTCTCATCTGGCAACTCCCTCCCAGTGTCCCAATGAGGTCCTGTCCCAAAGGTTGAGAACCCCTGGGTTACATTATTGATTTTCTCTCTCTCTTCCACACAGGCACATCTCTGCCATCTTTCAGGGATTCAAAGTGTGGTGGCGTAAACAGGAGGGCTCGGACTACGCCATCTACCTGACCCATGACCTCAGCATGCTCCGCCTCATCGAGACCTTCTGCGAGAGCGCCCCCCAGCTCACCCTCATGATCTACGTCATGCTGTGCACCAACAAGGCCCGCACCGTTCAGTGTGAGTCCTCTAGCCTACATCAATACACGGCTGAAACACGACAAAGTCAAGACTTGTGATTAGTGTTTCCTCGTCAGTTATTGGTCATGGAAGTTCAAAATGATCCAAACACTGCGGAAAATATGAGGAGTGTCCAAAGACAACTTTTCCATACTGATGCAATATGGATATTGCATCGTTAAGGACTGGCCAACATTGGTCCGATACTAGCACAAATCATACACTTTTCTTCGTTTTTTGTACTGTGGAATGTTAGAAAAGTTTTGATCAAGGATTCAATGATTTTTAATTGTCATCCGTGCTCAGGTGAACATTTACAGTACAAAATCATATGCCCGAGTCCCTCGTTAAGGCCTTACAGTATGTAATAAATAAACATATCGCCCATTCCTACCATGTAGACTGTTATTAAGTGTTGTTTGTTGCCCAAACCCAACTAGATCCCTCCACGTAACTCATAAAGTGCCAACATAGCTCCAAAAGTGTCATAATTTAGCAAACGACACCTTTTTCATGCTAATGACAGCGTAATGTCAGCTTTGTGTATAAAACTTTCAGTAAAGTGTTACCTTTGAAAATTATCCAAACAGTGGGAAATAATATGTGTCGGTTCATTATTAGTTTAATGAGTCGTGTGTTTTTGCTGTTTTTCAAGTCGTGAGCATCGCCGCGTCCACCACCTCCATCGCCTGGATGGTGGTGGACTACCACCGCTCGCTGCGCTCCTTCCTGCCCGACAAAGCACAGCAGGGCTGGGGCTCCTCGTTGATCTACTTCCTGTGGAACCTGCTGCTGATTGCCCCACGGGTGGCGGCGCTCGCCCTCTTCTCCTCCGTGTTGCCGGGTTACATCTCCGCCCACTTCCTGCTGCTGTGGCTGGTGTTCGTGCTGTGGGTTTGGAGGCAGAACACGGACTTCATGGACAGCGCGTGTGGCGAGGTGCTGTACCGCGCCACCGTGGCGCTCATTTGGTACTTCAGCTGGTTCAATGTGGCCGAGGGCCGGACACGGGGGCGGAGCCTGATCTACCACACCTTCATGACGGTGGACGGGGGCGTCCTGCTGGGGACGTGGTGGTGCTACAGAGACCCTGTCCGCACAGAGCCATACGGCTTAGCGCTGATCATTGCCCTCCCCCTCACCTACCTCCTGGGCCTCCTCTTTAAAGCCCTCTACTACTGCTGCTTTCACCCCAAGCTGTGGAGGCCCCCGGTCAGGGACCCCGGGCTGCCCGACGACCTGCCCGACGCAGAAGTGTCTTTCAAAAACGTGTCTGCGCAGGACGACACCCCGTCCTCTCACACGCTGAACAGACGGATGGCCACCCACGCCGCCAACTTTTACACAGAGAGGAAGTTCGGAAATGACCAGGACACAAACAGAGAGTCCCCACTATGACGTCCAATGTCTGTAACACACCAAGATACACAACTTTAGTGTTAAACGCTACTAAAAAGTGAGATGAGGTCACGTCTCACACTTCACACTGTTTCAGCTCGATTGTCCCGAGCACGTTATGTTTATAATCCACATCAAACATATTGTTCATCGGGACTAATTTCATTCTGCAGCTCTATGGAGGTAGATTTGTGTTTTTATTATTCAATAAAAAAAAAACATTTTCAATCAAAAAAAATATTACTTCAGTCAAAAATAAAAATTTTCAAAGGAAAAAAAGTGTTCAAATGCAAAAAATGTTTGAGACCCAAATAATTGTATTCAAAGACTTTTTTTTCTTTGAAAAGGTTTTTTTTTTAATGAAAGTAATCTTTTTATTGTATTTGAGCCATATTAATACATTTGTGTCTATTATGCAATCAAAAAATAAAACATTTTCAATCTAAGAAAAAGTGTTCAAATGCAATTATATGGGTCATAAATTTGAACGCTTTTTTTTCTACGAGTGAAAATATTTATTTTTGATTGAAGTAAACCTTTTTTGATTGAAAAGTTTTTTATTGAAGTTTTTTTAATTGAATAATAAATCTATCTCCATAGAGCTCAGTTTTTTCCTAAACATTACAGATATTTTAGACATTAAAGTGCGATTAATTCCATTTGAAATGACTTGAAATGTGCATGAAAGTAAATATCCACAAGCTAAGCTAGCTTACTAAACTATCAGCACAACTAATACAGTATTTAATTAGTTGATCTGTTAACGTTTAGTGAGTTTGGGATCTAGTTACAAAAGACATGAAGTTACTTGTGTTATTTTTTTTTAAAAAAGCACAAAAATACCTCAAGAAGTAACAGTATTAAAACCAAAAATAACCCTGTAGTGTCTCCTTATGGTTTCAGCTCCCACTCAGAAATTCTGATGAACTCAAGTCATTTCTAATCCGTCACACAGCTTGAGGACATTAACGAGTGCGTTGGTCTCTGAATCGACAGTAAAAGTGAATGTGATGGGTGTGAGACGGACCCAATACTTTTCCAGGGTGTTCCCTTTAAACCAGCCTGATAAGCAGGAACAGATGAACACATTTCCTCAGATTAATAAAAATGTGTGTGTGATAAAGATGTGTGTTTATTATCGAAATGTGTATGAGATGTTTGCCTTATATTTATAAACACTTTTTGCATAACATATAGAAACTAATATGTTAAATCCGCTTTGATCTTGTGACATGTTTTGACTGACAACTGCCAGTATTCGTCAGAGGCATCTGCTGATTGCTTTGAAGTTGCCTTGACTTCTGCGTAGTAATTCCAGCAAGATTGTTATTGTCTTCTTTTTGAATATATATATATTATACAAAAAGACAAAAAAATCTTGCTCATCGCTTTGATGTTTCCTTGACTTCTGTGTAGTAATTCCAGCAAGATATTATCATTTTATATATATATATATATATATATATATCCTGTATATATATCCATATGCAAAAATAAGACAAAAAAGAATCTGGCTGGAATTACTACGCGGAAGTCAAGGAAATTTCAAAGGAAACATCAAAGTGATGAGCAAGATTTTTGCAGACGCCTCTGATGAAGACTGGCAGTTGTCGAAACATGTCAGAAGATCAAAGTGGACTTCCTAATAAAATCTTAACATATTATTCAAAAAATGTATTTTGTGTATTTGGAAATGTTTTCAAGCTCAGAGGAGTTTGTAATATTTAGTCCCAGTTCTTGAATGAGATGTGTGTAAGTGTACAAACACTGATGCTCGTGTTTGCTCGTCAGTTCTCATTAAATTACTCTGTGTTCCCTCAGGGAAGTTGTTCACTCTGTTTGTGCGTGACGTTATATAAGTTTTCCTGTTAATTTCAGCTCGTTGGAGCTTCTGGTTTGTTTGGTTTTAATCGAACGTGCACAAACAGACTTTAGCTGAGGTCAAGGCTGTGCTGTTTGTTCCATCGTTACCTCCATTAAAGCTCTACAAATACTGTGCTTTTGTGCATTTGTGGCAGGGGTGACAAACTCATTTTAGTTCAGGGGCCAAATACGGAGCAGCTTGATCACAAGTAGGCCACAGATTTTATGCGGGAAAATTAGTCATTTCAACATTATTGTGCCCTAGTTTGCACTTCTACGTACACATAAAATACTAAATATGTAAGAAACTGACCATATCCAAGCAATAAGTGGTAGATATATTCAGTCCCAACAGGATCTTCACTTTAAATGTTCTAGATTTGTGACCAATTTCTATTTAATTAAAATTTTAGTATTTTATTTTCAACTGTTCAACATTAAAAATGACTGCAACATACAATATACACACCGGGAAAACTGTGAGCCCCTGCAAATGTTGAGTTTCATTTACAGCGATTCTCAACTGGTTGGTCGGGACCCAAAAGTGGGTTGCAGACCTGTACTGGGTGGGTTGCGGACCGCTGGTTTAAAATAAATAAGTACTTATTGTCTCTCATGTTGGACTTGTCTTTTATTTTGAAAGAAACTTTTATTTTGTCAAGCATGCTGTGAAATGCATGTTGCACAGAAAAATATATAGATTTATGTTAAAAAAAAGATTATATATGTGTGTTTTCAACAGCTAGTTTTGGAAAAACTACTTTTTTTTGGTTAAATTAAAAAAAAAAGTGGGTCACGATTTAATAAATGGCAAAATGTGGGTCCCAGGGTGAGACCAGTTGAGAACCCCTGCTTTACACAATGATTCATGTTTTCTCTGTCATTTTCACATTTTCCTGCTTTGCTGAATGTGATGCTCCAAAGAGCCGGATTTGACACAAGTGGTTTGTGGGATGAGGGTTAACACTTCACATGAGCTTCACATGTGGGATGAATAACAGTATTAGCAGGAGGAGGTGTCATCATGTCATAGGTTTGTTTTGTACAGTGTGACTTTAAGAATGGGAGGTGCACTTAACCCTGGACTTTATCAGAGGTAAAGCACAAGTGAAACTAAAACACACACTCTCAGAGAGGCAGGAAACATCACACCATGGTATTCAGGTATTCCCGGCTCGATTTATTCTTCACATGCCTCGGCCTGTTCCTCTTCCTCTTAGACTTGGTTTTGGACATGAAGGTTGCTGTGGGCTTCTACCAGGAAGGGTCCTTCTGGTGCCTGGGAATCCTGCTGCTGTTCCTGGGTGGCTCCTCAGTGCTGGTTCAACTCTACAGCTGGCTGTTTTACAGCTACGATCCCCCACCCACCAACAGGAGGAGTGAGGTGGAGCAACGCGTCAGTCCCTGGCTACTCAAACTGCTGCATGTGTTGCAGATGGGAATCTACTTAAGGTACAACACTGGGAATCACTATAACACGCTGTGAGCACACTCACCTGTTGGTGTTTCTCTTTCACTCTTTACTCAACACATGTAAACCTAAACTAGTAAAACACAAAAAAGGTTTGATTATTATACATAAAATAGTTATTTGAACAGATGGTTACAGAAATAAATCTTATTAAAAAATAGACAAATGTTCAAAGGAGGGTACTTAGTGCCTGTTTCCTTCCTTTTTTATTGATTTTTTTTTACTGATGTTTTTTCTCTTTTTCTGATTTTTGTGCTTCCACCAAAGAAAATGCACAAAAGGGCACAAAATTACTCAAAACCACAACAAAAATACACACATTTACTCCAAAAATGCACAAAATGACAGAATAAATACACTAAATTACAACAAAAATACACAGATGGATGCAAATATAAAATAAGCATAAATGTTTAAAGGTACTGAAGGGACAACATTTTGAAAAAGGATCAAAGAGTGAAAAACCCAAATCTCCTCTTTGTCTGACATTGTCAGTTATCTGGATTAGTGATTCTGATCATGGTACCATGATTATTCATGCTTTAAAGGCTTGGAAGAATGTTCTATTTCCATTAATAACCATGAGTCCAAATATATGGGCAGAGGAACCAACCCTGCATAACTTAGTCAAACTTTATGAAGATCAGTTAATTATGAACCGAGAATATCTATTTTTTAAATTTTGCCAATGAGAGAGGAATTATTATTTTTTTTTAATTATTGAAACTGATCCAAAATTAGTATATTGTATTAACCCAAGGCATCCGCTCCAAAATGTAATGGAATCTTCATGGCCTAAGGCCTATCTTTGGTTAAAATGTTGTCAAAATCTGTTTAATTCTTTTGACATAATTCTGCTGACAGACAAACAATGCAATCGGCTGATTATTTATTAAATCTAATTTATTATGTAATCACGTGACTGCATTATCATCTCTGTGTGTTTTCAACATGTTTTTAAAGTGATCTGGTTCCTGTTGGATCACACTGAGTGACCACATATCCACTCTGTGGTGAAGTTGGTCAGCGTGCCTTGAGTTTAACCCTCGTGCTCCACATTCAGCTTCCTCCTGCTCATGTGTGACGTCCAGTGATCACAATGACACACGGAAATATTTCTGCTTGTGTGTGTGTGTGAATTACTAAAATTAAAAAAAAGCTTTCAGAAGTGTAAAAGTAAGACTGGCCTAAGTCAAATTTCACCGCACGATTATCATATTGTTTTGAAAAAATGTCCAAATTGATTTTTTAAATCATGTTTTTTTAACTAAGGATCGACCGATATGGGTTTGTTAGGGCCGATTTTTTTTCCATCAGCCTGACACGATGACCGATACGGACTGCTGATTTTCTTGAGCCAATATTTGGAGCCGATACTACTTTTGTTCCCTCAATTTACATCATAAAAATTACCCAATGATGATAACAAATGGTACAAGTCTCAATTTTTTTTTTTTTTTTTTTTAAAAAGGAGCATTTATTGAAATTAACAAAGGTGAGGTAGAACGACACCAAGACAAAAATATTTAACAAATAATAAAAATGGGATGTAGAACAAGAACAAGTAAAAAAAAAAATAGAGTGAGACTTCCATGAAATATTATGAAAGAGAACTATTCGTCCTTGTCCTGAATATAGCTTTTACAAAAGTTGGCCTGACTGAAGATATGTTTTATTAACAGGATTATTTAGTATAAAGATATATAAAGAGAAACCATGAATCCATGAAAACCATCAGTCCATTCCAACACAACCCCAGAACATAAATTAACAGAGGAAAAAAATGTGATGTCAGATGCACATTAACTCATTCAGTGCCAGCCATTTTCAGATTTTCTACCCCCCTCAGTGCCAGCCGTTTTTGAGCATTTTGACTCATTTTAAAGACCCACAGAATATTTTCTACGATGACTATCTGACATCAGATTCTGAAAGATCATCAATCCTCAGTTTCAGAGCAAAAAGCTGAGAAAAATGCCTTTTTGTAGTCAGTGACTTTAAAGCAATTTTTTTTTTTTTTTTTTTTTTTTTGCTTTAGTGACAACTCTAACATCTGAACATTGTTTCCTTATATAAAACCTTTTTTTAAAAAAATCCACTGAGACCGGGCTTTTGATGGCAAAATTATTAGTATTTTGCTACCTGGTTCAGAGTTGAATGTATTTCTTACTGTATTTTGGCGTTCCTTTCTCTCCCGTCAGTCTGCACACACACAACTTCCTCCCCGACATGCAGAGTGTCACTGCTTGCTAGGGATGTAACGATTAATCGTAAGGCAGTTAAAAATCGATTCATAGGTATCAAGGTTCACATCGACGCTGTGAAAATTGAATCGCAGTACTATCCGGAAGTGTTGGCGGCGAGCAAAATCTGCTAATACTTTCTTTCTGGCCGCCTTCTACTCTTAAACATATTCATAAATGATTCCTTACCCCTTTAGCACCGCAAAGATATCTGCATGCCAACTGATCACTGGGTTACCAGCGCCCTCTGCTGGTCAAAACAAATATCTGACCTAAATACAGTAAAATGACTGTTTTTTTTTTTGTTTTGTTTTTTTTTAAGTCCAATTGTTAAGGCACAAAATACATTTTCAGTTGCACTTTTAAAAAGAAAAAGAACTATTATGCAGTTTTGTATTGTTTACTATAGAACCAGAATTTAAATAATAAGCTTCTTTTTCATTTGTATTATTCCTTTATTTATTTTAAGTTAAATTGCAGTGTTTTGAATAGTTTATCAAGGGATTCTTTTGACAATGAAAAATAGTATAGTATTTTCCCCAAAAAATAAAGGAATATTTATTATACAGTCCCATTTTGTAAAATAAATTGTGAGAGAATCGTATCGCGAACCCAGTATCGTGAATCGAATCATATCGAGAGTTGAGTGAATCGTTACATATCTACTGCTTGCCCCGTTTTTTTATGGTTTTATCTCACCATCGCCACACTATCCATGAGTTCCAGACATGCTCTGGTCGAGTGTGCGCTGCTGGGAACGTCAACTCTGTATGTAGCGCCATTTTCTGTCTCATAAACTCCTTTCCTCTCTTCCTCTGAGCTCTGCTGAGCATGGATGATCTCTCATCCAAAGGTGTGCTGCTACCTCCTACATGTTACCTATTATTTTGCTATCTGGCTTACAGGCTGGGGGTATCATCTAAAGGTGCACTGCTGCCATCCTCAGGGCACAGTTGGTCACTACAACACCCCACAGCTAAGACATTGACGAGGGACCTCCGCCAGGGTGTTTTCTAGTAATCCCTGAATGAATCCCTGTGAAAAAACACAAATGACGAGTTATCTTGTTAATGGCACTGAGCGTTTGGATTTGAAATGATGAGTTATCTTGTCAATGGCACTGAGTGAGTTAAGCAACAAACTGTTCAAGTTTCTGTTCTAAATTGCATTAACAAGAATAAATAGTGACAAGCAGAGGGAGAGAGAGAGAAAAAGAAACACACACACATACTCGCCAAACCTCCAGCCAGCTGCTCGTTAAATACAACTGCGACACAACATGGAACCACGGACGCTAAGTTAAACAGTTAAAAGATGCTTTGAAAGTTTAAAACTTGCTGTTGGGGTTGAAGAGCTTCCTTCACGCTCTGCTAGTGTGGGGAGGGGCTCTGCAGCCTCTGTCTCCAGCAACACGGAGCCGCTCTGTTAATAAAGTGGATTGGCGAACGCAGCAGGGCGCATTGGCCGATGCCGATACACGTAAAACACGCAAAAATCGGCTGATTAAATCGAAAAAATATATATAATTGTGCTATCATGTGCATAGCACGTAATCTCCCGGTCACTAAGTGTCAGTGAACCACATCAGACCATGTTAAACTGCCTCACTCCTCAATGCATTTTAGCTCGGAAGTTGATTTCACTTTATTTACTAGCCACTTTTATAGAGGTTTGTGTTTTGTTCTTTAAGAACTTAACAGAATCAGAATCTGCTGTAGAAGCAAAAGTTAAACTTTTTGGAAAACGTAATTTGACAGCTTGAATAAGCATACCACTTCTAGCATAATAAATCAATAAATAAAGGTGGCATGTTCACCTGATAGGATATATAGCAGATCTCTTTGTATATTCTGATAGATATGAACTGTAGTTTTTGAGATATTGAAAGCTGAAAATGGAAGAAAAATAAGGACACATGAAAATCCTCACTTACCCCCTCTCTCTGAATTGGCCATATCTCAAAAGGTATTCATTCGATCACGCTAAAAATGTACAGTGTGTCTATTGAATAATCAGGAACAATTGGTAAGAATGAGATTTTTTTAGACCGAAATGCGTGGTATGTCCTGAAAATTTGTGAAAATGACATGGAATGACACTAGTATCATCCGGTACAAATACTGATGTTGGTGTCGATAGATAAATCAATAGTAAATCTACCAACAGAAGCAGGGATGACTGGTTCCTGTCTCCCAGCAGTCTCATGTTCTCATGTCTTGTTCATGGTCAGAAATGCCGGAGTGTTGGTGACGTCCATAAAGGGCTGCTGGAACCGCAATGAGGACCTGAAGGACCTGGCCGTGTATCTGAGCTACGACCTCAGCATACTGCGCATCGTGGAAACCTTTTCAGAGAGTGCGCCTCAGCTCGTGCTCATGCTGACCGTCATCCTGCAGCAGGGGGTCCCGGACATTATGACAGGTGAACATGGCTTTGATTGTTTTGGTGTTTGGTCTGGATGGTGACCAACATTTTTCGGGCTGTGACCCCATTTCTATATCACAAATTTCAGGCGACACCAAGACATTTTTCTCTAGAATTCATGTCAAGGTTTCATTTATTCAGACAACTTTTTTCAGGAGATTTACTTTGATCTCCTGACATGTTTTGACTGCCAACTGTCAGTCGAAACATGTCAGTTGGCACGTTTAGACTTGGTAAGTCGACTTGTGTCCCTATGGCTTTGATATTATCGCTATGATAAGGACACATCAAAGCGATCAGCAGACACCTCTGAGAGATAACCGACAGTTGGCAGTTGAAACATGAGATCAAAGTAAATTTCCTGAAAAGAGTTGTCTGAATAAATGAGACCTTAACATATTATTTAGAAGACAAAGAAGACAAAATACATTTTCTGGATTTTTTTTTATACAGTATTAATGCACAAAGTGTGATGTGACTACATTTTATTTGAACTAAATTATATTTGACCAAGTGAAAGTCTAGAATACTTTTCTTAGAGATTCTGTGGTAATGAATAATAATGTAACAATAATTAAAATATATATAAATATTTGATTTTAATCAGTATATTTTTTTTTATCAATTATTAGACATTTCAGGCAACCAGGGTTGGGTTCAATTATAATTGTGATCGTGTAATTTATAATTAATTACAATTATGGAAATTCATCGTAATTAGATTTCAATTGAGTTTAGATAATTGACTTAATAATAAGTAATTTCCATGACAATTCTATAAAAATCGTCAGTAATAATTTAACGCAAAACTTGGGAACACATTTTACAATTTTAGAAAAATGTAAAAAGGCTCAGACGCTCACACTAAAAATATTAAAACCTATATTTTCATTGATTAGGAAGTCTTACAAGGTAACCAATAGATAGGAAAGAAATTAGATGATATAGATTTGTTTTTAGTGTATTTTACAGCTGATTTAGGACCTGTTATAATAAGACATGCTAACAGAAAGCTAACACAAGAGGAAGGTTTACTTTTATTAGGTTATTTATTTCAGACTTAGTAATTGTGATTGATTGTAATTGAACTTTAGTAATTGAGAAAGTGATTGTAAAAAATATTTGTAATTTATTGTAATTGGAAAAAAATGGTGGTCACTGTAATCGTAATTGAGTTGTAATTAAACATTGATAATTGAAAACGTAAGCGTAATTGAAAAATGTAATTAACCCCAACCCTGCAGGCAACCCTACATGGGGTCAGGACCACAAGGTTGAAAAACATTGGTTTACTCAGTTGTGCTGATGGTTCTCCTCCTCCTCCTCCTCTTCCTCAGTGATGAAGGCCCTGGTCTCTGCCGCAGCCATCGCCTTCTCTATGACCACGTACCATCGCTCCCTGCGCTCCTTCCTGCAGAACAAGAACCAGCAGACCCCCTGGTCCTCACTGGTTTACTTCTCCTGGAACGTGCTGCTGGTCTCAGCTCGTCTGGCGGCTCTCACCCTCTTCTCCTCCGTGCTGCCGTGTTTCATCTTCACCCACTTCCTCTGCAGCTGGATGATGTTCTTCTTCTTCGCCTGGAGGCTTCAGACATCCTTCATGGACAGTGCGTCGGGGGAGTGGCTCTACCGGGCCACCGTGGGCCTCATCTGGTACTTCAACTGGTTCAACGTGGTGGATGGCCGCACCATTTACAAGAGCCTGGCGTATCACGGGTTCATACTGGTGGACATCTCGGTTCTGTGTGGTGTTTGGTACTGGAGGATGAGCTCGGAGCCTCCGCACTATGTGATCCCACACCTGCACATAGTCATCACGGCGGCCAGCGTCGTAGGGTTTTACATCATGGGACTTTTACTGAAGCTAGTCTACTACAGGTGGTTCCATCCTACCCTGAGCTCAGACCAGCTGAAGGGAGCGGTCACGGAAGTGGTTCCAGACGAAGTGGACTCTCGTGCGTTTAGCACAGAAGAGCGTTCTGCTCCCTGCAACAAGCGGATGAGGCAGCTGGCCCAGAATTTCTACACATGACCTGCATCTCCTCCAGCCAATCACAGGGCTGTGTGTGTGTGTGTGTGTGTGTGTGTGTGTGTTTTAGCACTAGCCTGCACATTGTGTGAGAACAGGCACACGCACACACACACACAAACGTTATAAGTCAGCCAACTTTGAACCAGTCAAGCAGTAAATTGTGTGAAAAAGCGCTGAGTGGTGACAAAAAGATCACCTAATGCGTGGGTGTCAAACTCATATTAGTTCAGGGGTCAGTTTGAACTCAAGTGGGCCATAGATATTATGCAGGAGAACAAGTAATTTCAGCATTGTTGGGTCATAGTTTGCACTTTTACGTATAAATAAAATACAAAATATGTAAGAAACGGACCAATTTATTTTTAATTAAAATATTATGTAATATTTTGAGGAAAATTAGAGAATTTTGTATTAATTTTGAGTTTTTTTCAACAGCACTGGAAAAACTGTGAGCACCTGCAAATATTGTTGAGTTTCATTAACAAAATGATGTTTTCTCTGTCATTTTTTAAGAACACCAAACCATTTTGGTGCCATGTTTCAAAAGCGGTGTCAGCTTGTGACTGTAGAAACAGATGGTTTTGTACCAGGGGAAGGAGAGTAATTGGTTGATTGAAGTGAAAATGTTTCCTAAATTGCAGCCATATCTTTAGGAAATTTCTAACATCCTGTCCCAGGCATTGAAGACTTAAACCACTGGGCAGGGAGCCACTTAGAATGGAGGTGGTTGAAAGCATGTCAAAGTGTTAGATTCAAGTTCCATTGTGGCCCACAATGGTCCCGTCTTGTTTTCACGCATTGAGATCCAGTAATTTAATTTGGAGATATTAGCTGCCCAATAATAAAACATGATGTTTTACACAGAGGAGTTAGCAACATCAGATGAAACATATTTATGATTGGTTGATGTAGTTTAAGTTTACAGAACTTTTATTTTGAAAATACAACAGCATTAGAGTAATGCCACCTCCCAGTATGCGAATGAATGATTGACATTATACCAGAAACGTCTAAGTGGTGAAAAAAGTACTTTACTTTTTTTTTTCTTTCTTGCAGGTACCAAACTTGATATTTTTTAATAAGCAAAACATTTTACAATTAAATTAATTATTGAAAGGTTGGACAATGTGTTGAGAAATGATGGCGATATAATCCTTTCATTAAGCTAATATCCAAAGCTAGCTTGTTATGCTAGATATTAGCAACACTAGCATCCTCACTCAGTAAAAAAAAAGTCTCTTTTCAAACTGAATGTTTTTTTCGTTATTACTCGTTATAACTGTTGAGTTGGAAATGTGCACCAGCGCTAACATTGACCAGCTGGTAGTTTTAGCCTAAGCTAACATTGTTATTTATAATAATTTAAAAAAAAAACTAAAAAAAAAAAAACTTCTGTGTTCTGAAATGTTTTATTATCTTTTGTTTATCATCACTGAATGGAAGTTTTTAAAGTAAATATTCAGAAAATCCCATAAGTGACGTCAAAAGTAGCATTAGCACAAAAATGTCACGTCATGTTAGCATAGGCAGAAAAATAATTATAACTGTTCACTGTCAATAAATGTTTTTTGTGGACTATAACTGTCTTATTCGGATGCCGCAAGACTTCATTTATATGTTCGCAATTGTAGAAACCGAGTTAATGAGAGTATTTTACACAATGTGAGAATTACAGCAGAAACTCACCTCAAAGCAGCGTTCCTCCGTTTTTCAGATCATGAACCAGTTTAAAGATAACACTTGAATCCAATCGTCCGCCGGGTTTGGGGTCATTTTACATTTTTAAGTTACAATTCCATCTCAATTATGAGTGACCTGCATTTTTTCCAATTACAATGAATTATTTTTAATTATTTCCCCCCTAAAGTAAATTATGTTCTCAATTACAAAAAAATTACAATTACTGAGGTAGAAATAAATTACCCTTTAAAATGTAACCTTCCTCTTGTGTTAGCATCTCTTATAATGGGTCAGTTTGACCCATGTCTTAAATCAGCTGTAAAATACCCCAAAAAATATTAAATATTATCTAATATTTGTTTTTCATCTCTTGGCTTCCTTAGCTATGAAAATGTTGGTATTAATGTTCTTGGTTTGGGCATCTGAGCCCTTTCTCCGTTTAAAATCTACGGTAAAGTAAGTGCTAAGAATTAAAGCTCAGCTAATCTTCAATACAGAGTAGGGCTGGGCAATAGTTTTCTCTTTTGGTGATATATAAAATTACAATATCGCCTATAACTATATATTTTCATTTTCTATCTTATGTTATATTAAAACACTTGTTTTAGGAATCGCAGCACGTGAATGATCAACACACACCAGATCTCACTCACACGTGCTGTCCCTTACAGGAGAAAATGACTTAAGTGTCACATATTGTGCAGCCGTTTTAATAAATGTGAATTAGCAAATGTAGCTCAGGATTGTCTTTTTGTTAAGACTTTGAGTTAAAAAATATCGTGATTTATATTGTCATTATGAGATGTGAATTTTGGTCCATATCTCTCAGCCCTAGAAATAAACAGTTTAAAATAAAATTCACATTTTACCCACTAGATGGCGTTGCTGGCAAAAAAAATTAAGTCTAAATCACATTTTTTGAATGAAAAAAGTCACGACTTTTGCCTGATTACTGATTATCTACTTTGTTTGATCCATGATTGATAAAAGATGCTAAACGATTTATTTTTTCTCTCTCAAGCAAATGGTTTTTCCATTTATTGATCTACGAGGCAAACACTTCCTTTTTCTGATAAAAACATATTAGTCTCCAGCAGCGTTTAACATTCTGAAAGAAACGACATAAACACAAAGTGGAGTCTGGGACACCTTTTACAGTATTGAATTGTTTGGATTACACAGGAAAACCTCACAGTCGTACTTAAATTAGCAGGACAGCGCTGTACTCACGTCTGTAAAAATGAGATGAAACACCGTTTTAAAAAAATATATAGAAAAAACAAAACAAAAACAACCATCAGCAACAATATTTGGCTGTAGAAATAAACACAAGGAGTTTACAGACTGTTGAAGCTGGTTATTATACCATGTTACACTTCCAGACAGACTCCACATGCAGGCGGAGCGAGGAAACATTCCAGCAGCTGAAGAAGAAGAAAATGAAGCCGTGATTGTCTGAGCAAAGCAAAGCGCTTCTTCACAGCATCCCACGTAGAGCAGGCGTGAATTCAGATTTCCATAAAATAAACACAAACTCTGCTTTTTCATCGTCAAACACTGAGATCTGACTTACAGTGCAGAACAAAAAAACAAAACAAAATAACACTTTGGATTATACCACGATGCAGCGATACATGAATCAAACGAGAAAATAAAAAAGGCTTCCAAAACATTACAACCAATCAGGGAGCTGGATTATTTATAATCCCTCCTACTTAATTTGCATTAGGTCAACTAGTACTACTACTACCGGTACTAGTGGACTAAATAATAGCACTACAAGTATTTATTTAGCTTTTTATAGTACTACTAGTGAACTAAATACAGTATACTAGTACTACTACTTGACTAAATATAGTGCACTATTACTACTAGTGGACTAAATACAATGCAGTAGTACTACTAGTAAACTAAATGCAATGTACTAGTACTACAAGTGGACTAAATACAGTATACTATTACTACTAGTGAACTAAATACAATATACTAGTACTACTAGTGAATATTTTGCTTTTTTATAGTACTACTAGTGGACTAAATACAGTATACTAGTACTACTAGCTGACTAAATATAAGTACTATTACTACTTGTGGACTAAATACAATGTAGTACTACTACTAGTGGACTAAATACAGTATACTCGTACTACTAGTTGACTAAATAAAGTATACTAGTACTACTAGTGGACTAAATATAGTGCACTATTACTACTTGTGGACTAAATACAATCTAGTACTACTACTAGTGGACTAAATACAGTGTACTAGTACTACTAGTGGACTAAATATAGTGCACTATTACTGCTTGTGGACTAAATACAATGTAGTACTACTACTAGTTGACTAAATAAAGTATACTAGTACTACTAGTGGACTAAATACAGTGTACTAGTACTACTAGTGGACTAAATACAGTGTACTAGTACTACTAGTGGACTAAATACAATGTACTAGTACTACTAGTAAATGTTTTGCATTTACTAGTATTACTAGTGAATCCTAGTATAGTACTAGTAGACCTAATGCAAATTAAGTAGGAGGGGTTAAAATCAATCCAGCTCCCTGGTTGGTTGTAATATTTCTAAATCTCCCTTTGAGATTATGCATACGAGAGGGTTAAAGGCACGATATAAATATAGACGGACACACACACACACACTCACTAACAACACAGAGCTCACATTCCTAACGACGGAGCTGCGTCTCCAGGCTCAGTAATGTTCAGTCGTCCACAGCCGGAGAAGTTCAATAACGTATTGCACAGTCGGGATGATTCGTTTACGTTGAGGAGCCTGGTTTGTAACGTGTGAAGAAGAGCAACTTCACCTCATTCATTCATCACTTTTCAGATTTTACCGTGTGTATTGTGGCGTATTTCAGTGAATGTTTGAGTCTTCATCCAAACCTTTTTCAGAAAAAGCCGTTTTATGTCTCCATCCCGCTGGAATCGCACACTCTGCTCACGCTCGATTAAAGGACACTTTACTGTGTGGGGACAACGTCACCATTCAGGGAAAAACTTAACTTAATAGCAGAGCCTCAAATTGAGAAAGGAGGAGGAGCTAGAAGCTTAGGAGAACAATTCAAAGCGTCACCATTAGAGAGTCTCCAGGACCAGGAACGCACATCAGTCGTACCATAAATAAAGCTTCACTGAAAAGACGAGCCCTCTCATCTGAACTGTGGTCTTTGTCAGCAGAGTTTTTAGATTAAATGCTGAGAGATACTTTTGTGCTTTAGGACAGAGTTCATTATGAATGGATAAGAAGGATTAACAGCCAAATAAAAGGAAAAAAAGATGGTAGATGTGAAGATGAATGTGGAGTTTCAACAGTTTAAAGTGAAATATTGGAGGCTGAGCTGCTTTGTCTTTACTGAAAGAGTAAAATTAAAGATCTTCTGTGGTTCTACGACTTGTTGCTGAGGCAAGAAACGTACTGAGAAAAAAAAAAGCCTCCATTCTTCTGGAAAGTTCCTCTCCTCTTGTGGATGTTTTAGTGCACGTTCAGTCACGCGTTTTAAAGAAAAAGGACTGGGATCACACAGTGGAGAGGTCAGAGGTCGTACCTTTCTGTTTGAGAGCAGCTTTGCTACATGACAAGAAAGAGAGAAGTGGGTTTTTTTTGGACGGCTGTGCTCTCACTGAGTCACTGATATAAAGCTAAAGCAGCTCGTAAAGGGAACGCAAGGAAAAGGCAGTTTTCAATCAAAGGAATCATTCCCTTCTGTCTCCAAATCAGTGCCGGGGGTGACGTTAGCTGCCGTCGAGGAGGGAGCGACAAAGGAGAACCAGCTTGTGTCTCTCAAAGTCCAAAGAGCTCCGACCGTCAGACGATGATGACGGTGTATCAAACACGATAAATGTGGAGGATTTGCATTTTCCCTTTGGTTGTTTTTTTCCCCCCCATCGGAGCGTCTACGTTACAAGAAGTCCAGTTCAAGCGCTTGGTGAAGAGACACGAGGTCCCCGTGGGTGGAGATCCGCCAAAAAGGCATGTTGTGCTGCACAGAGACAGAGAGCAAACAATGCTTCAGACACTAGAGTTAAAATCAGTGATAGGGTTCAGTCAGTAGAGGGCAGGGTTGGGGTCAACTATAATCACATACATAATTGAGAATTAATTACCATTATAGCGTAATTATAACTGCAATTTCAAAACTGACAAGAAAATCCCAGACGCCCACACCAAAAATATTAAAATTAAAACCTATATTTGAATTGATTATGAAGCCTAACAAGGTAACCAATAGATAGGAAAGTAATTAGATGATAGATATTTGTGTTTAATGTATTTTACAGCCGATATCATAAAAGATGCTAACAGGAAGCTTACACAAGAGGAAGGTTAACTTTTATTGGGTTATTTATTTCAGGCTCAGTAATAGTAATTAATTGTAATTGAGAATGTAATTCTAATTGACTTTCTGAGGATAAAAAGAATAATTTAAATTCAATCGTAATTGGAAAAGATGCTGGACATTGTATAGTAATTTAATTCTAATTGAAGAAAAAATAGAATTAAATACATAGATGTATAATATTTCCTGTTTTTTTGACTGCTGCACTTATACATTTGTTTTTTATGCAGGTGATTAATTTCATTTTTGAGTTTTGATTATTTATTGAATATGTTACTATATGTTCATTTCATTTTCTTTTTTGTTTTCTATTACACTTGCCGGTGATTAGTTTGAGATTTATTATGAAATATGATGTTACTTTTTTCCTGTTTAAAAATTTAAATTTAAAAATGTGTTATTAGTCAGGATTATTTGTGGGCGGCAATGGACTCAGGTGACAACCACTGATGTAAACCCATAACTGTGTGAGGAAGAAGTCCAAATGTCACCTGTTTGGCTGCAAACTCCTCATCACGACCGTCGCCGATCACCACGTAGGTCACTTTTTTGCCGAAGCGGGAGACGATCCTCTCGAAGCAGCTCTCTTTTCCTGTGCACACACACACACACACACAGATTCAGTCACATGTTTCCTATAAAAAGCAGCACAGAGGAAGCATTGGTGTTGAACGCACCAATCTTTGTGGCGCTGTAGATGTTCTCGATGGGGAAGACGTCACCGAGGCCGTAAAGTAACACTTTGGCCAGAGCGGGAACCAGCTGAGTGGTGGTGACCAACACGTTAATGCACTTTCCCCTGCAGAAGACACACACACACACACTGAGTAATGCTTTCTAATTGTTTCTTCTTTTAAATATGTCCCATTTCAACCAAAACAAGTGCTTACTCCATGAAACAATGTGCTGCTGCCTTCAGTATCTTTGGCTGCCTATTATATATATATACATACACACCTGTGTGTGTGTGTGTATATATTATATATATATATATATATATATATATATATATATATATATATATAAAGCTTTGTCTTCCATGTAAAATAAAAATGTATTATTACATTTTAAAAATGCAGATTTATTTTCTAGCGAGAGTTATTAAGTTATTGTATAAATGCAATCATTAAATGCAGTGAACATTCTCTCATTAAGTATTAACTAAATAATGAGTAAAACATATCCTCTCCTTTTGAAAATAATAGCAAAAATGATAATTATATGCAATGTTTTTCCCCTCAGGAAAATAACAGTTCTTAAAAAATTTAATTTTGAAAGACACATTATACGTTTCATAAACTAATTATTAAAAAGCTCTTTAAATGTCTTAAACATTCTAAATAGGTGGTACAGTTTTAAATAAATATTTTAATGTAAAAAATTAAAAGAAAAATTACATTTTATATTTAAATAATAAAAGAATAAGACCCTTGTTTAACCTAAAAGCCTTTTTTGATGATGAATGTTGATGTTTATGTTGAGTTCAGACTCGGAATCGGGTCATAATCAACTTTTAAAAACACATATTTAACACAGTTGAATGTTTTAGAACTTATTGCATAAAATATTTTTCTCTACATCAGTATTTAACCAAAAAAAAAAAAAAAAAATCACTGAAAACATCAAAACCCATGAGACTGCTTTAATGACAAACTGTATCAAAGCATCAGAACCAAGACAACTGTCATGCTACAATATCACCGTCTCAATTTCTATAACGTTCACCACAAACAGGGTTAAAAGATGATCGGTTCAATATTAAAGACAATGAAAAGTAGAAACCTGGACTGGATGAGCAGCAGAGACTTCAGCGCGGTGTTGAGCCAGGCGTCTGTGACTATCTCAATCTCCGACTGAAGCCTGACAAGCAGATCTCTCTTCATGGGACTCAACAGGCCTAAAACACACACAGACACAGAGTTAAAGGTTAGAAATGCAGACTGAGGACATCAAATTAGAGCGAAACGATTAAATAGTTATTTCTGTTCATTCCTTCCTTTACAAAAATGTGTTTCCTTCAGTGTCTTTAAATTGAGTTTTCAGTCTGGTTTTATTCCTCTGGTTTATTTTCTAAAAACCCTTAATGTCCTGTAGGGTTCCTCAGGGCTCTGTTCTTGGACCCTTTCTGTTTCTCCTTTATATGCTTCCTTTAGGACAAATTCTACAAAACTGTAAGGTTGGTTATCAGAGCTACGCAGACAACACAACTATTTCTATCACTGAATCCAGATGATTATGGTCCCATAGAGGTGCTGTGTGACTGCTTAGAAAGGGTAAACTACTGGATTAGTGAAAACTTCCTTCAACTAAATCATGACAAGATGGAGGTGATAGTTTTTGGTAACAGGGAAAAGAGGACTGTTGTCAGCGAGTATCTTGAGTCTGCATGTTTAAAATCTAAACACCAAGTCCCAAACCTTGGTGTTCTGATTGACTCAGATCTGTAATTCAGCAGTCAGATCAAAACCATCACAAAAACAGCTCTTTTTCTACGTACGAATGAAAGGGAGATTTTTAATCATATTATTGTTCATTTAAAGTTTTTACTGCTAGTTTTAATGTTTTTACTGCTGAATATGTTCTTATTGATTTTTTTAAGTGTTAAATGAATCATGTAAAGCACATTTATTTGCCTTGTGTATGTAATGCACTATACAAATATGTTTGCCTTGCCTTGAGTTTATTGAGTTGAGGCTTTCTAACGGTCACACACTCACACACACACACTCACCTCCAACATTGCTCTTGTAGCTGCTGTAAATCTCTTTTAGTCGACGGTAGCGAAAGGCCAGCTTACGCATCCACTCAACTCCTCCCTGAACTCCGGTGGAGGCTCCGGACGCTGCTCCGCTGCTGGGACCGTTGAAGCCGTCCGCAGGGAAGTTATAGTTACTGAAAGAAGAAGCTTGTTAAAAACTACATGGCCTGAGCTGGAGGCTGATGC
The DNA here is from genome assembly GCF_900634775.1 of Gouania willdenowi. Taxonomy (NCBI): domain Eukaryota; kingdom Metazoa; phylum Chordata; class Actinopteri; order Blenniiformes; family Gobiesocidae; genus Gouania; species Gouania willdenowi. The sequence goes on from NC_041054.1 coordinate 3,493,180, forward strand.
TGGGAGAGAAAAGCACAACGGATTGGCTTTAAAGTGAAAACTGAGTCAAATACATCAATCTCTGTAGGAAATTAGAAATTGAAATTAAATAGGAATAGAAAATGGGGTTCTCACACACACCTCAGGTCCTGTCCGTTGTCATCTGAGGCCACATCCTCCACGTGGACTTGGTCACACTCCTTTAAAGAGAAGAGAAGGTGAAACTCTTGCTTTCATTCACACTTCCAGCAAACATCCAACAAATCTTTCAAAGATCTGGCTCCTTCAAACTTTTCCAAACTGTAGGATAACTCAGTGCTTCTCAAACTGTGTGTAGCTCCCCACAAACAGGAGGAAATTTAATATTCATGCCAATTCCTATTGACAATGAAGATCATTAAGACTAAACAAAATGCCGACACACAAATATAGTAATAATGTGAAGCCTAAAAATGTAGCAGAAATTAAAAGATTTTAAATTATTAGACTGCATTAGATATGGACCATGAACAAAATGTAACATGGAACTAAAATTCAAAATGTATTATTTACATCGGCATGTACTTCACATGGAGCAGAACAATAATCAAACTTTCAATAGTGTATTTAATATATTATTTTTTTTAGCTTTTTGTCCCAGATTGCAAACAGTTTCTTTATTTTCTGTAGTCTTGCATTTGTTTTTTATGCAGGTAATTTGTTTTTGAGTTTTGATTTATTTATGAAACATGTTACTTGCATTATAAATCATAATGTTACTTGTTCCCCTGTTAGTTTGTTTCAGAAGTGCTCTGAATTTCCTTTTTTGTCTTCTTAAGCATTTTTGGCAGAAATTGCAAACAATGTTTCATTATTTCCTATATTTTTGACTACTGCAAAGTTAAATAGAGTTTTTTCTGCAGATCATTAGTTTAATTTAGTTTTTGATTTTTGATTAATTATGAAATATGATTCCCTGTTAGCTCAATAAATTTGAAAATGTGTCAGGATTATTTGGGGGGCAATGGGGGCAGGTGGGGCTTGAAAGTTCACCTTTGTTCAAAGTGGGAAACACCAAAAAAACTGAGATAAGAAGTGAAGTGGCTCCTACCTCCAAGTCGTTGAAGAACAGGTGAGTGTCGGCCAGTTCAAAGATCAGCTCCTCCATCTGCAGACCCAGGTTGAGCACCGTCGCTGGCTCCTGAACACACACATACACACACACACATTACACACTGACTCATGTATCTTCAGTTCCTCAGCTTTTAAAGGTTTAACAGACCTTTCCAAACTTCTGTGCGTAGGAGCCAGTGAGCAGTGAGTGGAAAATAATGATGGTCTCATCAAGGTCCCACAGAAAGATACGCTAAAAAAAACAACTCATACCATTAAATAGCAGCATGTAAAGGTTGTTTAGTAAGTAAGTAAGTAATTTATTTATAAAGCACTTTTCGCAGATAAAATCACAAAGTACTGTAAGTATTTACTAAATAGTGAGTGAAACATATCCTCTCCTTAAAATATTATATATTATGTATCATTATTTATACATGTAATTTTTTCCCCTCAGGAAAATAAAAAAATAAATTTCTTAAAAAGTTTAATCTAATCTTAAATACTTATTTCTAATCTATCTTGAAATCTGATTTTTATTCGAGTCCCTTTTCAGAGTTTGAGAAGCAAAAGTGACTCGTTAAGAAGAGCCAATCAGAGCAGGCGTGTGTATAAACTAAAGAACCAGGTTTACTGGTCTAGGTGCTGCTCACCTCCAGGTCGCTGTCAGCAGGTGTTGAGCTTTCAGACTTCTTGGCCTTTCCTTTAGATTTTCCCACCGAGTTCCTGCGTCCGACCTCATCCTGATCCTTGACGCCCTGAGGGAGGGCGGCGCCGGCTGGGAGGCTCTCAGGGGGGGACGCATCTAAACGTAGGACGCAGCGATCGTTAAGTGATCACAGGAAACAATCAAACTGATCACAAGTGATACAAAAACACTATACTTAAAACAAAACACTTGACCTTAGTTAATGTTAATGGCCCCCAAAGCAAACGAACAAAATGATTAAAAGAAACACAAAAATATATATATAAAAAAAAAAAGTTACAAAAATAACAGGAGAAATTCACAAAATGACAACAAAAATACACTAAAAGACTAAAAAAAAAAAACCATAAAATTACACAAAAATAACTAGAAAAATAACTAAAAATATAAAAAACTAGAGTAATGTATGAAATGACAACAAAAATACACAGACTGATTTAAAGAAACATACAACAATATGGAAAAAGATAACAAAAAAATATAAAATGAAAATAGAAATACACAAAATTAACCGAAAGTTGCACAAAATGTGTAGAAATACACAAAAATAAAAGAAAAATGTATGAAATGGCCACAAAAATACACAAAATGCCTCAAAGTAAAATTATTTACTGATTATATATATATATATATTACATGTACAATTTTTTTAAATTGTTTAATTCTTATTATTATGAAGTTGTTTATAAAATTAAAACATCACACAATTTTAATAAACTGTATTCTATACTTTAACTTCCTCAAATATAAATCTAGTTCGAATGAAATACAGTATAAAAATATCTGAGCCACTAATGATTTTGCCAGAAATGTGTGATATCAAAATGGGGTCCTGATCCTAAAAGGGTTGAGAACCACTGATATAAACGTTTATTGTGAGTTATTGTTGGAGCATCATAATCTCTAATGTGTGATGTAAAGTCATGTGATCACATGAACACACTTCCTGATGTATGTAAAAGCACAGAAACCACGGTAGGAAGCACCTCGGGGAGGAAGTCCGGCTGGAGCCGCCTCCTCAGACTTAGACGCTGAATATCCCGCCACTCCCGTGCTGTGCTCGTCGGCGCTGGGCAGCGCGGCGGGCATGTAGCTGGTAGGCAGAGCGTAGTACTGGGAGAACTGGGTCTGTCCGAGGGAGTTAAAGCTGGTGAACTCCTGAAGAATGAGAAGAGGAAAACAATCTATGAGTTTAATACGTCACATTTAACAGTTTTCAAAAGAAAATGAATGAATATCAAATAAATGAATATGAATCCAAAGTAGCGTCTGAACATGAGTATTTTATTTGATGTGTATTTAACAGTTATGGGAAACTTTTTTTTATGACTAATTTTAAACAATTCACCCTAATTTTTGTCACTTGAGACACTATTACAACCTTGTTTCTCTTTTTGTACTTGAATATTTTATTACCAACACTACCTTTTTTTCTATATTTCTTGTTTTTTTCCACGTGCAATCTTTCCCCCTCTAACTTGAACTATTTTTATTATTTATTTTATTTTAACATACATTGCTGCACGCTAGGAGGGGAGACAGAATAGGTTTCGTTACAGGCTGTAGTAAATAATCCACTGTGAACGTATGGCTACGTTCACACTGTAAACCTTAACCAAATTCAGATCTTTTTGTTTTGCAGTTGACAGTACCATTTAAAATGTGACCTGTATCAGATTCCATTTTAAACTGTTCGCGGCTCTGAAGCGACCCGCGTGCGCATTTTCGTGTTTTTGTGCAGTGGAGCAGGAGAATGAACAGATGCAGAGGAGGACGAGGAGAAAGGCTTTTTTTGTTGCTTTTTGCGGGGCTGATTTGCTTTTAAAAACAAACCAGTTATGATATGAACCTTCAAACTTTGACGCGAACACGACAGGGCAAAACCGACCCCGACAAACATTCAGATATTCATATCCGAACACGACCCAAAACTGCAAGTTAAAACCTCATTTTTCCCTCAAACAGATGACATGTTTACATTACTTTTAGAAGTGAGCCTGATTTTATTAACAATCGACTGTTAATGTCAACAGAACAGATCAGCACACGGGGTGAGAAGCGAACGTGGAACACAAACAGGTATGTACTGCACGCAACAGACCCAGTGGAGCCATTTACATAATCCATGTATCAAAGCTAAGGATCTAGAAAAAGAACTGCTTTAACAGTGGATGCTTCAAGCCTGTGCTCTAGCATCAAATCTGCCTTGGCTGTTCACACTGAAATTGCATTTAGAGGGGAAAAAAAAAAAAAAAAAAAAATCAGACCTGTATCTGATTTAGGACCACGAATGAAAGAGACCTGGTACGAATTTGGAAAAAATGTGCTGTTCAGACTGTCTTTAACAGATTGGATATAAGTCGCATACGGTCAAAAAGATCAGATTTGGGTCGTATTTGCCTGCAGTGTGAACGTAGCCTATGTGTTGTGACTTAAACAGTGCTGATTAACAGGGTTACCTGCTGAGCCACTGCTGTGGAGGCCGTGGTCACGGCTGTGGCTGAGGGGATGTTGGAGTACACACTGGATGTGGTGAAGCTCGACCCTGGAGATGTAAACAAATAGTCAGAGATGGAGAAAACAACATTTATGTGAGGATTAAAAAAACTACTGAGAATAGAGCAGAAGTGCTGAGCCACTTTGTGTCTTTGTGTGTGTGTGTGTTGCCGTTTGCAGAGAGGGAGTGTGAGAGCGCGGGGGTGGGGAAGGAGGTGGCGGCGGCTTGCCTTGGCTCGGGTATGAGTAGTGCAGCTGGCCAGGTTGAGTGGAGGTATATGCGGTGCTGAAGCTGAGAAACCCAGGCTGGCCACCAGAGGGCGCCTCAGGCAGCCCTGTCTCTGATTTAATGCCTGGCCACATAGCACCTGAGGGGGAAGAAGAGAGAGCAAGAGGCGGCGCAGAGAAGGTGAAGTAAGAAGCCACATCGTTCAGTGCAGATGTGAGCGTCGAGTGTGTTTGTGTGGAGGAAACACAGGCGATGAGTCCAAAGCGCCAAAAAGCTCAGGAGAAGCAGAGGAATGAAAGAGTTGTTCTGTGTTTTCAGTGAGCAGAGACGTCAGAGAGGAACAACACGTACCGAAAGGAGGGAGACCAAACGTTTGGCCCGTCTGTGGGAACGCAGAGTAGACCGTGGACTGGGCGAGAGGAGGGAAGGCCACTGGGCCAGTGTAGGATGTCACAGCTGGGCTGGAAGAGACAAACCACCATTAGCAGCAGCATGCTAACAGGATGCACCAGCAACAGCAGGCAGTTGGAGGGCCCCATTTCTGCAACTATATCAAACTCACCAAATTTTAACCTATTTTCATCCCTTTTTCTTGCCATATTTTTGCCCCTTTTAATGCATTTTTGCTGCATTACTCCCATTTCTGACACTTCATCAAATTTGTATGACTTTTCAGCACTTATAAACCCTTTCCACCACTTTTCCACCTAATGTCACACATGTTGACCCTCTATTGTAACTTTTAATCTCTTTTCACCATATTTCATGCTTGTTTATGCCAATTCAACCACATTTTCTACCGAACTGTCATTGAACTCACTTGTTTCCCTGATACACCTGCTGAGCGTATTCAGACGTCACTGTTGTGTCCGCGGCTGTAAAACACAAAGAAACACAGCAGTGAAGCTCACGGAGCAGCTTTCAGCTAACAGTATGTGCATTGTTAAAAGCCTACCATGCTTTGTGTGTGTGTGTGTGTGTGTGTGTGTACCTGAATGTGTGTATGGGTTGATTGTCTCATCACAGGCTGGAGGTGCTGCCCTGCTCTCTGTGTTCGACGGCTCCTGCTCACCTGTAAACGAACAAACCGTCAACTCATGAAACATTTCCCACCAAGGAGACATTTTTTTTTTTTTTTTTTAACTCACTTTGATCAAGCTGAGGTGCAGACAGAGAGGAATAGGTGTTTTCCTGCTCTGATGGAGCCAAAACCGCAGCGGGGCTTCTGTCATCGTCTAAATTACTGGAAAAAGCACCAACAGTCGCTAAATACTAAAAACTTTTCTAATCAACAACACAGTTTTCCTAAAGGTTTCACACACAGTCAGTAGAACTACATAAAAACATCACTGACCTCGACTCTTTAGTCAGTCCACTGTCGAGTTCAATCTTGGCCTTTTTTGCCTGCGGAAAAAACACTTTATGAACACTTGTTACATTTTAAACTGCTCTAGTTTTGTTTATATAACTTTTTAATCAGCAATACAAAACTTGATCCTTGTATTCTCTTAATTTATCACATATATGTAGAAATGTCCATTGTAGTGAAATGAATCACTTGAGAAAAAGTCAAACATATTTGGTTAAATAATAGATACATCTACAATTAGTCAAATATAAAAATAAATACAGATATTTTTAACACAATTGTCTTCTCAAAAACGACTGTTATTTTCAATTTAAATGAAATAAAAATAAAATCATTGTAGCACAATCAAAAAAAACATGCACTTCCTTTTTTGAGGCAGTGTGCTGGATCAATAAAGTCCAAAGATGCAATGAAAAAAAGGTCCGCACAACTGCGTGGTTAGTTCCCAATTTTAATTTACACCAAAAATCATGACGTTTCGGGCTAAACGCCCTTCATCAGGCAAAAAACGTCACGTTTTTTGGTGTAAATTAAAATTACGAGAAAATAGTGAAGCACATTATTATTTCTTGGTTAATGTCAAATTATAATTATTTACTTGCATTCCTGCACAGAAAAATGTGTTTGTGTTTGAAAGTTATGCTTTAATAGATTTTAAATATAAAGAGGGCTATTTATTTGTTTGTTTGACTTTGATATTTGCCAAATAATTAATATTTTTTTTTTTCAATTTTAAAATGTTTTTCTCGTTTTTTTCTTTTACGACAGGTGGTCTCATTTTAATGTTCTTATTGATCTATAAGCTGAGTATTGATAATGTAAAGCACATTGAATTGACTTGTGTAATATGAAATGTGCTATACAAATACATTTGCCTTGCCTAATGAATATGTTAAGCACTTGATAAATAATAGATGTATTCTAATAATCAATCAGAACATGTTTGGGGGGGGGGCTCACCGGCAGCTCCTGGAGGTCGTCCATCTCTGCAGCAGAGCGACCCGACATGTCTGTGCGTTTGGCCTACGCTCTGCACCTAAAGAGCCAGTCGGGACCCTGAAACACAAAGACACCTGTTAAACGTTGGGCACGACGCTTTTGTACGACTCCCTCCACCTTTCTGCCCCCCCCCATTGATAATTGCCTCCGCCTCTCACCATCACTGTATGATTATCAGTGATGGAGGACGTGGGACATGTCGCTCTAATCCCCGACATGGGACCTGCAGGTGAGGCACGTGTGGCGCTGATGTGGGATTAAGGAAGAGCGACACCTTGTGAGCCACCTAACCTACATTCAGTGAAAGCTTTGGGGGGGGGGACAGGTGCATTCTGGGACCTCAATAGAAGCTCAGCTGGCCTTTCACTCATGGCTGAGGACGTCTGGTCTGCTGTTTATATAACTGACATAATAACGGGTCAGAGGGAACATTCAAAGACCCACGAACGTGTCAGGGAGGTGTTAATACCACCATGGTTTGAAGGTCCGACACGTTCCATTGAAACTTGAAAGCTTATGCAAAACTTTAGATAAGTGGTCTGAGGAAAGAGGTCACGCATCACTTCCTGAAAACAAATCAGCACACATGAAGTTTTGGATAGTTTATACCAGGGTTGGGGTCAATGGTAATTATAATTGCGTAATTGATAATGAATTACAATTATGACCAAATTATAATTGAAAAAAATACGTTGGTGAAAATTGCCAATTACACACGCACACACGTAGTTAACAATATTAAAACTGGGGAACCATGTTCCAATTCTACACATATGTAGTTAACATTTATTAAAATATGTTTCATATTAGGCTTTCCCACATTTTACCATTTTAAAAAAATGAAATCTATGGGTATACTGACACAAAAAAGGCTCAGGCACCCACAACAAAAATATTAAAAACCTGTATTTTCATTGATTAGGAAGCCTAACAAGGTAACCAATAGATAGGGGAAAAAAGCAAGATGATAGATATTAGTTTTTTAGTGTATTTTACAGCTGATTTTGGTACGTAATTAATAATTCCATACAATTTTGACATGATTATAATTGTAATTATAACTGAAAAATATATGTTGCCATTGTAATTTTATTTGAGCTCAGACACTTGACTTTGTAATTGTTATTGGCATGGAAATGATATAAAAAATTGTCAATCACACACACATAGACAGTTAACAAGTATAAAAATATGTTTCTTATCAAGTTTTCCTACTACCTGTGAGTTCTCTTGAAGATCATTTTACCATAAAAATTTTAAAAAACAATGCTATCAAGAGGTATACAGAGAGAGATAAAAAGGCACAGACGCCCACACCAAAAATATTAAAACCAATATTTTAATGGATGAGGAAGCCTCACAAGAAAAACAAGAGATGAAAAAGGAAGTAGATGATAGATAACATTTTATTGTATTTTACAGCTGATTTATAATTGACTAACAGGAGGAAAGTAATAATTGTAATTCTAGTATGAACTGGAAAAAATGCCAGTCACCATAATCGTAATTAAACATGGATAATCGAAGACGTAATTGTAATGTAATGATGCACGTGTCATGTCCTCAGAACCACCAAACAGTAAAATGTTAATAAAACAAAGCCATTAGGACAGATTTATTGATTCTCTCTTTACTGACTGATGCATCCAAAGCATCCTTCTTCCAGCTCAGTATCCTCTGCTTTCCCTAGAACTCTTGTTGATTGGAACCCAGAACAGCACGTACCATCAACCACCACCTAGTGCAAGCATTAAAAACATACAGACATGGTACAGTTTGGGTGTTGTCTACAGTAGTCGGACTGACTCACACTGGACAGACTGTCTTTGAAAATAAATAACATGTCTCTTTAAGCCTGAACACGTTTCAACCAGACACTATCCACATCTGTGTGCGCTAAGGGTGTAAGAAAAAAACTGATTCGGCAATATATCGTGATATTTCATCCTGCGATTATCATATCGATCCAAAAAAAAAATGTCCAAATCGATTTTTTTTAAATCATGGTTATTGTTGAAAAAAATATTAATTGTATATTATTATTATCCCCCACCACAAAATGTGGAAGAGGGATATAGGTTGGAGCTCCGTCAGTCCGTGCGTCCGAGTTTAAGGGGACAGCTTTTTCTCAGAAACTTAAGCTAGGATAACAACATTCAGTGTGTGGCTACATCAATACCTTGATGGAGTTCGAAAATGAGAAGGGCTCAATTAATTTTTATTATTGCCCTTGTTCAATTTTTTATTTCCTGTTCGACATATCTTCAAAGGGGACAGCTTTTCTTAGAAAATGTTTAAGAGAGTTAGTAATTTTATATTTGTGATAATATTTGCTAATGTATACATCAAAGTAAGATTTAGGATATTTAGGAAAAGGATGTGAGTTATAATGACAACCAATCTGATGGTGGATGTTGATGATTATGTCTATTGTCTTCTTATTCCCTTTGGAAATATGATCGTAATTCCCAAATGTTATTTATTTCTATTTCAAATGTACTTATTATTTTCATGTTAACCATACCCTTCGTCTTAATTTAATGGTGGAATTGCAGCACAAAGCTAAATCATTTTCCCATCCTCCACTTTTTGATCAAACCACAAAAGGTTTACACAAACCTTTTAACATAAAAGATGAAAAAAAAAAAAGTTTAATATATGAATCAGTGAATTGTCATTTACGATTTTTTTTTTTTGAAATTCTAACAAAGCTTTAATAGACAAAATGTCAATTACTTTTTCATAAAACATGACCACGAAAGCGCATCAGTTGAAAAAATGTGTCTTCTTTAAAAAAATAAAAGATCAAACTACAACCAAATAAGCCATTAAGGCCAATTTAACATTTGAGAACTTCAACAAATAACGCTTTTGAAACTGGAAAAAAAAGCACCTAAACATCTTTAACAAATAAATAAATAAATAAATATATATATATATATATATATATTTGTATTAATTTTTTTTATTTTTTTGTGGCTGGTTCATATTTCTTCCAAAAACCTAATTTTAAAGGGAAATATCATTAACTGTGGGAGTAAATCAGACTATTTATCCTCCATGGACTGAGGAGCATCACAGGCATGTGTAGGACAAAAACTAGTTATTTATCAAGGTCCTGGACCTGATCTGGGACTGAAATGATGTGTTGTAAACATCTCGATGGCAGATACCACAGCACACTTACTAAAACACTAAACACCTCATAAGTTTCAGATGTTTAGATGATCACATTGTTGTGGGCCCTCGGGTGTAGCTAAACATTCTCTAACAATAACATTGGTTTATTTCAAGTTTGTTGTCGTTGGTTTGAATCTGAATCCAGCAAATAGCCACGACCCACGACACTTACCTTCTTAAGGTTTAGTACGGGATCAGAGTATTTACAGCCACTACTATCAGTTCTAACCAAACAAACCTGTGACATTCGTCAACGAAAGACACAAAACTAGTTATTAATAGACTAAGATGAGCTCATGTGAAGGGAAACAATCATAGAGCGAACACAGCAGCACATAGACTGCACCCTGGTACATCTCGGCAGCAACATTAGCGCTACAGTGTTAAATAAACAACATACACAACCACTTCAACTGAACACACACACACACTGTTACATTGATATTTACGTCTTATTTCACTTAAATAAAACAAACTGGAGACGGATTAATTGATTCGGCTAGGGGATTTGATTGAAGTTTTCCCCCTCCAGAGATTAGCCTGGTCCTGCAGCCATTGGCAGCGTGAGAGCATCACACTCCCAAGACACACAACTCCAGACAACACAGCACTGACACACACACACACAGTACACAAACATCCCTCACCATTGGAACAATGAGCGACTTATCGCTTCGGTTTCAGCGTCCTCGGCTCAGTCCGTTCGGACACTTTTTCGTCCGTTGTTTAGGCAGTGTCGCTTACAGCGCACTGCGCATGCGCGAACCGATGATTGACAACTGTCGAGTTTTGGCGCCACAAATGCGACGTTTTAGGCGAAAACGTCACAAACCATGTCTTTTATTTAATATAAAAGACGTTTTACCAAATTTAAAAGCTTAAAAACGTGCCTTCTTCTTCCTAATGTTTTAAAAATAATAATATTTAGTGAGTATAAATGCGTAGTTTCCTCGGGGTGAGAAGCTCAGTCATCCGGGAGGAGCTAGGAGTAGAGCCAGCAACAGTAACTTTACGATAATTAAGAACTAAAATAAACTAAATATGGCATTTAGAGATGTCCCGATCCGATATTGGATATCGGTCCGATATCAGCCAGAAAACGAATATCGGATTTTGGCGGACTGCATCTAAAATATCCAATATATTATATTATATTATGTTTATTCATTTGTAGAATACTGTAGATATTATGTGGAAGGTCAAAATCTATGTAACCATTTGTAAAAAAGTTGTTTCGGGACATTGCTAATGGTAATACAAAGTCTAGTTCATGAGTGTAAAATGATACGTTTACCAGATTATAGACATAATTCTTATTTAAACAATTAAAAAACATTAAAAGTGGTAACCGCTTCAAGCTACTCAAAACAATCAACCATCTATCTATTTATCTATCTACAGTAGCTATCCATCTATCTATCATCTAGTTACAGTAAAATAACATACTGATGTGTCAGATTGGTATGAAATTTCAGGCAAAAACGTTACAAAACTTGTATTTCATTTTATTTAAAATATATTTTACTAAAATTGAAAAGTTTTAAAACTTGCCTGCTTCCTCCTAATGTTTTAAAATAATAATTGTTTAGTGAGTATAAATGCGAAGTTTCCTCCGTAAAGTGGCGGGCTGAGAAGCTCAGTCATTCGGGAGGTGCTCGAAGCAGAGCTGCTGCTCCTTCGCATTGAGATAGATGGAGCGTAATTGTTTAAAAACAGTAAATTTACATTAATTAAGAATATATAAAATATATACGGCAATACAAAGTTTCAGTTTCAGTTTATGTTTGTTTCAGTGTAACAAAAAAATATTCAAACATGAATCACAATTTAAAAATATATAATATATATATATATATATCAAATAATACACACAAGAGAAATGCAAGCATTTAACACAGTACATTTGAGTTTCCTTTTTCAAATAATGTAAAAATAAAATAAAATAGTAATAATAATAATTAAAAAAAAAATTCGAACACACAAATATATATACTGTATATATATTTACCGGTATATATATACACACACATGTATATATGCTTTCCTTCATATACAACATTTAACAAATAACACTGTATACTCTTATAAACATATGTCTACTGCTTCTCATGACTATCTAAAATATGTTGTGCCATTTTCTTTTTAAAATTAAACAGTGTGTCACTCGTTTTTATTTCTTTATCAACATTAATCCACAATTTAACCCCTAGAACAGACAGCCATCTTCATTTTACCTCTAATCTGGCTTTTGGTGAAATAGACATAAATTAAAGTAAAACGACACATTTACCAGATTTTAGACATACTTCTTATTTAAAATCATTAAAAGAAGTAGCCTCTTAACACTAATCAAAAAAATCAACAATCTATTTATCTATCTATGGTTCCCGTCAGATTGCTAGTAGTCTGTGTTGTGTAATTACAGTAAAATAAGATAACTAACATACAGATGTGTCAGATTCTTATGAAGTATATTTTAATGTCCATGTAAATGTTGCGCCGTGCAGAAGAAGAAGAAGAACGCTGCTTGAATTCTGAGATTTTATTTGACATTTTTCAGACACTTAACAGCTCAGCACTCAGTTGATCATGTAATAATATTTCTTACATCTGCATGAAAATAAATAATAATAAAAAAAAAAGTAATGCTTCCTAATATGGAAGATAGTTCTCTATATCTGCGTGTAGCCATTATTTTAGCTGTAAAATAATATCCAAAAACAAACGACAAACTTTCAGTAAAAACCAACAAAGTAATTCTTAAAGGAGTGATAATTGGATTTGGTCCAGAGCACGAACTGTAACCCGCTCCGCTAAACACGATAAAAGTTTTAAATTACTCATTCCGTCTCAATTATTTATTGCACTTTCCAGAACCTTTTAATGCAGCAGGTTGACAGCTAATCATGAGCTGCTCCGGATTGTGGTTCCACAACAAGTTCATGAAGCACTTTAAACAATACATATTCATTTCTAGAAAGAAAACAAGGACAAAGGTGGAGGAAAAAAAGAGAGATATGTCCAAATAATAAAAGTGGATGAGGCACGAAACGTTTACAGTTTCTCTCTACATGATGCATAAATATAAATATACTGTATATGTGGAAGTGATTTAGAATAAGACTGATACACATTAAAGGTGTGCTCTTACAGATATGAGCTTGCTGTTATTGCTATTAGAGCACTCACTGTCCATGGAAAAACAACGCCAAAATAAAATATATCATCTCATAATAAATCTATTTACAAGAAGCCTTTTGAACAGCAAACGGTAAATGTCTGTGCAAATAAAACGTGGAATACAAATCTTATGATAAAATATTTGCAACTTCTCTCTATTTACAGTACAGTAAAGGATTAATGTTTAGTTTATGAGGACAAACAGGTCGAGTAGATGAGCTCAATGTGTGATGGAATATGGAAAAAAAAAAATCGTTTTTAAATTTGAGAAAATAGTACCGTAATTGTGTATAACAGGAAGTAGTTTTTCTTTTCTTTTGTGTTAAAAAAATAAAATGTAAACTTTGTGACTTCAGTCAACATTTTCAGAATTTATTGCATCGGAAACTTGTGTTTGAATTAATTATTGAACATTTTAGCAATTTTTTTTTCAAAATAAAATGCAGAATGTCTAAAAAGTCTTACTGTCTATGCCAAAACTACGGAAAGGTCGTTCTGCATGCAAAACAGACAGACTTTCACCTTGTATTATTATCAAATTGCATCTTATTTTGGTTAAAACTAAAAGCAAAAGTTATTTTTGACCTTCTTTACATAAAATTTTAAAGTTTTTTGTCTTTTGTTTGAAATATCTTCCCATCAGAGAATTTGTAATTTCTCTCCTAGAACTTTTAATTTCACATAATGCCTTTAAAATTTGACTTTTTACATTTTTTCTCTCTCAGAATTAGATTTACTGTTATTTAATGCTGACATTCAACGGTATGAATATGTTTGTTTTGAATGGATGTTGTTATTTTCCCCATAAGGAGACATGAGAGACAGATATGCTGCTGTGTATGATCCTAAGTGAGCCGATGCTCGATGTAGGGCTGGGCAATATATCGAGATTCAAGATATAACAAGTTTTCTATTTTGGCGATATAGAAAATTACAATATTGCAGGTTTTTTTGTGTATTTTTGTTGTCCCATTAAGTATTTGTGTTCTTATGTGTATTTCTCTGTTAATTTTGTGTTTTTGTACTAATTTTGTGTATTTTTTGCTGTCATTTTGTGCATTTACTTTTGGGGCCGCTAGTAGCCCATGTTTGTGATACACACATGTTATGTTTTATACCAGTCTTAAAGCACTGTGATGTTCTATGAATCTAGCCTGTGTGAAATTTTGCATCAGCAAATTTAACCCAGAATTGTGTTTCTGGTCATTTTTATTTGAATTAAAATTATCGAGATTTATATCCTATATCGCCATTTTGAGAAAAAATATCGAGATATGAATTTTGGTCCATATCGCCCAGCTCTGGCTCAACGTGCCATTAAAAAAACCTTATCTTGACCTTTGTTTCCTCAAGTGCAACTGAGCATGGAAACATAAACATAACGCAACATGAACAAAGAAATGAAAAGCGCGTTAAAATAATTTCGACTTGTAACAAAGGCATCACATAAAGCGCTTTGTGGTCCAAAGGTCCAAACGTGAGGGACATTTTACAATCTTTCCGACGTCGACGCTGCACAAATTGCCTTTTGAACATCAGGCACTTCTCCTCCGTCGCCTCGTTGTGTGTCCAACACTTGGCACAGTCTCAGTACACTTCCAGGTAGTTGAGGAGGAGGAGGAAATGTGGAAACATGCACAACTCATGCATGGGGTCAAACAGACATCTGCCCCCTAGTGCCCAAGTCTGCCACATCCCCCACTCTTTAACTGCTCCATCCAGATGTTTTGTGGTGGATCACAGGAAGGCTTGATCTGCTGGGGGCCCGTAGGAGAATCCAGGAAAAGCTCCAGCTGCTTCCTTGACGCTGCTGGACACCGTCATGGTGTCGGAGCACAGGGAGGAGGAGACGGGCAGGTGGGTGAACTCGGGGTCAAAGTGTCGCAGGTCTGTGGGGCCACTCTGAGACACAGGAGGGGACAATATCTCATTAATGACTATTGTTGATATCTGCATTTTTCACATGAAATCAGGTGAAGGATTAGCTTTAGTCTTTGATATAAGTTTTTATTTGGATCTAAACTCTATCGTCACAGCCAATTACAATTACAAAGTCAATTATCTGAACTTAATTACAATTCAATTGTGATTACATGAGCAACAGAATTTTAAAAACTATTATTACAATTATAATTAAATCGTAATTGTAATAAACTATCAATTATGCGATTCAAATTATAATTTACCCTAACTTTGGCTTGTATAAATGCAATTTAAAGCCGAAATACAGACCTTTAAGATCAAAAAGTAAAGTTTTACAGCATTTATTATGACTTTTAACACAATTTAATTAATTATCTGATACACTAATAGAGTTAAAGGGTTGAATCAGTGCAACTCACCACTGAAGGAACAAACGGAGGTGTGATCTTCTTGTTCATCAGGTCGTCCCAGTTGATCGGGGAGAAGAAGGAATGATATTTGAGTTCGAGCTGAAGGAAAAGAAAAGATGGAGTGAGCACAGGGATGCTTGAACATGCCAGCGAGGTTACAGTTCTTTGACCCGTGCACCACTTACGAAGTCGTCCCTGGCCCCCAGCCTCTTGGAGCGTTCCTTCTGCAGGAGCCCCTCCAGCAGCTCCCGGCCCGCATTGGACACGTTGGGCTTCAGCACCGGAGACTTGTGCAGGATGTTGTTGTACATCTCAGCCGTGTTTCGGCTGTAGAAAGGAGGCTAAAAAAGAAGAAGAAGAAGAAGAAGAAGAAGACGGACTTGAGCACAAGTTCAATATTAAAAAGAAATCTGTGATGTGCATTAAAGGGGTCAATCATTTTTCCCAATTACAATTAAATTACAATTATTTCTTATCCTCAGAAAGTCAATTACACTTACGCTCTCAATTACTAAAGTGAAATTACAATTAATCACAATTACTGAGCCTGAAATTATTAACCTAATAAAAGTCAACCTAACTCTTGTGTTAGCTTTCTGTTAGCATGTCTTATTATAATGTGTCAGTTTTCACCCATGTCTTAAATCAGCTGTAAAATATCTATATCATCCAGTTTGTTTTTCATCTCTTGTTTTTCCTTGTTAGGCTTCCTTATCCGTTAAAATATTGATATTCATATTTTTGGTGTGGGCGTCTGAGCCTTTTTTTCTCTCCGTATACCCCTTGATTTAAAGGCTAATCAATGAAAATATAGGTTATAATCTTTGTGTGTCTATACCCCTCAATTTCTATTTTTTAAATGTGGGAAACCTCCATATGAAACATGTTTTAATAACTGTTTAGTACATATGTGTAGAATTGTCCATCAAACTGTAACATTGTTCCCCAGTTTTAAATTATAAATGACAATTTTTATAGAATTTTCATGGCAATCACAATTAGTTATCTGAACTCAGATACAATTTAATTACAATTACAACAGCAACATATTTTTAAATTATAATTCTAATTGACTCCAACCCTGGCATAAAGTAATTACTTTATACTCACTAGGCCATAGAGCATCTCATAGAGCACAGATCCCAGGCACCACCAGTCCACTGTGCGGTCGTACGCCTGCTTCTGCAGAACCTCAGGGGCCAAATACTGTGAAGAAAAGTCACCAGAAAATGTCAAACACAAGCCGGAATCTAAAAGTGTAGCTTTCTGTTATTGATTGAGGGGATATAAAACCCCTTGAAGAAGTTTTTTTTTACCTCGGGCGTCCCACAGAAGGTCGATGTCGTGCCGTTTGGTTCGAGTCCTTCCTTGCACAGGCCGAAATCTGTCAGGACGATGTGGCCTTGTGAGTCTAACAGGATGTTCTCAGGCTTCAGATCCCTGCAAGGAACAACAAGGAGGGCCGATTACACATAGGGACAAACTAAATATCACTTTACAATAAAGTAAGTACGAACAAGAAATAAAAGTAGCACAAAATGTAAAGGAATCCGTGAAGTTACAGAGAGGGCGCAGATTGCAAAGTTGTGCATTTAGTTGCAACATTTAGCAACAAATCAAGTTAAAACAATGTATGTGAATTTTTTTACCTCACTTTTACAGCAATATATGTGAAATTTGTGATTTTTTTTCTCGTAAAAACATAATGACAATGTTAAATCTAAATGTTAAGTATTAAATCTAAATGTTAAATCTAAATGTTAAATGTTAAAGCTAAATATTAAACGTTAAATTTAAATGTCATGGGTAAAACTAAATATTTAATTAATATGCAAATTTATCGGAAGTACCAAAATAAAACCTCACATTTATAGATTTATATTTAAAATTTAGAATTGTATTCAACATTTAGCATTTAGATTTAACATTTATATTTAAATGTAACATTTAGATTCAATATTTAACATTTAGATTCAATATCTAACATTTAGATTTAACATTGACATTATACTTTTACGCGAGATAATATATCACAAATTTCACAAATATTGCTGGTCAAAAGTAACATAAAATAATCACATATGTTTTTTAAATGTGGTTTGCTGCTAAATGTTGCAAAAAGTTGCTGTTTATTTTAGCATGTGCCACTTTAGAATCAGAGCCTCATTCTTCTCCTCCACCTTCAAACTAAAAGCCCTTCCAGAGCACTTTCTCAGATCTCCACTAGGGGGCAGACATGGTCCATTACCTGTACACAATGTGCAGGGAGTGCAGATAACCTAGAGCACTGGCGATCTCAGCAGCGTAGAACCTGGCCCTTGGTTCCAGGAAGATCCTCTCTCTCTGTAGATGGTAGAACAGCTGCACGGAAAACAAACAAACATCTGTAAACATCTGTTTCTAAAGCTGGGGGCCCATGGCCTGATGTTGGGCTGCTGCAGCAGTTTTAATTACCTCTCCACCGTTGACGTAGTCCAGCACAAAGTAGAGCTTGTCTGTGGTTTGGAAGGAGTAGTGCAGCCCTACTAGGAACGGGTGCTTAATGTTCTTCATTAGAACACTGCGCTCAGCCATGATGTGCTTTTGCTGCACGAGAACACACACACACACACACACACATTTAGAATCACTTACAGACTCCCATAACTCTACTGTGACCTTTCTTAGGGTTGGGGTCATTCATAATTGTAATCGAATAATTGATAATTATTACAATTATGACATAGTTATAATTGTAATCGTAATTGAAAACATCTGTTGCTGTTTTATTCCAAATTTAATTGTAATTGAGTTCAGATAACTGACTGTAATTGTAATTGGCATAAGAATTCTATCAAAACTGTCATTTACCTGTTTTTTTTTTTTTTTTAAATCTAGGGCTATACAGACGCCCACACCAAAAATATTGATACCAATACATCAAATTTAATTTTAATAAAGTGAATTGGGGTCAATTATAATTGCATAATTGATCATTATTTACAATTATGAAGTAGTTATAACTGTAATTGGAAAAATCTGTTGCTGTTGTAATCATCACTGAATTGTAATCAAGTTCAGAGAATAAATTTGTCATGGAAATTCTATAAAAAAAAAACATTTTTACTGTTTACCATTTAAAAAAAATATACTGACAGAAACGGCTCATGCCAAAAATATTAATACAAATATTTTTCATTGATTAGGCAGCCAAACAAGGTAACCAAGAGACGAGAAACAAATTAGATGATAGAGAATATTTATTTTAGTGTATTTTACTGCTGATTTAAGGTCAAAACATGGATAATTGAAGACGTAATTGTAATAGAAAAATGTAATTAAAGTTGGTATCTGGAGCTCACCTCTTTCTTCTTCAGGATGATCTTTTTCTGTAACACTTTGACAGCGTAGTAGTTGGTGGATTCTTTGTGTCGAGCCAGCAGGACCTGATTGTGATTAAAGGGTGGAGTTAATACAGGACACACACACACACACACACACACACACTGAAGAGACCCTCACCTTCCCAAAGCTGCCTTTGCCGATGATTTTGAGGTAGTCAAAATCAGAAGGTTTGATCCTGAACAAGACAAAAAATAGTTCCATTTGAGTGAGTTTAGAGCGCACCATGAGAGTCAAAGTTATAATCATTTGATCCAATCAGGGACTTACTGAGTGTCCTCAGCCAGGGAACTTCTTGATTTTAGGCACAGCTGAAAGATAAAAACACAGAGAAGATGAAAATACAGCCACTTTAATGATTAGATAATAGAAAATGTTTAAAGTGCTTACTGTATTTTCAGGGAGCTCGTCGCCTTCAACCTCCTCGTTCTGATTCTCATCTATTTTCAGGAAGTTGTTCACTTCAGCACTGAAAGACAAACGCCAAGCGAGCACTTACATCAGTGATTCCCAAACTCTTTTCTTGTCGTGACCACATTTTTATATCACAAAATTCCTGACGACCCCATGCAGAGACTTTTTTTTCCTTCTATATTGTTATACTTGGTCACAAATACAGAGTAGTGCATCATTAGTGCACAAAGTAATGAGATGTGCCAGCTCTGATATTCATTATACTGCATTTTATTTAAGTCCTTTGAGCTTTCTGCCTCTTCCTGCACTGTGTGTCTATTTCAAATCAAATCAAACTTTATTTATATAGTGCTTTTTGTATATAAAATATAATTCAAAGTGCTTTAAGTTATTAAAACTTTAAATACATTTTAAAAACACCCCCCAAAATAGAATGTCTGTGCTATTATTTATTGTTTTTTAAACTATGTAGGTAAATAAGTTAGTGGTAACACTTTAATTAAAGTTTTACACGTAAGGCTGTCATTATCTGTCATTAGCATGAATAAGGTGTCATGAAGGCTGTCATTAAGTGTCGTTCGTTACCCTAACCCCACTAGATCCCTCCACCTAACCCAAAAAATGCCAACATAGCTCCAAAGGTGTCATAATTCAGCGAGAAACACTTAATCACAGCCTTCGTGACACCTTATTCATGCTAAAAACATTTTTTTTTAAATGTTTTGCTAATTGATTTGTAAGCTGAGTGTTTTCTGTTGCACTTTTTGATCATGTAACGCACATTAAGTGGCCTTGTGTATATGAATTGTGCTATACAAACACATTTGCCTTTCCTAAGGACAGATAATGCCAGCGTAATGCCAGCCTTATGTATAAAACATCAAGTAAAGTGTTACCAAATTAATTAATTAAAAATATAATTCTAATACGTATTTTATTTTAATTTATTATTACTGGAAACATAAATGGCGACCCCAAGGTTGAAAAACCACGACTTAAATGCTGAAACTAATACACATTATGGCAATTTGAGGAGCAAATTTGAGGTTTTAGGTCTTCAAAATAATGACGTTGATGAGATCTTTTAGAATCTTTATGGCTGAATGAATACAGTGACTTATATGAATGACTTTCCGAAGCCTCAGCAGGTCAGGTATGAAACAGATTAACCCTCAACCTGTCTGAGAAAGGCTTGAGGTTTAGTTCTGGGTCACATGTGGTTCTGCAGCATCTGTCGCCTGCTGGTCCACACAGGACCAGGTGATGAAGAAGAGGATTTGCTGAAGGTTGATTAGGGAGTGCAGGGATTGTTTGCAGGTTGGAAACTAAAGAACTATGTTTATCCCAGATTATGCTTTTCACAGAATGTCCTAGGCTCAGGCGGCTGATAGGATTGGCTCCTTAATGGGCCAGTGGTCAGAAATAAACACCAGAGCACAGGAAGTCAGGGAATAAAGGCATTGTTGCCCTTTTTAACAACACAATCATGTAGATTTGTGATACTCACTGTTGGCAGATATGTGGAGTGGACACCAGCTTCTGAATGAAGTCATTTAACCCCATTTTCCTCTCCTTGATGAACGCTGCAGGAGAACAAAAACAAAATAAAACAACATGCGTGTCAAACATGTGCACTAGTATTTCTATTGTTGTCCAAACACTAGACTCAGTAAATAAATGAAAGAATGTAAAGCAACAAAGAGGAAATAAAATATGAGCTGTAATCCGCATCAAAAAGCCCGTCACAAGGTAGATTTGCGCGGACGCTGCGGTTTACGCGTTATGCAACCATGTCTGTGTCATTCATTCATTCAGATAAAACAAAGAGCTCTCCATCCATTTCTCACATGTCAAAAAAAGATTTCCTTCATGGTTTATATTAATTTTACAATTTTAAAGAGTAAAAAAAAAAGCGTTTTGTTTTGTCAGGCTGAATTGTTTATTTGCAGAATTCTACATAGATTCTCATAATTATTCCGGTTGCATCAGCAGGTATAGCCTATAACTAAAGCTAGGGTTTTTTCTCTCTCCATAAGATTAAAACTCTAAATAATTAAAAGTGATTATTAATAATATTATTAAATAAGTAGCTCACCAGTAAGAACGGCTACAATCCCCCTCATTTTGCAGTAAGTCAGATCACATCCAGCCTCAGTAACCGCCATGATGAACAACTCATAAATATCAAAGTTCTATTATCTGTCCTTCATAAGGTGCACGAGCTGAGTTCTCACTGGTCGCGTGTCTCTTTGACTGTGCCGCTGCGCGAGCGCCCAGCCGCTTTTCTTATACCGACCACGTGGTACACCGCTCGGAAGCCTCCTCCTCCCCCCCCACCCCCCCGCCTCCTTCTCCACGGACGTCACGGCGTAACCTGAGCAACAGCCAGTGACGTCACGGGATTCCGCCGCAGCCTCACCTCTGCCTGGCGGGAGATGGGCTGTGATGAAGAGGAGGAGGAGGGGGTGGGGTGGTGGGGGGGGGGGGGGGGGTCTTTCATCCTCCTCCGCATTTTCTGTGAATGGAAAATCTCCAGCCTGCGGGTTTCCTCCATCAGAACACCATGTATGTAGGAGTGTGTGTGTGCGTGTGTGTGTGTGTGTGTGTGTGTGTGCGTGTGTGTGGACATTATTCATTAGTGATAGTCAGGATTGTGAATATGCAAACATCATAAGTACATAATATGAAATGTGTTTTGTTATTTTTTAATGATGAAATGCAGTATAGGACTTTATAAATAAATCAATGGCCAATTTTTTTTAACCACATTTTTTTTTCTAACACTTTGCTTGTAGGAGGTTAGCATTTTAAATGTGCACGTGCATATACAGTATCTTTAATTTCTAAAATCAGTCTAGACTACAGCAACGTTGCATTTAATTTGAAAGGTTGGACAATTCTTTTAAACAGTGGTTCTCAAACTGGGGTCAGAGTTGTGGGGGGGCCGTGAAATATTTAAGAAAAAATATTATTCATGTTGTACACAGACTACTTTGTATGTTAAGGTTTAATTTATTCAGGCAACTGTTTTCAGGAAATTGACTTTGATCTCCTGACATGTTTCGACTGCCAACTGTCAGTCTTCCTCAGAGGCGTCTACTGATCGCTTTAATGTGACCATCAGGTGATAGGGTGTGTGGCCAGCCTAAGAGAACTCTCAAGTTTTGCTACGCCCTGAAATATCTCATAAGGACACATCAAAGCGATCAGTAGACAGCTCTGAGGAAGACTGACAGTTGGCAGTCAAAACATGTCAGGAGATCAAAGTAAATTTCAAAAGTAAAAAAAAAAGTGTGAAGTCTCATTAGCTACAACTTCGTGCAAAAAAAGCACTTCTTTTTATAGAACAAATCAAAATTTTCACATTATGTTTATCTGTAATACATTAAATACCTTTTATGTTTTATACAAGACTTGTATACGTACTCTTTAAGTTCATTTCTACGATAAAAAACTTAAATATTTAAGTTGAAACATTAAAAAATAGCAATGAATGGCAGTAAATTGTAGCCCCATTTCCCTTAGCAACCCTTGAAACCGTCTCTGAGTTACTGTTTCTGAAACACACACTCATTTTCAGCTACGATCTACACAAAGACTCCTGATAATCTACAGTGGGGAACAGGATTGATGGTTATTGGAGTAAACAGCACGTCAACTATAGGCAGGAAGTGGAACATACGAACAAAAGCAACAACAAAGGACGTTTGTGAGCAGTGACACCATCAAACATGCTTTGTCTACCTCACTAACCTAAATACACATCAGGTGCAGCTTTGTGTTTGTCTGAGTAGATGTTTATGGACCAGCTGACCTGATAACATGATCTGTATAGCAACTCAGACATTATAAAAGACGCATGTACTGTATGTCTAAATGTGTTATTAGTTGAATGAATCCTGTATTCATGATTAGACTTGGGCTGTGTTGTAAATGTAATACTAACGTACAACTCGTACTAAGTCTGACGTAAAAATCAGTATGTAGTGTGTTCACATTAGATAGTATGAAATGATTGAAACATTCCATTTTCAGAATAAAAGCATCTTCTCTTGTCTTCCATTAGTTGTCAGTAGCACAATGACAGGTCTCCAAAAATGTCTGAAATGTCAGCATGAAATGTGTTGTTCGTGAGTTTTATGGATCAAATGAGCACATGTTGGTATTCTACTTGGTCACTTTCTCGCTTAAAATGTTTTCAGAACTTTCAAAGGTGGAGAATTCAGGTTTTTGTCATTGTTGGTTCCAAATGCATCTTGGGAAACTTGGCAAACTACTTATTTCTGTCCCAGTCTTTATTTATTTGTCTATTTTGGGGGAGAATCTGCATCACAATCCCTGCATCTTGGCTTTTCCCTGCAGTATCTGAGCACAATAACCATATAATACACATAAATCCAACCCCACAGCAGTTTAACACTGCCCCTTTTAATCCCAGAAATCTCCATGTTTTTCCTTAATAATTATCAGATTTCCCTCAGCAGATGGGCCAAGGTTACTGAAAGCACTCGACACTTATATAAATATAGAGAAATAAGAAATGACGTCACTAATCTGTGGCACTGATGGTCCCAGCAGTCACAGACGTGGTCTACTAACCCTTTAGATTACATAACTGTGCAATAATGCAGATGTCTATAGGAAGTTTTAATCACATACTGAGGGAAATGCTACTACGGCCACTACTTATGTAACTATCGTAATGCTGTGGTTTCCACTTAAGCAGAAAGTCAGTGATTCTTATTACGGGAAATAGATGATAATCTAATAATGATAAATGATTAGAACTTGAAGGCGATTCATTTGTACATATCTATGACTATTTGTGGATTTTAATTGAAAGAAGGTGATTTTTTCTTACTTGTAGGTTCAAATGGCTCCATCTTTGTATTAAAGCAGCTGAAGATAAAGATAAAGACAGTGTGGGGCTCAGAGATCAATAAATCGAAGATTATTTACTTGAAAAAAAGTTGTAAAAGCTTGAAATTATCGCTCGAAAGTTTGTTTTTGAGCTCCAGCGTTTATTGACATCGACTGTGGGATGTGGAGTCGCAGAGATGGATGCGTAGAAATGTTTTTATGTCATTTTGATTTCAAGGGGAACACCGGGAACAAACTTCTTTGGTGAAGAAACACAAGACACTCCAGTAAGAATTGAAGTAAAAACACTTCTATGTATCAGTAAACGGGGACTCCACATCCCACAATGCAATGTGCGAAAATGTTCACAAACAGTGTTTACGGCGCAGATGAAAACAAACTTCCAAGTTTCTTTTTTCTTCTTTTTTCTCTTGAGCAAATTAACATTGATTTATTTATCTATGAGGCCTATACACTTTGTCTTCATCTTATAAAATAAATATGATCTCAGGTCGCTTTATAATGTGTAATCTCACGCTTTTACACATTAACATTGTCAGCAGCTTCCTGTCTGTGTTCCTTCCTTCCTGCTTTTTTCTCCTTGTTTTTATCTTAATTATGGATTTTATTGAATTATTCCTCAATTGTGACTTAACTTGCTTATCCAGCTATGTAATACAGGCCTGATGAGAACCAGAATTGTAACCACTCAATCTACTTAGTGTTTGATTGAAATGAAAGGTCAAAAAGCGAACACTTCTTGGTTCTCATAAAGCAGGCTGTTATGAAGCAAAACTAGAGTTTCAGTCCGATCATAGTTTTCCCTCCAGTGAGTCAGAGGGAAACTCCTCTGCTCACCATGTGACGATCATACAGTGTTGAAAGGAAGTGCAGCTCTTGTCTTAAGGAAAGAGGAACTGCGTTGGTGTTTCTGTGGTTGTGTAAAGCTCAAAGAGAAGAAAATCAGCCTGATATGAGGTTCACGTCACATCACCATGTCCTGCTACCAATTCTTGACTGAACACTCACGGCTCAGCGTGGGCTCTGCTTTCGTACATGCTCACACTGGATCTGGTTACAGGACACCGATATCTCTGCTGTGCTTTTGTGTGAGGTCTTTTTCTCACCCTTGTCTCATCTTCCTGGGAATTCATCAACTATGTCATGCACTTCTCTTTGGCAACGTGACTTGGTTTTTTTCTGTGTCCTTCAGTAGCAGCGCTGTCATGTGTCGCCTGACGCATCATTCATGATTTATTCAGAAACTCAACAGTTCCTTGCTTTTGTCAATGCACCGACAGCAAGTGTCCACTCACTGTCTACTAGACACTATCGCAACCTAATTTTGTAAAAAAAAAAAAAAAAATCCCAAAACTTAAAATTCAGAAATGAATAAAGATCGATCAGTTAAGATTTGAGATATAAGTTTTTTAGATTTCAGCAATTAATAAATAGGTAAGTGATTGCTAATCTCAATGAGACTTTCCTGGTTAAATAAAGGTAAAAAACAAAAAAATAAATAATTCTCCAATGATGAGATATAGGGATTGTTCGATTTTTGATATTGATAGCATTAGCTTACTGTTAGCATTAACCTGGCATTAGCACTAACCTGGCATTAGCATAAGCCTAGCATTAGCACCAACCTAGCATTAACCTAACATCAGCACTAATCTAGCATTAACATTTGCATTAGTCTAGCATTAACATTAACCTATCATTAGCACTAACCTAACATTAGCACAACCTAATATTAGCATTAGCATTAACCTATCATTAACACTAACCTAGCATTAGCATTACCCCAACAATGTCATTAACCTAGCATTAGCATTAACAATTGCATTAACCTAATATATTAATTAACTTAGCATTAGGAGTAGCCTAGCAATAGCCTGAGCATAGTCTAGCATTAGCATTAACCTAACATTAGTACTAACCTAACATTAATACTAACCTAACATTGCCATTAGCCTAGCATTAACACTATCCTATCATTAGCATTACCCTAACAATATCATTAACCTAGCATTAGCAATAGCATTAGCCTAATTTTAGCATTAACTTAGCATTAACCTAGCAATAGCATTATCCTAGCATTAGCATTAATCTAGCATTAACATTAACCTAGCATTAGCATTATCCTAGCAATAGTATTAGTCTAGCATTAGCATTAACAATTGCATTAACCTAATATATTAATTAACTTAGCATTAGCAGTAGCCTAGCAATAGCATGAGCATAGTCTAGCATTAGCATTAACCTAACATTAGTACTAACCTAACATTACCATTAGCCTAGCATTAACACAATCCTATCATTAGCATTACCCTAACAATATCATTAACCTAGCATTAGCAATAGCATTAGCTTAATTTTAGCATTAACTTAGCATTAACCTAGCAATAGCATTATCCTAGCATTTGCATTAGTCTAGCATTAGCATTATCCTAGCTATAGTATTAGTCTAGCATTAGCATGAACAATTGCATTAACCTAATATATTAATTAACTTAGCATTAGCAGTAGCCTAGCAATAGCATGAGCATAGTCTAGCATTAGCATTAACCTAACATTAGTACTAACCTAACATTACCATTAGCCTAGCATTAACACTATCCTATCATTAGCATTACGCTAATAATATCATTAAATTAGCATTAGCAATAGCATTAGCCTAATTTTAGCATTAACTTAGCATTAGCTTAGCATTAGCACTGACCTAACAATAGCATTGACCCAGCATTAGCATTAACCTAGCATTAGTGTGTGTGTGTGTGTGTGATGAATTGTTATTATGAGGATGGCTCCTGTATCCTCACTAATAATGTCTGTTATTTGAAATCAAGAAGATAAAGATGGTAAATGTAGCAGAACTGATTCCTCTCTCTGTGTAAACATGTTTATTTTCAGATGCTTTACTCCAAGGCTCAAAGGCTGTGGCGGTGTTTGAGCGACACACACTGAATAAGAACGAGACTTGTAGCAGAAGGTGGAGGAATGAGTCATCGAGGCAAACTGGGCCTGGGTGACCAACTGTGAGGCTGCTGCTAATAATGATGGAGGATCTCTAATTATAATGAGGGATGTGTTGGCTGGCTCTGAGGAGCCATCAGTGCCTTGTGTTCTTCACACCCACACAATCGCGTCACTTTCTTTTCTCAGCTAGAAATCCTATTTTCTCCTCCTGGTTCCTTTGTTTTTATGTCCGAGCGTCTTTGTTGCTTTTCACCACGACACCGGAGGTGTCGTGGTGAAAAGCGTTTCCTTTCTGACGTTTCCTTTCTGACTCCTCAGCAGAGGTGAAAGTAATGGATTAATGTAATTGAGTTGCTTTTAGGGGTACTGGTACTTTTTTGAGTATATACAGTATTTATAAATCAAGAATTTTACTAAGTATGTTTTCAAATAAGTAAATTAGTTACATTTCTACTGGGTAAATTATTATATTTTTGTTTTAAAATGATCAACATTGTGAAACTACAAATATTGAAATGACCAAAACAGCATTGAATGGATGTTATTTTTTTGGTTTTAGAGTTCATAAATGTATCTCATCTTAAGGCCTGAGAATTGTTTGATTTTGAATTGAATTCATTATTGTTATTTAATATTTTTTTTAAAAAAATATTGTACATTTTGACAAACTTTTTATTTCACACAGATGCTTTTGTGTTTTTAAGTTTATACATAAGATGTTTATTGTATGCCAGAGAACTGTGGCAAGATTTATTACCAAGAATAAACATGGGGGGTGAAAGTAACTGGTGACTTTTACTTTGAGTACTATTTAATTGAGCTACTTTTTACTTGTAGTTGAGTATTTTATGTATGACTTGTACTTGAGTACAGATTCAATCAAGTAGCAGTACTTGTTACACCTCTGCTTCCATTCGTCCTATTCTCCACGGTGGGGTTAGATCGCTGCTCATGCTCCTCCTTCATCAGATGAAGAAGAAGAAACATTTACTGTTTTTTGTGTGATGACTCAAACGTGCCCTGCTTCCTCATGACTCCATAATACATGACTTTAATCTGCTGCCAAGCAAGTGGGACGATTGTCCCTAATTGAAACAAGCAAAGCCCCCATTAAACCATTTAACATTTGACGCTGTTCCTGGTGTTTTTATTTATCTGCTCCTCAGTCCGACTCGTGTTTCAACCATTCAATAACAGCAGCTCCTTAACAGACGAATCCATTTTCTACGGTCACAGCCTGTCCCTGATTCAATGTGACTAAGCAAAATAGAGCCGTCGCCATGTCACCCATTGGTCCTGGTTTTTACGGTCTGCTGGATGCTGAGTCTGGTGTAAACCTCCTGAGGTCAGTTATCTCTGAGTGATAATAACTCATCTGGAAGATGTGATTCCAACGGAGCCGCTGGAAACCAATTAGCAAAGAGCGTGCAGGCGTGTTTTAGGGAGAGCGCAGATTAAAACGAACCATGGTTAATCTGAGTTTCAATTTGGAAAACCATTTTCATTTTAAAATGCAGAAAGTATTTTTAATGTGTTTTTTAGTAAAGGCAGTGGCTATCCGTACCGTTGCCGTATCAATATATCGACATTTTATGCATATGCAGCGCCCCTCATTGGCCAGTTTAGTTCAAGTTTTAAGGTCAGTCATTGGCCAGTTTAGGTCATGTGACTAAGACTAAACCTAACCATAAACCTGACCCTAAAAATTGTTGAGATATAGGGTTACAACCTAATCCTAACCCGAACCCTAAAACGCTAAGTATGTGTACTTCGGTAAACGTACCAATAGCACTGGGCGTTGTCCACTTTAGACACTTTCTTATATACATTTTGCACTACATATACCCTTTAACTGTTAGGAGAACTCTCCCTCTTCATTAAAGTCCTTAAAAAAAGAAACATAAGCTAAGGAATTTTAGTTTAGAGTCTGATTTAAAAACGTGTAGGGATTAGGAGCAGAGAGCCCTCAGGACTGAAGATACAGATGCAAATGTAACTTAATGAACTGGAATGATGTTTATCAAGGAAACAAACGTGACAGCAATTATTTATGTGTTGTTTCATTTGCCTCTCGTACCAATTATAGCTTAATTATTACCTTTTTGCTGATGCTAACGTCCAGATAATTGTTTTTACTTTGAGTGGAGGTACTGGGAACCTTATGAATCCTCAGTATTTTTCTGTTTTGGTGCAAATTCTGGAATATTTTAATCTTTGGGGAGAGTTGAGAAATCTAAATGTGTGGTTTCTTCGACGTGATTCTCATTTAACTCCTCATTCAAAGTTACATTCCTTTTTCTCGAGGGTTCGGATGTTTTTTGGGCTGATTTTTGGTCTTGGTTACGAAACAGTCCAATGAACCTTTTCTTTTTCAGACAGATAATACAGCTAAGGGAGCAGCTCTGATTGTCTGATTTGTTTCCAGAATATACCAGATGGATGGGAAAGTGTCAGATCATGATGCTTTTAAAGATAATTTCTCATAAATGAAATGAGAATTCAGAATGACAATGAGAATACATAAAAAGGAGAGGATGAAGCAAGGTGAGCTGAATGTAAGAGCAGGAGCCAGTGGTGAAAGTTGAATGTGTCAGGGTGAATCTTTGTCTGCACATTGTTATTCCACAGATGACCGCGTGAACACTGATGGTAAATCTGAACGACACCCACCTATGAAGGATTTCTTCCCGCTCTTCATTTCCTCCTGAGTGTTTGATTATATTTGCTCCCGGACACAGAGCCTCTGATGAATGATGGACGTCTCTCTGCTGCAGAATGAGCAGCTGATGGAGCACATGAGAAAAAGACTTCCACATGAGAAAAAAGCTTCCCTCTCTCTGTGCGAACCCTCTTCGATCGCTCGCTCTGGCAGTAGCTGCGGTTGGAAAAGTCTTCGATTGGCAGGCGAATAACTTCCCTCTTCCTCCTCGGCTGTTTCCTTCCCTCAGCACTGAAACCTTAGATCTGTGACGCACCTGCTTCTGCACATCCACACACACACCCTCCTCTCTTACATCTGCTCTTGTATCTACCTGGAGAGTTTTCCACAAAAAAACAAAAGCCGGTGTCTGGTTACGGATCCCAGGAGCGTGGGAGTTTCCGGAGGAGAGAAAACCAGTCTCCATGACATGGGAACCACCTGAGGACCAGGGGAACACTGAGCTTCAGACCGCTTTAATTGGCCTCAGCTGCAGGAGTGATGTTCTCTGTGATTGTCAGCCTCCTTTACTTGTTGTCTCTCTGGAGGTTTTGGGACATGATCATCGGGTTGGTCACACTAGCTGTGTTTCTATTACTGTTTTTGGCAAAATAAAAGCACTTTTTCTAAAGTATCGACCAAAACATATTAACACTTTGAACGTGTTTCCATTGAAGGTTGTTTTGGAGCCTCTTAACTCTGTTGAAATCTCATCCCGCAAGACTTCGCTGCAGAAAGATGGACGCTACAAACTTCCTTATAACACTCTGCATTCCTTAAGGTGCGTTCACACCGAACGCAACTTTTAAAGAATCATTGTAAATGATGCTGCATCAAGCGACACGACTCGCGCAATTCCAGTGACTAGATCGCGCTGTTGAGTCGCTCAAAGTTGAAAATTTTGAGCTTTTCAAGCAACTTCGAGTGACGCTCCGTCGCAACATTTAATCGGCAATTCGTTTCTCACTACGTCACTCCCCCAATCGGAGAAGGATAAGTCTGCAGCGAGAGGGCTGTACACTTCTTCTTCAGCCACACGTTTACAGAATTTTGAATTCTAAGTAAATTTTGAGTAAACTCATGCTTTAGTAACTCTGTAAATTTAGTATTTAGACTGTAAGTAAGTGTACAGCCCTCTCAGGGTGGTCATGTCACAGGAGCAATGAAGCGACCAAGTGAGCAAAAAGCTTGACTATGTTCAAACAACTCATCACGGCCAAAAATACCAACTATATTGATTGAAGTCTCATTTGGTGTGAATGCGCCTTTAGTCATTTGCTGTCTAATGTGGCAGTAATCATTTTTAAGTACCGTATAATGCTCATAAATGTCTTAGTCTCTCTTCTGTTTAAACTAAGGAGGAATGAGCTTTTCTGAGTCATCTCGCACGTTCGTCACGTTCACATTATAATTAGCTAGAAAAAAGAAACTAAGACAGGTTTAAATCACTGCATTTGTTGACGTCGGTGTTTTCAGTGAGTTACAGCCTGGATTCTTTAGGATAATGAGAAGAAGAACAGTGAGTGCCTGCTACCTGTGACTGCACAGATTTACATATGATTCAAATCAGGGCTCGTGTTGAACTGATGAGTCAGCGTGACAGGCTGATAAGTTGAATTTAGAGATTCACTTTGGAAAACTAAAGCTGAAACATTGGGCAGGTTTTAGTTACTCATAAACAATTTATATAGTTTAAGTCTTATTCTAGGGATTGCAATTGTTTTCAGATTTGTCTTTAAGTCACTTAAATGCAGAGGTGAAAGAAATGGATTACAAGTACTCACGCTACTGTAATTGCGTAGCTTTACTTGTACTTTATTGAGTATATTTCTAAATCGGTCATTTTACTTGTACTTGAGTACGTTTTAAAATGAGTAAAGTAATTCATTACATTTCTACAGCCAACTGTTACTGAGTAAATTATTATTTTTTTGTTTCAAAATGATCAAAGGACATTGCAAAACTACAAAAAAATGAAATGACCAGACAACAATCAAATGCATCTCATCATAGCCGATCAGATTAAACGTAATGCACAAAAACAGCATTAAATGGAGGTTATTTTCTCAGTTTTAGAGTTCATAAATGTAGCTACTGTATATATTTTTTTATTTTGAAATTGAATGAATTGGTGTTATTTTATTTTAAAAAGAATTGTACATTTTGACAAACCTTTTATTTTATACAGATGCCTTTGTGGAAAATAAATTCAATTTCAATTGTGCAAGATTTCGTCTTTTCCTCTTTAAGTTTATACATGAGTTGTTTACTGTATGCAAAGGATTTATTACCAAAAATAAACATGAAGGTGGGCAAAAGTAAATAGTAACTTTTACTTTGTATACTATTTAATTGAGCTACTTTTGACTCGTACTTCAGTATTTTATATATGATTTACTTGTACCTGTACTTGAGTAGGATATATCAGTATTCTGCCTGCTGATTGGATAATGTCACACACATGGGCCCAGTGTGAGGTTAATTAAACTCCCAGACTTCTTCACTCTCTCTCTCATCTGACCTCCACACAGGTACACACCACACCTCAGTTAGATTAGATTAGGTTTTAGCTTTGTTTATGCCAGTGGTTCTCAAACAGGGGTACAGGAGCACAATGCAGGGGGTACTCGCCAAAGTTTAACAATTAAGTTGAAAAATAATTGGGAAATGTTCCTATTTAGGCTATATTTGCTTTTGAAAAATTCACCACAAACTAACAGGATTATAGTACAATAAAATACTATATTTTCTTTTAATTTATTTAAACAGGATTGTTTTATGCTGTAGAGCCTAGGTTCCCAAAGTGAGGTACGGGTATCCCTGGGGGAATGCAAATTGTCATAGGGGGGGGACTAGCACTAATGCTAGGCTAATACTAATATTATCTGATGCTAATATTAAACTAATGCCAATGATATGGCTAATGATATGTTAATGCTAATATTAATGTTAGGTTAATGCTAGCTAGTGTTAATGCTTGCTATTGGTAATGTTTGGTTTATGTGAATGCGAGCAAATGCTAACGGTAATGTTAGGCAAATGCTATGATAATGCTCATGTTAATATTATGCTAGTTCAATGTTAATGCTAGTTTAATGTTATTGCTAGTTTAATGTTAATGCTAGTTAAAGGTAATATTAGGCTAATGCTAGCAACTGTTCACCGTAATGCTAGGTTAATGCTAATGATAGAAAATACTAATTTTAATGCTAGGCTAATGCTAACGGTAATGTTATAGGCTAATGCTAATGCAGTGTTCAATGACGTGGGCCAGCACCTGCACACTCACTTGCATTTTCTTCAGGAAATGCAAATAGTCTATTTATATGTGATTCCTCAACAGGATAGGTAACGTTCAGAGATAATTTTTACTGTAGGGCTACATTGTACATAACATTACATCAATGTGTTTTTTTAAGTGTGCAGGAGTCGGGGGGTACATGGTTTCAGGTTAAAGGTCTGAAGGGGTACGGTACTGGGAAAAGTTTGGTAACCACTGCTGTAGATGTCATTGTATCACACTTCTGCCAATAGGAGACAATAATTAGCTACATTTTATATACAAGACCATATTTACTTATGAACTAATTGCATTGGTATTTTTTATTTTTTTTAATTCGCTTTAAATTACAGTCATTGTTTTAAATTTGTAGATTAAGCATTAATGTACCAATGCTCAGACATAGTAAAGGGTTTAGGAGAGACCACTGTTCCATGAATGAAAAATCATATGAAACTATGGAGAGGGTACTAATGATATGAAGATGGGGTTTGACAAAATTGCGAAGGGGGAACATGGCATGAAAACTATTGGGAACCTCTGGTTTACACCTTACAACATTATCTTTACTCACGTACTACTGATCTACACATTTCATGATGTAAATATTTATATTTAGGCTTAAATTGATCTAATTTGGTTTTAATTTGGTTTTAATTCAGTCTAATTTGGCACGTTTTGGTTCACTTTGATGGAATTGAAGTTAATTTGGTTTAAACCAGACCAACTTGGTTTATTTCATTTATTGACTTAAATGTGAGATTTTAAGTAAACAGTAAAAACGTCTTGAATATTCACCACAGTTTTGTCACTTTTTCATGAAGTTGTGACCTTTTAAACTGGGTCCTGACACTTGTCCTATTTAATTAGTATTTCTATGTCTTTATTTACTCCCCAAACAGATTCCTTATCATTTTCAAGTGGAGATCCTGCAACGACTGATATCTGTAGATTATTGCTTAAATATTGTTGGTGCCTTAAATACTTTACACATCACTTATTTGTGAACGTGCAAACTAGGGCAGAACAATGTTCAAATAACTAGTTTTGGTTGCCTACTTGAGATCAAACTACTTTATATTTGTCATGAACTAAGAGTTTGTTACATTTGTCTTACAGCATTTATGAAAAGAGTTTAAATCCCTGCGGTCACACTTCTGGTTTCAAAATAAAAGCATGCAGAAGTACTGAAACCCCTAATAATCTTCAAGCCGGAAGAAAATTAGGCTCATTTTTGCATAAAGTCTTAAATCTCCCTAAAAAATCAGGATAATACAGTCTTTTAAATGCATTTCTTGACGTGTATATTCCCTTTATAAGACAGTGTTTTCATTCCCACTCTCTTTTCCCTGATTCATCATCAGGTGAGATGTGAGCTGATGTCCAGAGTAAGAAGAGAGGGATTGAGATCAGTGAGTCTGTACAGTGGGTCACGCTAAGGACATTGTTGCTATCTTTAACCTGATTATCCACTGGTCATGTTAAAGGAAGAGCTCTCAGTGTGAGGCTGGGTACATTCAAGCTTAACTAAAATATCAGGAAAGGCTCGATGTAATGTGAGTTTTGGATATAAGAGGCTGAAAAGATTGACAACTCCACTGAAAATATGTTTTATGGCATGAAACGGGACAGGTTTCTATCTAAGGTTAATGACACTCTACCTAAAATAACACAGAACTATAATACTTCCTGAAATAGAAACTGGCCGGGCTGCTTGTGTCACCTTAACTAAACTGGAAAGTGTTGAGTCATTCCTTGGTGTGACTCTAAATAGTCTAGAGTCATCTAGACTATTTAACTGTTTACTAAAAGTCTGCGTACACAGAAAGTTTGTGGTGTTTTCATGTGAACATGTTGCACTGCAGCTTTATCAATGGTTTAGTCCTAAAAACCTGTTCAGTCCCTGTATTTATTTCCATTAAGACATATTTTGTATATGTTTTGTCGTCCGACTACCGTATATTTCAGTGAGAATTTCCTGGAAGTGAACAGACGCTCTTTGAGGCTTCTCTTTTGTTTCGTCAAACTGGTTTATGTTCATGTGAAAACCAGTTTGCATGTGTTTGCAGCGACGTCGGTGAATTCAAGGAAAACCAAATTTATTCCACAAAATACACCATTTGTTAATTCACTTTGGCACTATCACAACACTCTGAGCTGTAATTTTTTTTTAAAAAAGTAAAGTTTTGGGTTCAATCATGTAAAAAAAAAAAAAACGTGAAATATATATCAATAGAATTTTAAAAAGCTTTATATCCATCCATCCATCCATCTTCTCCCGCTTAGCCGTTTCCGGGTCGCGGGGGCAGCATCCTCAGTAGGGAGGCCCAGACTTCCCTCTCCCCGGCCACTTCCTCCAGCTCTTCCGCGGGGACCCCGAGACGTTCCCAGGCCAGCCGAGAGACATAGTCTCTCCAGCGTGTCCTGGGTCTTCCCCGGGGCCTCCTTCCGGAGGGACGTGCCCTGAACGCCTCACTAGGGAGGCGTTCAGGGGGCATCCTAATTAGGTGCCTGAGCCACCACATCTGGCTCTTCTCGATGCGGAGGAGCAGCGACTCTACTTTGAGCCCCTCCCGAATGACTGAGCTTCTCACCCTATCTCTAAGGGAGAGCCCAGCCACCCTACGGAGGAAACTCATTTCGGCCGCTTGTACCCGTGATCTTGTTCTTTCGGTCATGACCCAAAGTTCATGACCATAGGTGAGGGTTGGAACGTAGACCGACCTGTAAATCGAGAGCTTTGCTTTTTGGCTCAGCTCCCTTTTTACAATGACGGACAGCTTTATATCCCTCTGAAAGAATTAATGAAATGATGGAATGCAAGAGAGTTAAAGATTATGAAATTTTCTGTTTCACATTGAAAGCTATTATCTTGAGTAAAAGTAATTTTTCCTTTTTAATAGTTTTTTTTTTTTTAAGGGTATGGGATTGTACGAAGGACCTGCAATTTTCTGTTTCAAATTTTCCCAAGTTCACTTTGTTCTGTCAGTTTTCACTAATTCGTCGAAAATATTAGAATGTCCTAAAATCGTGCCAAAAATGATCAGTTCAATTAAAACTTGCAAATAATTTTTGTTTTCGATGCTTCAGAAGTTGTAAATTTATGCTCAAATCTCGTGACATTTTGTAGTGAGATTTTTCATTACATTTGACTCGTCGGGTTGTTTAAACCAGTTACTAAACATTAAAACGCCCATTTAATAGAGAAATGATTGTGAAACAGTGACGTTCACCCATAACATGTAGGTGAGGGTGTATACTGTCATTTTGCAATTTTCTTTTCAGAAGTTGAATTCTGAAATTTCCGTGAAATTCAGAAAATCATTTTACACTTCCTCCAGTTTCAGTCGTTGCATGAGTTTCAATTCTATTTAATTTAATTTAATTTAATTTGATTAGAGGATCGAGAACAAGTTTGGAAAAACAATTCTTTCAGCAATTTGAGATTAAAAATGAGTTTCATCAAGTGATAAAAGCATGAGAAAATATTGTAGCGTTTCAGTGAATGTGTGTATTTTGAGGAGCTTAGATTCTTACAACTGAATAATTTTATCATTTACACAATGATTAATTTTTACATCCTCTGTGGACTGAATTGGACTCTGTTTTGTGTGCCGTTTACACTGTATTTATAATTTATTTACATTGAAAAAAGTAATCATGCGCATAAAGTATCGCAGCAAATATTAGAAAAAATAAATATTGTAATAAGTAAAGTGAAACATGCCCATATTGAAAAGTTGGGACATTTTGATTTTAAAATTTATTTAATGTTATTCAAATTAAGTCATTTCTGAAAGAAAATGGCCATTCAGTTAGATTATTACTTTATGTGCCTAATGCTAAAGGAATTATATATATATATATAAAATTAAGTAATGTGCTTTTCCAGCTATCTGAATGTTGATAAAGGGGTTGCACTAAAGACAATAAATAACAAATTAAACATGTAATAAAAAATTATGTCTTTGACGTCTGAGCTGAGCCATTGAAGCTTCAATAGTCCAATACAGTTTCTTAAATGGTGGTACGTGTACTACAAGGGGTAAACATAAGCAGTGGAAAATGCACAGTGGAAAATTACTGTTCATTTTTAGTCAGTAAATGATCATAATGATGATGATGATGAAAATATCTTGATTGAACATTAACTGAAGATACAAAGGTCAGTCTTGGTCCCACACCAGGCAGGAGTTGACCGGAAATTATAAAAACTATAGTAATACATCTATTCAGGAGGCACTAAATACTGTTTCATTCCATTTATTTTCAAAATAAGATTCTCTAAAATGTGTTATCACTTGTTCATTCCATCATTATGCTCTATAGTTGTTTTTTATAGTATTATGGGTAAAATGGGGGAACTTGGATTCAGAAATAAGAGAGTGGGGGTACTTCAGCTAAAAAAAAGTTTGAGAACCACTGATCTAATACCTATAAATGATGAATACATAACGGAAAACTAAAAAAGAAGGTATATTTTTCAAAATAGTTGAGGCTTGAATGCCCTCCAATTGTGGAATGACCCACAAACATCCTGTCAACACGTTGAAAAGTATTTTAGAAGTGTGTTTAACCTAATAATTGTAACTTGAGTGAGAGGATTCTTTTTTGTAATAATAATCTGCAGTTGTTTTATTTCCCGCCTGGCTCTGCGTGAGCTGCATGGGTATTAAAGAAGTGTTTAGCCGTGATGCTAAACTCATGCACGGGTTCGTCAAAAACAGGCCGACCTCACAGCGGCTGCACCTGCAGGAGCCTCTCCTCACTGAACGTTACATAACACACGCCTCCACCGAGCAAAGCCATGGCAGCAGAGCGGTCAACGACCACACACACACACACAGCCTCTATACTTTAAATCTTTACTCTTTTAATATCTTTCTCACCACATTTTGACTTTATCAGAGCCGTAAAAAAACCATTTTAGTTCAGGGGCCAAATATGGAGCCGTTTATCTAACGTGGGCCACAGATTTTCGGCAGGAAAATTAGTAATTTAATCATTATCGTGCCCTAGTTTGCACTTCCACGTATGAATAAATTAGAAAACATTTACGGCCCTGATAATACCAAAGCAGTAAGTGACAGATTTCAGTCCCTGCAGGTACTTCACTTTACATTTTTATGTAATTTCGGGAGATTTTGTGGATTAATTTAAGGAAAATTCCAGGATTTTAGAAAAATGTAGAGTTTTTTTTTTTTTTAACAATTGGAGTTTGGAGTTTCATTGACTTTGTGTATTATTTTGGAGATATCTATCTACAGCTGAATTAGTTGTTAATTTACACAATGATTCATGGTTTTCCTGACTTTTTTACTTAAACGTGCATGCTGAATTGGACGCTCCAAGGGGCCGGATTTGGCCCCCGGTCCTTGAGTTTGACACGTGTGGTGTGAAGAGTACAAATATTTCCTACTCAAATTCAAATTTTACTCAAGTACAAGTAAGTCATACATAAAATACTCATGTACAAGTAAAAAGTAGCTAAATTAAATAGTACTTATCTTGCCACGGCATACAGTAAACATCTCATGTATAAATTGAAAAAAGAAAAGACCAAATCTTGCACAATTGGAACTTAATTTATTTTCCACAAAGGCATCTGTATAAAACAAAAGGTTTGTCAAAATGTACAATTATTTTTTAAATAAAATACCAATGAATTTAATTCAAAATAAAAACATGGTCAGACTCTCAGTATTGCTACATTTATGAACTCTAAAACTGAGAAAATAACCTCCATTCAATGCTGTGTTGGCTCCGTACATTAAGGTTTAATCTGATTGGTCGGCTATGATGTGATGCATTTCATTGTTGTCTGGTCATTTCATTATTTGTAGTTTCACAATGTCCGTTGATCATTTTAAAACCAAAAATGTTAATTTCCTCAGTAACGGTTGGGTGTAGAAATGTAACAAGTGACTTTACTTCTTTTAAAAAGTACTTAAGTACAAGTAAAATTACTGATTTAAAAATACACTGAAAAACAGTACAAGTATCCATAAAAGCAACTCAATTACACTAACAGTGAGTAGTTATAATCTGTTACCTTCAGCTTTAGGATTTATATTGTCAAACCAAACCAATTCTATCTTAACCTTTAAGTTTGCTGCACTGTTTTATTCCTGTTTCAAGTGCTGAAATATTGCGTTTTAACACACAGTTGTTTTCATTGTGTTATTTAGTCTGTAAATATTTCTCTTGTCTTGTGTGTAATGTGTCATTAACTCTTTAGATCACGTGACAAATTGAGACTCTTTAGACGACTGTATAAATGACAGAGAAAACACGACCGACTAATTCAGTCCCTACATCTCAGTCCCTCCAAATACACTGAAACAAAACAGTGGCTCACATTAAGCTTATATCGCATGATGACATTGTTATTATGGAATTATCTAAAATTTCACCAGAATCTTGCAATTTCACTCAAAACATTACACAAAAATAAAAATTGGTTACAAAATCAAGGAAATTTCAAGTCAATATCCTGCAGAGACTGAATATCATTCAATTATTGCCAGAATAGTATCATTGCTTTACATGCTCTATAATTATTCATGCATGGAAGGCCAAACTATGTAACTTGTTAGATGTTGCACTAGCACTCATCACTGCATCGTGACAAATCCCGCCATGA
This sequence comes from Gouania willdenowi, assembly GCF_900634775.1. Taxonomy (NCBI): domain Eukaryota; kingdom Metazoa; phylum Chordata; class Actinopteri; order Blenniiformes; family Gobiesocidae; genus Gouania; species Gouania willdenowi. The sequence continues at coordinate 3,533,001 of NC_041054.1, forward strand.
CTCAGGCTTTATGTAAATGTCCTGCTCGTGTTCTCTGGGAATCGACTCGTCATCACTACTTTACTTCCAGGCTGCACCTGCTCCATGATTCTCCTCCTCATGATCATCGCTCCCAGTCATCAGGCTGCTGACGTAACCACCGTCCTCTAAACTCTCACAAGCTGTCGACTGACCATGTATGATGTCATCTAATCTGTCTGCAGCCTGGCCAACATGTAACCGCACATCTGGATTAAAAAACGCTGTGGCATCACCGTATGCTTCTTTGTTTCATTTAAAGCTGGTGTACTTGATTTATTTTCTTTAATTAAAAGCAAAAAATCCTATTAGCGTCATATAGTATATCGTAAAAGTAATCATTTTTGAAAAAATCGTACGTCTGTGTGCCATCTGTGCCTTATAAATAATTATTTTAGTTAATAAAATCCCGGAAGACAAAATCTTTTTGTGCGCTTCCGTGAGAGGAGGAGACTGGGAGGGATTATCAGAGTGGGGGGTGGGATTTACGGGTCAAATTCAGCCACGCCCCTCTGTCATGGTTCAAGAATCAATTAGTACAGCTTAAAGGTTTATGAAACACAATCAGTTCCTTTACAGATCTTCGCATACAGTACAAGTTCTTTATTGGTACAGTATGTGATGATCAAAGTTGGGGTCAACTACATTTTTCACTTACAATTACAATTTAAATTACAATTGAATTACAATTACAGTGACCAGCATTTTTTCCAATTACTAAAGTTCAATTACAAATAAAGCTGCAAGCTGCATTGAACAGGCCCTCGCAACCACACGCATGTTGGGAAGTGGCGCACGTTGAGGTGTGTTGCATGTCGGGGCGTGTGTTGAGACGTAGCTGAAGAATATCAAGTATTATGTATATATATATATATATATATATATATATATATATAGTGTTTTATAACACAACCAAATAACCTTGTATGTTTAAAAGAACAATATGAATGTGGGAAATACTTTAACAGTGCAGTGTTGGATGCAAGACCCATCTCTATAAAAGCAAGGAATCTCTGTCTGTCTGAGTGATGACTGTAGAGAGTGATGTCAGAACTTTGGACTCAGTTATGATGTCATCAGTCCTACCCTCACAGTGATGATGTCATATATATATATATATATATATATATATATATATATATATATATATAATACTGCTATAGCCAACAAATGGTCAATAAACAGCAATTAATGACAAACTAAGGTTAAGGTTTTAAAAATACTTTTACTTTCATTTCTTACAGAGTTCATGCAGCTTCTTTAAATCAACAATAATATGATTAAAAAATAAAGTTTTTACTGCCGATTTTACATCTTTTTACTGCTGTTTTGAATGTTTTATTGATTTTTAACGTGAAACCAGGGGCGTCAAACTCATTTTAGTTCAGTAAGCCAAATATTTGCAGTTTGATCTCAAGTGGGCCACAGATTTTATGCCGTAAATCAGAATCAGAATTCCTTTATTTTAATCCCAGGGGGAAATTGCTTATGTTAGAAAGAAAGAATAAACATTAAATAAGTGTATAATTAAGTAAAAGGCTGTTAAAAATAAGGATACACACACAATACAGTAGTAAAAAATAAAACAAGATTATTATTAATAATAATAATACAAATATACCAATTGTATACAAAAATAATACAAAATGTACAAATATGAAACTTATGATAAAACAAGTAATTTCATCATCATTGTTCCGTAGTTTGAACAAGGTAGACATAAAATAGAAAATATGTGATAGATATCAGTCCCAATAGGATCTTTACTTTAAATTTCCTAAATTTTGTAACCTTTTTCTATTTGATTAAGGGAAATATTATGCCATAATTTGAGAAGAATTGAAGGATTTTGTTAGATGTTTGAGTTTTTTTTCCCACTGTTTAACATTAAAAATGACTGCAATCATGTTGGAAATTGTTACACAATAATTCTTTATTTTTTATTTTCTCCGGGGGGCCGGATTAGGCCCCCGGACCATGAGTTTGACACGTGTTAAATGTTTTCTGTTGCACTTTTTTATTAATCATGTCAAGTACATTGAATTGCCTTGTGTATGAAAATACATTTGCCTGTTGTTGTTCATTCTAATCTTTTTGGCTCACAGACATGGTGGATGTCAGTCAATCCCTACATGTGTGTGAACACACACACCCTCTTCCTTTGTTTATGCACACCTGCTGATTCTAGACCAGCCACTCAGGACGGGCAGTTCCGTGTTAAACCTCCAACACGTGACTTTTTTATGGACAGGTACAAACTGTGCGTTCTACATTCTTTCCACTGCATGTTTGGCTTTCTCAGAGTAACCAGACTTTCAACACAACACACACACCACTGCACTCACACGTCACTGTATATTGCTTTCGGGCACTTTTAATATTCTCCGGGTCAGACTGGAACCCTTCACCTCTGCTGTGATGTAATAAAGTAGCTACGCTAATGAAAGAAGTGTATGAAGTGTGGATGTATGTAAACCAGGGGTCACCAACACGGTGTCCGTGGGCACCAGGTAGCCCACGTGGACCATGTGAGGGGCCCTGTGGAGCTTTCCGTCACCAATGAGCTCCATCTAAAATCTGATTCACAGTCCAAGATTCAAACTCACAAAAAAAAAAACATACGACAGATATAGTTAGTACTTATTGAAGTTACTGTAAATACTGCTGCATGTGATAAAGTTTTAGTGATAAATTATCATCTTTACACATTTGTTTTTATTGAAACATTGTGACAAATGTTTCTAAGTGTTGCACATTTGGTGTACGGGTTGTGATATGTTACATATAATATGATTGCGATATAAAAATATTATTTTAAAAAGGTAGATTTTCAATATGACATCATTTTACAAATGTCACATTTTATACAATTAGTTAAAAGTAGTTTGTTAGTAGCTAGTAAACTAGGAAGATGATCATTTTCTATGAAATAAAACAATCGCACAAATTAGGAGAAATAAAGTGTTGCGTGGTAAAACTTAAAGATTCAGTATTATGCCATTTTTCACACATCTCCAATTGTTCTAAGAACCCCAACAACATAGTATTTGAGGTTTATTTTGCCTGTTTTTCTCCTGTTTTCTGGAGTTTTCGCCCTCTCAAAAGTCACTTTCAGCGCGCTCCTAAAAACAGGCTGTTTTTAGGGCCTTCGTGCATATGCATGAGTGGGTGTAAACGCACACGTTGCATCAGCGTGTGTGTTTATCACAGCAGCAGCAACACTAAATTATAAACAGTCTTTCTTCTGACCACAGAAATAATCCATTTAAGACGATAATCCATTGTTTTGTCCGCATTGCGTCACAAACACGTCAGATCATCCCATAAAGGCGATACAAGGCGGTAGAACCAATAACAATGACGTATTATTATACGTGTGACGTCGTCGAGCAAAGAAACTCAAGAAATCCCAGTACGAATGAAGTAAAAATGCTAAATGCTTTTCTGAAGTCACATGACCATTTGTCAACAAATCCACAGTTTCACTAAAACATTTTCCACCTTTATGACTAAATCCCTCCATTTTTCGGAAGATAGATCTTTTATTTGTTAATCTGAGGCCTACGCTACGTCTCTATCTGTTTTTCAAAATAAAACATTAGTTTTCATCCTCAGCAGCTTTTATACACTTTGTGCTTTCTGTGCTTTTGTTAGCCGCGGGAACCAAAGATGGAAATTAGCACGTGGTATCATATTGCACATTTATATATTTATGTTTATCACTGGATATCACCTCTTTTAAAATGAAATCTGAAATCTGTATTGTGTATTTAATCAGCTGTAACAGAGTAGAACAATGCAGTGATAAATAAGATACAATAAGATAGAACTTTATTTGTCCCACAGTGGGTGAATTTGGTTTGTTACAGTAGAAAGAAGAGTGAAAAAAAAACTTAACTCATTGGGAATATATAAGTTAGACGCGAATAACATGGGTATAATAATAATAAAATAATAATAGAATATTATTTATATAATAAAAACAACAGAAACAACTATACTGATAATATAATATATATTGAATACAAATAATGTTGTCTTTTTGCTTGTGTTTTAATTAATGAATTAACAAGTCCACATTTACAACCCTGTAATAAAGCTGGTTAGGAGAGTTGGTAATGAAACAGCCTTTTGTTTATGGTCGTCATCATAATCTGTGACTGATGCAAATCCACTTTGCATGCATCATTAAAAACTGCAGCTGCAAACCACAGTATGCAGAGATCTGCTGATATATGGAATTTGTCGCCTCAGGTGTGAGGAGCGCTGCAGCACCAGCAGCTCACAAACAAGGTGAACCACTGATGGTACGATAACAAAGCCCTGGGACAAAGTGTGAGTCACGCTGCACAATAAAACCACATCAACTCATTTCAATGTGAGATTCTCACCTGTACAGCCAAGGGTTGACCTACTTTACGCTTTCCTTCCCACTGGAATCATTCCAAACTGTTTATTGAGCTTCCATTTAATTTCTAACAAAAATGTTCATGAAGTCAGTCAATAATCAACCCTGGAGGACGTCATTCATTGTGCGTCTGTAAGTTAATGGAAAGATTAAGACCTTGAAATAGACACCCGACTTTCCTGCTACACATTACGTTAAAATGCAAAGGTAAAGGTTTGCAATATTATAATTAACATTTATGTCAGCATTTAGAATAATGACCAATCTGAGCATCAATACAGGAAACACCAAAGGGGTTTTGTGAGTTTACGTGTTTTTTTTTGTTTCTGTTGCCCTCTTTCTTTTTTGTATATTCTTGTTTTTGTTGTGTGTATTTTTGGTGTCATTTTGTGTATTTCTGTGTAATTTTTCAATACTATTTTTTTTCTTAATAATCTTGTGCATTTATATTGTTGTTGGAGTCATGTTGTGTGTTTTTGTTGTGATGTCTTCTGCTTTTGGGGTCATTTTAGTCATTTTGTTAATGGGGGGTGGGGAATTTTGAGTATTTTTCCGGACATGTAGCGCATATATTGTATGTTTGTGGCAGAATTTTGTGCATTTTTGTTGTCATTTAGTCGATTTTTTCACTCATTTTGTGCCAAAACAAAATTATAATTCCATTTAGCAGATGTTTTTATCCAAAGCAATAGACAAAGGTGTAAAGAGTACCAATATATCCCACGCAAGCAGAAGTACAATTATTTAATTAGAATTGTACTCGAGTACAAGTAAGTCATACATAAAATACTCAAACTCTCAGACTCTAAGTATAGCTACATTTATGATCTCTATAACTGAGAAAATAACCTCTATTTAATACTGTGATATATTACATTTAATCTGAAAATACAATATAATAATTTACTCAGTAATGATTGGGTGCAGAAATATAACCGTACCCATGAAAGAAACTCAGTTACAGTAATGTGAGTAACTTGTAGTCCATTATTTCCACCTCTGCTAATACTTAACTGTGTGTAGTTTAGTTTGAATGCATTTTGTGCACCTGTTCAGTCTGAGCTAAAGCTGCTGAGCTCAGGAAACTTTCACTGTTTTTAGTGGAGGATCTTATGCAACCCTGTGAATCTGTTGTTTTTCTCATAAACTTACCATATGCGCAAAAACACTGAGTGGGTGAAAGAAAGGCGTTTTTCTTCTTCTTCTTCTTCTTCTTCTTCTTCTTCTTCTTCTTCTTCTTCTTCTTCTTCTTCTTCTTCTTCTTCTTCTTCTTCTTCTCTCTTTCTCTCTCTTGCTCTATGATTACAGGATGTTGTCTTATTATAGAAACCAATATAGCACAAAAGCACAAAGAAGCACCAAAGAATCACATTTTTCTGCATGAAGGGATCAGACTGCTGGATATGAGGAGCACCATGATGATGATGATGATGATGATGATGATGATGATGATGATGATGATGATGATGATGATGATGATGATGATGATGATGATGATGATGGCCCACTCAGATGAGGGTGTTGCATAAGAAGTGATATTTCTCCTTCAGCAATCTGTGCTGGTGAATGTGGGTTAATGCTGCTGCAAGGGATGTGACACACACAGTCCCACACAAACACACACATTTAAGAGCAGCTGTTACACACGCACACACGCGCACACAAGCCTGATGTCATAACTGCAAGACCTTGGTGTCACCTTGAAACATGGGTCTGTGAAAAGAACCAATCACTGGCGTGTTTTTAAAGGCCTGACAGTGTGTTGTTGAGGGAATATTTGGCTTTTTTTTCATGCTAATCTGTGTGTGTGTGTGTGTGCGTGTGGGTGTGTGTGTGTGTGTGTGTGTGTGTGTGTGTGCGTGTGTGTGTGTGTGTGTGTGTGTGTGTGTGTGTGTGTGTGTGTGTGTGCACTGTAATGGGGAAGTAAAAACTTTTTGTTGGTTTGTAAGGATTTACTTTCACATAAAAAGTTAGCGTACATCGTCTGTCAAAAACATTCTGAAACCTGGTTTTTCCTCTGAGTTTCTTCAAATATCCACATGTGCCTGCCTCTGATCACTGCTGTTTGTCTGAATATGAGTCGTTTTTAATGTTTTATGGGTTTTTTTTCACTTTATTTGCGCTGCAGCTGTCAGTCAGAACTGTGACTGTCATTGGAAATGCTCAGAAACTTTAGAATCCACTTGCCTGATCCGCTCCAGACTTGTTTTGCATGTTATTATTATGATCATATCATCGTCTTAGATGCACTCGACCATAATTAATGTTTTATGTTTACAGTCTAAATAATAACTCGTTATCAAAATTAGGCTACACATTAGGGGTGTACATTGCCATGAATCTGATTATACATTACTATTCACGATTTTCATGTCACAATATGATATATTCTGATATATTTCGATATATCCCGATATCAATAATTGCAAAAAAGTACAAAATGGTATGAAATACAATTTATGATTTTTTTTTAAACTTGCAAGAACAAGTAAATGGTAACTAACTGTAATTCAGGTACAAATATAAAAAACAACAGGTATGTTTATCAAACTGTCAAATTAACAACAAATTCTGATTCTGTTATGTTCTTAAATTTGTTTAAAAAAATAACCACATACATCTATAAAAGTGTCCAGTATGTTTTATTAAAATAAAGCTAATTTAACGTCCAAGCTAAAATGCATTGAGGAGGTCTGATGGTGCATTTACATGCTATTAATTATTATTATTATTATTATTATTATTATTATTATTATTATTATTATTATTATTATTATTATTATTATTATTATTATTATTATTATCAATAATAATTGTGTATATATATATATATATTTATATATGATTTATTAATTATTATATGTCCGTGCAATTAAATATTTTATTTAAAAAAAAATATTTGGACTTTTTTTTACACATGTTTAGCTGTTTTTTACTGATCAACATTTTTTTTTTTTTTTTAAAAAAGTGTGAAATAATTTCTGTTTTTTTTTTTTTTTTTTTTCCTCAAAACAAGAAAACAAAACTAAGTGCATGTTTGAAGGCAGCGCAGCCGAACGAAAGGAAATTTAATTCAGCCTGGAGCGAGAGGCTCAACTGGAGCGAAACACAGTGTGTGTGTGTGTGTGTGTGTGTGTGTGTGTGTGTGTGCGTGTGTGTGTGTGTGTGTGTGTGTGTGTGTGTGTGTGTGTGTGTGTGTGTGTGTGTGTGTTGGGGGTTTACTTGGTCTAATGGCAGATCAAGATTACATTAAGTGTTATGAAAGAGGGAACATCCTCCCAAGGCGATGGCGGCTGAGCCACTCTCCACCTCAGTTTGTTGTTATGGTTATTACACAACCATCATAAATCAGAAAAAATGCATCATCTCTTATGCTTTATATTTTTATCTGTAAAAAGATTGAGTCGACTAAAATCTTAATGACATGGGCCCAGTTGAGTTGTTCAAAAGATATAATCTGGATAAAAAACTATCTGGATTTTTACTATCCAGGATTACATAATCCATCGTAATCTTTTCCCAGTTGTTCAAAGCAAAAATGTATTTTAATATTACAGAATCCAGATAATGAGTGCTTTAAATTAGACGTCATATCACACTGAAGGCTACTAGGCAGGGGTGAACTAGCCATCAGGCATACCGGTGTCACAGTCTGAGTTTACCTCGTACTGAGATCAATTATGAGCCGGATTATTCATTTTTTCTATAGTTCCACTGTGAGTCTTGCTAATTCCGCCGTGCTGAGATTGAAAATTCAATTTCAAAGCTAATGTTTTTTGTGCTGAATGGCTCTTTTTCTTGGGGGAAAAATAGAAATAGTTAATACTCCAAAAAAAAACATGATTACATTAAAACTCAATATGAAAAATATTTTTTTCCCCCCAAAAAAACATGATTATAACAAACACTGCAATAAAAAAAACAGTTAACCTAATGTAAGTTTATAATAATAAACTGTTGTATTAATTTAAATCTAATCATGACGACCTTTTTTTTTTTTTTTTATCATTGGTCGATTTTTGATCGATGGTCGAATGATGTGATGATTTCAGCATTTTTTAAAAATCAGTACAGCAATCTCTGCGCATGGCTAATCCAGCACGTGTACATCTCAGTACGGAGGTAAACTCAGACCGTGACACCAGTGGGCTGTAACAGATGGCCATTTATGGTCCAAAAGTGGTAAAAACACAGCAAGGAAAGAGTGTAAAATAACTAAAATGGGCCAAAAGCAGTCAAGAGTGGCCAAATAATGGGCAAATAAAGAGGAACCAGGTGGTATGTAATGGCAAAGGGTTGCTTTAATGTGGCAAACAATAGTAAAAAAGAGGGAAATGAGGCTAAAAGAATGTATATCACTGTAGCAAAACTATTATAAAGTGAATTTTTCATAATGCTGCCCCTTTAAAGCGACACCTGAACTCATGCACCTGGAACATGACAATGAGGAAGAATAAAGAATAAAGAGGGAAAGGAAACAAATAAACAATGTTAGAATGGCTCAACTATGAAACAAATTCAGATAAATGGATGTTTATTTGGCTGAAATTGACATTTCCTTTAAACTATTTGATTGCTTGTTTCTATAATAGGGGTTGGCATGTTTCTGTGTGCAGACCTGGCAACACAGTTGATAGTTTATGAGCACTGACAGAAATCCAGCTCTAACTGTAAACCTAAATCTAGTTCAAAGCGAGCCTCTCTGCTCGTCTTTTATCTTCTGCCACTTAGACAAAGTCCACACGCAGAAAAATCAAAGGCCAAAGATAATTAACTGTATGTATCTGCACAGCGAGCCACTGTGGAAGGAGCATCAGACGTCTCGTCCTCCTGCTCAAGCTCACTTTCCGCCTTATGTAACGGCCTCAGTAGTAATTGAATCATCGCTGTGCCTGATAATATCACACGCCAAAAACGGTGACTTGTGTTCATATTGAATTTATTTCCATCCTTTTTGTGAAGTTTTCCCACAAAGTCACAAAGATTTCCTCCGAACGTCACAAAACGAGTGTTTAAGGGCCTGTACTACGAAGCCGGATATGAATATGTTCACTTAAAACAGGTGATTTCATGCATTTATATGAAACGTGCGGAGATTGCAGCGTCAGTCCTACCACAAACATGGAGAAACTGTGTAGAGCAATATACGGAATAATTCTTTAAAAATATGAACGATTAAAATCCATGATTCAGACCAAAAAACACTGTTTTGTGCTCGCTCAGATCCTAGCCAGAGCAAAACCTACTCATGACCAGGTTAGGTGTTCAGCCTTAGTTACCATGGTGATTAACCCAGTAAGAAGTTAACGTGCATCATAGTACAGGACACATCGAATAAATCTGGGATGTTAGCACGACGAGAGGAAATCCAGCTTCATAGTACAGGTCCTAAATGAACACCTTAATTATAAACAAGTGAAAATGAGGTAGTTTAGGTTTGAAACAAATAACATGTACACAGGAAGCATTTCAAATTTAATATATAAAACTATTTGTCCCGTGGGAGGTTTCTATTCAAAATAAAAATGAGAGAAAACATGAAAAAATGTGTATTTTAGTTCCAGATATTTCAGTTCCTCTAAATTCCAAAATTCAATGAATTTACCTGATGTATGCGGTGATATAAGATGTTTCAGTATTTTTAAATGACAAATATTTATATAGTTGAAATTTTGCCATTCCTCACAAATAGACGCATATAAATTCCTAAAATATTGAATTTTTAGGAAAAATTATGCCAGATCAATAATTCTTCTTAAATGAATGTTATTGCTTCATGTTTAAGGAGGTTTTAAGTGAATTTTAAATTAAATTGATGGCACTTTTTCCTCACTTCTTGCCTCCTTTCTGCACCTGATCACCGGTTAGGCTCTCATGTTTGTAGGGAATCCTCTCGTCTACAAAGCAGCTTCTGTTTTAACAGTTAGGTGTTAAGTTTCAGCTGCAGATAGCATCAGTGTAAGACTACACTCTAGAGTCAAATTAACAGAGCTAACGTTAATAATGCATGCTTGTTCGCTCTAGTGACAGCGTTTTACAACCTGTCATTTCTCTCTCTCTGCTTTGTTTATTAATGATAGATGCATTTGGAGGGGTTTAGATCATTATTGATCACTTTCTTTTAAATGTTGTTCAGTTTAAATGTGATCATCTGATCCGAGGGCCTTATTTTCAGTATTCATGTCAATATTTAGAATGGCTAATCTGAGCTGTAATACCAGAAACAGGGTTTGGGTGTTTTTGTGATAATTTGTCCTTTAATTTTTGTATATTCTTACTTCGTGATTGTGTATTTTTCAGTAATAATTGTTGTTGTTGAATCATTTTTATTGTAATTTTGTGTGTTATTGAAGTTATTTTAGTGTATTTCTGGCATTTTGTGTATTTCTTTAGTCATTTTTATTGTCACTGTGTATTTTTCTGACATTTTGTGTGTTTTTGGAGTCATTTTGTGTGTTTTGTATCTTTTTGTTTTCATTGTGTGAGTTTTTCTTGTCATTTTTGTGTGCTTGTGGATTCATTTGGTCTATTTTTTGTTGTGATTTTTTTTTTTTTTTTCGACTATTTTGTGTGTTTTTGAAGTCATTTGTGTTATTCTTTAATTTATTATTATATTATTATCATATATCTTTAGGAGTCATTACGTCTATTTTGTATTTTTTCTGTCATTTTGTGCATTTTTGTTATTCTGTATCTTTTGTCCATTTTTGTTGTCATTTTGTGCCATCTTTGATTTATTTTGGCCATTTATTTTTGGGGCCACTTAAAATTAGATCAAGGGCCACATTCTGTCTGTGCCCAGTTGTCCTTGTGTCTGGTATGAAGGTACAAGTTTCCAGTCTACGTCTACAGATTTATGTGAAATGTTTCCTAGAGGATGATCCAGCAGATTTATGAACAAGGTCAAAGATGAAGGGAAATAAATGTGGCGACAGCTTTGAGGGAAGGTGAGAAGGTCGGTAGGTTAATCACATGCAAACAGTGTTACACAACCATTTCACGTTTGTCCTTCAGCCTTGGTTAAACATTGACATAAAGCACTGGGTCACACAGGAATGTAGAGAACACTGAACTACATCACAACTATTACAGCAGGGATGGGCAACTCAATCACAGCGGGGGCCACAAAAATGTGATTGTATCTGATCAGAGGGCCACATTATCAACATTCAATACCCTTTCCCCCAGGGGGGGAAAGGGTATTGTTTTTGTGGTGGTGTTGTTTTGACAGTTTTAAGCCATTTGTGTGTTTTTGGAGTCATTATGCGTGTATTTGTTATTTTTTGTGTTCTTATTGTAATTATGTGTTTTTTTCAGTTTTTTTTTAATCAATTTTTGTTGTTGATTTGTGCATTTTTGGGGTCACTTTCTGTATTTGTGTTGTTTTCTGTATTTTCCTGTCATTTTGTGCAATTTTGTTGACAGTTTGTGAGTCTTTAGAGCTATTCTGTAATGTCTTTTTTGTATTTTTGTAGTCATTTTGTTTAATGCTAATAAATAAATGAAAATACTAAATTTATGATCCAGAAAAACTCAGTAAATTAAAGAAAAGGTTTAAAAACTCACTTTTTCTGCTGACATTTAATATTTGCTGTCTTTTCTTCACGCCGCTGCGTGTTTTTTGCCAAACAAAGCGTCTCCTTTGAAGGCTTCTCACTGTATCACTGTAATGAACATATTGGCTGTGAAGCGCAACATGTTTACTTGCAGAAACTGTTATTTTTTTTCTGAAAGGAGACACTTTGATATACATTAACATCATATTTCATAGGACACACTTTGATGTGTATTAACATCATATTTCATAGGACACACTTTGATGTGTGTTAACATCACATTTCATAGGACACACTTTGATGTGTATTAACATCATATTTCATAGGACACACTTTGATGTGCATTAACATCACATTTCATAGGACACGCTTTGATGTGCATTAACATCATGTTTCATAGGACACACTTTGATGTGCATTAACATCACATTTTATAGGACACACTTTGATGTGCATTAACATCATATTTCATAGGACACACTTTGATGTGCATTAACATCGTATTTCATAGGACACACTTTGATGTGTATTAACATCGTATTTCATAGGACACACTTTGATGTGCATTAACATCACATTTAATAGGACACACTTTGATGTGTATTAACATCATATTTCATAGGACACACTTTGATGTGCATTAACATCATATTTCATAGGACACACTTTGATGTGCATTAACATCACATTTCATAGGACACACTTTGATGTGTATTAACATCATATTTCATAGGACACACTTTGATGTGCATTAACATCATATTTCATTAAATTTAGAAAAGAAATCCCAACAAGTGGACATCCTCCTTTACACATGTGGGAAACTTCAACAATCTGTGTTTTTTTTCCAGAGGAATTTTCTTGTTTTTATGGCTTTGTGTCCCTGGGATTCCTGGGATTAGGTGGTTATTATTCACAAGAATACAAAAAATGGCCCTGGCTTCTTGGGGGGCCTCGCACTGTTTGTTTGGCCACCGAAACAGGAATTTTCCATTCTGCCTCCTCCCCGGTGTGAGCAGATAGTTTTTAAGTTTTGTTTTATAGACACAGGTGGAAGTGGGTCACCACGGTGCATGTGACAATGCTTTAATCATGAAAATATTGCTGCATCTGTGACGTGATACCATGCTATAATCCCCAGACCTGTGAGTTTATAATAGATAAGTAGAGTTTCTGATCCACTGAGCAGCAGAATAACTGGTTTTAACTAGGCCACGTTGGTGCATTGACTGAATGGCTGCGTGCATGCTTCTGATTCATGTCACCCCCCCCCCCCCCCCCCCCCCCCCCTTACTGCATTGTTTTACACACGCACAGTGACGCTTTGACGTCAAAACACTGTAGGCAGGATACCTAACTGGGATTAAAACACAAGTGGAGCGTAATTTAAGCGCATTCCTCCGCCCTCCTGTGAGCAGTGATCACAGGCCGTCGATGGCGGTAAAAATAGCACCTCACCCAGCTGGATTTGAACCTGCAGTACCACAGAAAGTATCCGACTTGTCATCACTAAGTTCTGCCATGTTTATTTAGTGACGTTGCAAATTATGTGACGTTGTTTATTATGAAACTTGATCTTCCCTCGTTCAAAAATATGCTACGTAGCCTATATCCGGGTAAGTTGCGACGTTTCTGCCGAGCAACGCCAGTCGCAGTATTTGTTTGGGGGTAAAACAACGCTAACAATGTATTGACTCCCGTTGTAACAGAAAAGGTTTCACCATGCTGAAGAGCTTTGTGTGTCGGGCCGTTTGTTCAATGTTAAAAAAAATGATACAAATATAATTTTTTATACCATCCCAAAAGAAAAAAATGAAACGCTGTTTTTTTTATAAAGTGGTCTCCAAAAACGTCCCATTTCTACGTGTGCTCTCTTATAACTGGTAGGTGAACAGTTACGATCTGAAATGAGGATTGAGGATTTTAGTTTCCATTCTAGATGGCAATATGTTGTATTTATATCCACTGTAGCTCTGTTATAAATTACACTGTGATTAATGGCGTGTGAGGCTATTACCACGCGGTATTTCATAAAATGTGCTTCATCAAGTTAGCATAAATATTTTGATTGAAATAAGATTTTAAACACTTGGAAATTCCATACAAGACTTTAATATCAGAATCATAAATACTTTATTTATCCCAGGGGGAAATTACGTGTGTTACAGATGCTGAAGAAATATTACAAATAAAAAGAATAAACCCTAAACGAAGACAAAACGAGAAAGAAAAACGTACATAATTAAGTAAAAGGCTGTTAATTAAATAAGGGTTGACTACAAGTGCACACATTATAGTAGAAATGACAATACAAATATAAATATACAATTGTACAAATATAATACACGTATATACAACAATCAAAGCTGTCAGGTTACAGTGCTGGATTGCCACAGGCAGGAATGATTTCCTGTGACAGACAGCAAATAAGAATAGTACTGGTAAACAGAATAACTTATGAACACTGTTATGTACTCTCGAGGTTCATTTATGAGGTAATTGTAAAGATCTGGGTATAGGTGAAATTGGCCCAGTGTTTTGGATTGTTCATCCAAGTGTAGGCTGGGACTATGTATGGACACAGATCTCCCTAGCACTGATAACTTACATAGTCCTCTGGCCTCTTCTGCTAGTGTTTGTTGATAGTTATATGCCATATTGAGATATAGATCACTTTGTCATCGGACAAACGGGAGGTGGACGAGTTGTTTTCCCCCGTTTCAAGATGGTGTCGGTTTATTTACGACGGCTAATGTCATCTGTGACGTAAACCTGACTTCTTGACTCAAAAACAAAAACAGTCAGAGAGCACAAACCTCCGCCAAATCTCCTTTTTGTCCGATATTGTCAGTTATCTGGATCAAAGCAGAGTTTTTCAACTTTGGAGTTGCCAGGAATTCATATATATATATATATATTGTAATTTACAACATCCAAACAACTTACGAATGTGAGAAAAATATAAATACAAAACAAAAACAATAATTTAACAAAAGGTAAACATTTTCAGGGGCATTTCCTGGGTGCATTTACTTCTTAGTCATTCTCTTGTGATGTTTGTTCATTTGGAGGTTTACGTGAACTGCATAGATTAGACTGTTCTAACCTGTAACTATCGTCATCTATTATTCGAGATCAAAGAATTTTCAGAAATCTCCACTAAAATCCCCGTACGTCTGCATTTTAGATTCTTTTCTACTTGAAAGTGGTGTGTCACCACCACAGTAATGCCATCAGAACAGACCTAATCCTCTTGACCGTGCTCAGTCTGACCTCAGCTGAATGAATGACTCGTTTGGTAATCCTCCTCCTGTTGAAACGTGACCTGCTTCAGCTCTTCCACTGGCAGTGTGCACGCAGGACAAAGTGTTCGAAACACAACCAGAAACTTCCGATGGATGAAAGAAACTTTAGTTTTTAGTTTAGTTTTTTGCATTGAGGAAATCATTAAAAGATGCAACAACAGAGGCCAAATATAAGATAAAATTATAAAGCAATAAACTTGATTTCCCTAATCAAATGCAGGCACAGATCACGAACGTGTAGCGTCATTCAGTCTATATGCCTACTGAACCTCTACTATTACACATAGTCTTTTGATAGATCTTGCATATAAAGTTCACTTTGAGTACCATTTAATTCATTACATTTCTACATGAAAGCCCTCCTGTGATATAATATCTTATATAACTAAAGATTACTGGTGACTTGTTATGAAGTGTGTGAAGAGTGTGTGTCGCGTTCATGACTCACTGAAGAGGTTATAAACACGCTTTCTTCCTTAATTGTTGATTTACATGAAACACTTCAGTAATGATCGCTGCTGTGAGATGGTGAACCAACGACCTGCTTCTACAAAGAACAGCTGGTTCACTTCACCTGATGGAGGATCAAAGCCCCACAGCCTTTGAAGTCCACCGTGTGCACAAAGAGCAGACGCATTAGTTACTCTCATAATCAGCATTTCATATTGTCTGGACTTCTCAGCCTTTAAAGCTGCAGTATGTAGAATTGTGGGACTTGTGTAGAAACACCCACTCGCCCGCCCTCGAAACCAATCATCCCTCACCTGTATCCTCATGAACGCTGTGAGATTTGACGGAGGTTTTGCTGAGACATGAGTCCTTTATAGCACCTTTCACAGACAGAGGAGTCAGAGAAGTGCTTTACATATCAGCTCAGTAAGTAATATTTATATAGTACCTTTCACAGACAGAGAAGTGCTGTACATATCAGCTCATTCACACTAACATTCAAACACCAATGGGACAGAGCTGCCATGCACGGCGCTAGTCGACCACTGGGAGCAACGTAGGGTTCAGTGTCTTGCCCAAGGACACTTTGACTAATGTTATTTGACGAGTGCTGAATGGCTTCATTTCTTGGGGAAAAATGTTCCAGAAGAGGTTCCAACGCCACAAAGAAATGATGGACAGGTTCATCTTTTTCATGGTGAAGGGTAATTTATTTTCAAAAAAAAAAAAACATGATTATAATATACATTGCAACAAATAATAGCTAACTTAATGTAACTCTACAATAATAAGCTGTTGTATTCATTTACATCTGATCATGACAATGATATTTTTTTATTATTGGTCGATTTTTAATCGATGATCGACTGATGTGTTGTTTTAAGCATTTTTGTAAAAATTAGTACAGCAATCACTGTGCATGGCTAATCCAGCACGGACACATGTCAGTATGTAGCAGTCACATACTGAGATTGTAAGAGAATCTCAATACGGAGGTAAACGCAGACCGTGACACTGGATCACGTAACCGTTGTACATCCAAACATAGCTCAACTTTACGGGCTACAAGGGATCCGCCATTTATGAAATACCACCGTCTGGGAAGCTTCAAAGTGCACACATGTTAAATGACGGTGACGTTATCTAAGATCTAAGTTACTGTTCTGCTTTACGTCATGTCCAGCTTTTCTCTTAGTTGAGATGCTTCCAGTCGTGTGTATCTATTATCTAATTATATCTCATTCACTTTGTGTTGCCAGGTTTGAACACATCAGCAGTGCAGGCGTCTGTGAAACTAGCTTTCTAACTTTTTTTGCATCAACATTTGTTAAGTAGGCACAAAAGACAAAGGCAAACAAAAGTATCTTTTAAAGATTATATTATATTAAGCACATTAAATGTGTCTTAACAATAACGTAAGGGGGGATGCTGAGCTGTCCTGCTAACTAGCAGGATGACTCTAAAGTTAAATTACCAAGATAGAAACTGCTCGGATTTCAGAAGAGGGAGAGGCAAAAATTAGTAAAAAAAAATCTTATTGCGAATGATTAAACATCTAAAGCCATTTTTTTGCTTTGTGTAGTATGATTCAATAACAGTCAATAAATTAGGTTTTGTTTATTCAGACAAGGTTTTTCAGGAATTTTTTATCTTCCAACATGTTTCGAATGTTAACTGCCAGTCTTCGTCAGAGGAGTTCTGCTGGTCGCCTTTGATGCTTCCTTTGAAGTTTCATTTGATTTACATGTAATAGTTCCACCAAGATTAGCTTTGCCTTCTTTTTGAATAGTATGTTGAGTTGAGGTTTCATTTATTCAGAAAAGGTTTTTCAGTATTTTTTTTTATCTCCTGACAAGTTTCAACTGTCAACTGCCAGTCTTCCTCAGAGGAGTTCTGCTGATTGCCTTTGATGGTTCCTTTGAAGTTTCCCTTGACTTCCATGTAATAGTTCCAGCGAGATTAATTTTGTCTTCTTTTTGAGTAGTATGTTAAGTGGAGGTTTCATTTATTCAGACAAGATTTTTCATTAAATTATTAACTCCCAACATGTTTCGAATGTCAACTGCCAGTCTTTGTCAAAGGAGTTCTGCTAATTCCCTTTGATGGCTCCTTTGAAGTTTCACTTGATTTCCATGTAATAGTTCCAGCAAGACTAGCTTTACTTTCTTTGTGAATAGTATGTTAAGTTGAGGTTTTGTTTATTCAGACAAAGATTTTCAGGAAGTTTTTATCTCTGGACATGTTTATCTCCCGAAACATGCCTGTAGATAAACGTTTCCTGAAAAACCTGAATAAACGAAACCTCAACTTAACATACTATTCAAAAAGAAGACAAAATGAATCTCGCTGGAACTATAACATTGAATAAATATTCCTAGTTTGCCCCGTGAATCCTTTCTATGAATCCCGTTACATAATGGTCCAATTCCCTGCATCTTAAGGCAGAAAGTTTTCCACGAGATGCTGAGGCTTAAACACGAGATAATGAGTTCCCACGTGGCTCCAGGAGCCGGTTTGATCATATGAAGCCATCATCAGAGTCTGACCCCTGGTGCAGATCACATGAGAGGATGAGGCACACGCATTCCTCACCAAATATCCCACTTTTTCTTCACATTCAAAGACCTTATCTAGACTTTACTCACATATTTCTGTTCATAGAACACATGCTTCTCCAGCCCGCATGACTGGAATTAGACTAATATCCATTAAAAGCGTTAGATAATGTTATCTTACAACAGGAAATGGCCTGCAACGTTATCCACATCCTCTTGGACACAAATTAAACTGATGTAATAAGGATGAGTTTCTTTTAGTATAAAGTGAAGGGGTCGGGACCCCATGTGGGGTTGCCTGGAATTAAAATGGAGTCATGTGCAATGTCCAATAATTGATAAATAATTCATAATTAAATAAAAAACCTTTGGTAAAAATGGATACAAATTCAATTTAATTTTTTTTGGGGAATTATTACTATTTTAAAAGTTCAAATCAAATCAAATCAAATCACTATTTATATATAAAAAGCACTTTTCATACAATAAAATGCAGCTCAAAGTGCTTTTACAAAGTTGAAAAAGGTAAAAAAAAAATAAAATAAAACACCCACACCGTACAAACCCCGTTCACACATAATAAATTTAAAACAACTGTAACCTACACTTAAACTTTTTCAAAAATAAATCTGGTTGAAATAAAATGCATTATGAAAAAATTCTTACTTGTACCACATTTTAAACCCACATGTATGCTGGAAAATAAATAATGAAATAAAAAATCAATGTAAAGCGCTTTGAGTGCATTATCACTATTATTATTAAAGTGACCGCAAAAATACACCAAATAAACATGCAAAATTAAAGAAAAATATACACAAAAAAAATAACAAAACAAAAATGTATTCAAATAGATAAAATAAAAAATACAATACCTCACAAAACAATAGAAATCCAGGTAAAATCCTTTGTGCTTTTCTGTATTAATGCACAGATTGATCATGTTTTGTGGTGCTCGCTCGCTATGATAAAAGTTTCCCATCTCTGCTCTAAACTGTAACTGTAAACTCTAGTGTTGTGAGTGTTCTGTGTGGAAACATCAAAAGTGAGCTGAGAGCTTCCCAGCATCTGGGGCAGAGCTTTGGACATCACCTCCTGCAGATATGCTCTTTCTCTGGCTCCGACTCAAGTGTGTGCGACTAATTATAGCCGTACGGCAAAGACAAAGGCTGCGGACATCTGGTGTTGTGTGCATTCGTTAGCCACGGTTTGTGTCAGAGTTCACAGAGGGAAACTTTCTGCTGTTTTCTGCACATGGCTCAACACGAGGTCACACCTTCAGGTGGGAAAAAAAGATCAGTTCCCAGCAACGTTTGGTTGGTTTTATTATTATTTTGAAAACTTGCAGCTGTAGCTTGGAATATGTGAGAAACGGCAACGTGGGCTAGTACTTGCTAAAGGCTGTACTTGTGTTGAATATAATGGTTTCTAATCATGGGCAGTAACGTATTACTGTAATCTGAATACTTCTCCCAATTAACAAGTAAAGTAAGGCATAATAATTGAAGAAACAATTAGATTACAGTTTTTTCCCCTGTAAGCAGGCTGTGTTACTGTATTACTAAATGAAACTGTTTGTGTTCGTCGCTTCGTATTTTATAGCACATTATAACCCAGTCAGCTGCCGTACCCAATGATGAAAGCGGCGCAAAATAATGAGTAAACAACACAGAAATCTCACAGAAATCCACCTAAAATGTGAGCAGGCCCACACAGGAATGTAAACGTCATTGAGAAAGCCCCAGATCAACATCCGCTTCCACTTTATTTTATTAAAATTTGGTGAAATGTGCAGTAAATACGTTTAAACTATTTTCTTCAAGTCAGAAACTGGTGCATTTAATGGCCGTCTCGGTGTGTTGGTGTGTGTTCTTCTCTCCAACTGCCGAGTTCAATTCTTTTATGCTGTTTTTTAAACTGTACTTCACAAAGAAAACACTTTCTGATTCTGATTCTGATTTTTGCTTGATGCAGTGTGCATAGTGTTTTATTTGATTCCATGTTGAATGTGGAACATGTCAAAATAATAGAATTAGGCTGAAAAGTCTACTGTTTATTTTTTTGTGCATCACATTTTCTTTAAAGAACTTAATTATATAAGGCAAAGCAAGGCAAATTTATTTGTATGGCACATTTTATACACAAGGCAACTCAATGTGCTTTACATGATAAAACATTCAACTGTTTAAAATCAATACGAACATTTAAAATCATCAGTAAAATCAATTAAAATCATCAGTAAAATCAATTAAAATCATCAGTGAAATCAATTAAAATCACCAGTAAAATCAATTAAAATCATCAGTAAAATCAATTAAAATCATCAGTAAAATCAATTAAAATCATCAACAAACACATTACATCAACAACATGACCAAAAATTTCCCTCTCAATCATATGCAGTAGAGAAAAAAATTGCCTTAAATATAAAGTAAAGTAATTAAAGAACCCTTGTAGGAGTAATCACTAATCACTAACTAATTACTATTTCCAAGTAACTTGACCAACACTGGTACTAATCAGAGACAAATAGGAGTAGAGATGCTTGTCTGAGATGAACAGTACCTTGAGTTGGGTCACAATGGAAGAAACTGTTTAAATTAGTGCACCATCTAAACTGCAGATAATGGAATTAAACACAGATTCTGCATCATTCATGTCCTCTGCTTTTCACAATGGGAGCTTTAATCTCTGCAGTGATGTGGAAACCAGCAGAAGATCAGTGTGTGTCTGAAAGCTCTGGACAATAATCATCCCATTTAATACAGAAATGTGTTTATATATATATATATATATATGGCTTTTGATTTAGGAGCACAGCCAGCCATGCTCTAATAATAAACCCCACATTCACTCTTTTGGTGATGGATGCAAACGTTTAGTCCCACAACGCTGGAACTCACTGTCCTCCACTGCAGCTCAGCTGAATTTACTGCAGTTAAAGAGTTACATAACATTAAAAACTGTGACTCAGACACTTCAGGCTGCTGCAGTGCATTTCATCTGGAGTGGAGTGCACACACACACACACACACACACACACACACACACACACTAATAATGACTCAACAGTAACCAGTGATTTTGACTGAAAGCTCTTAATGAAAGAGTGGGAGGAAGGTCATTAAAATGTCAGGCCCTGGTGGCAGGTTGCCATGGTTACAGCCCTTCATCTTACCTGGGTGGGCGCTGTATCACTGGCCTTTGGTTCAGAAATAACCTGTGTAAAAACTAACCATCTACAAAGGATAAATGGGGTGGACATTGAACGAGTATATGAAAATAATGTTCTCGGTGTGTTAATAGACCACAAATTTAACTGGAAACCTCAAGTGAATCAAGTCAGGTTTAAAATCTTAAGATGTATAAAGGGTTTTCACGGTGCGTCTTCACCACGTCATCAAACCGGAAGTCGCCTTATTGGAGGTACTCAGTAGGTAAACAAAGCAGATCCCGGAAGTCGTGTTTTTGGCCGTACCAATCGACTCATAAATAAGAGAAAGGAGGTACGTGTAGTATTATGGTATGATGATGAAGACACAGTATAGGAGACACGTTGTATGAGAGTGAATGAATCTTTACTTGCTTCTCAGTGGGGACCAGATACCATGACACACTGATGTGCGTAACACCCATACAGGTCCGTGTTTGCACACAATCCGCTCATATAGTTCCTATACATTTGAATGTATATCACTACAGTACGTGAGCCAAAAAAAGTTTGAGAACCACTGCTGTACTGCACACTGATACTACTTTATTTAACATAAGGTTTCTGCCCCTTTTCCCTTGGTCTGAACAGAGTGTACCCATGACATAGGCAACAGGCGGCCCAGGGGCCACATACGGCCCTCAGTCTAATTTTATGCGGCCCCAAAGTACAAAATGACAGAAAGATACACAAAACAAGAGCAAAAATACATAAAAAAGTACAAAGAATTACAACATTGCATGAAAATACAGTAAAAGACAAGAGAACAACACAGAAAATACTCCAAAAACAAACAAAACTACTACAAAAATGAACAAAAGGACAACAGTAATACACAAAATTACTCAGAAAAATACACAAAATTACAGAAAATTACAACAAAAGTACACAAGAAGAAAAACATGAAAAATGACTCTGCAAACCCACAGTACTATAACAAACAAGCAAAATGACAGCACAAATACACAATAGGACTAAAAAAAACACATAAAATACTCAAAAGCACCACAGAAATGCACAAAATGCCTCACAACAAGCAAGACAAAAACAAACATACACATAATGACAGAAAAACATACAAAATTACTACAAAAACTCTTTGTTCTTAACTGTATTAATGCTCAGATCGCTCATTATTCTAAATGCTGACATGAGTGTTGATCATGTGACCCTCCGCTGTGATAAAAGTTGCCTCCCACAGCTCTGACTAATAAACCAATCCAATCCAAACAAATAAAGGTTTTTTTGATAAAAGTATGAAAGGAAATGAAGAGTGAAACTAAATATATTTAAGTATATTTGCTGCTGTTGTTCCATTTCCCTCCATCAGAGCTTGAAATGCCTGATCGTTGACAGAGCCTGAACTACACCCACAGGTATAGGCCAAGGAACAGACGAGTGATTATTAGCATGGGATCAGCCTGTTCTACTGGGCCCGCCTGTGCCCTCTAACCTGGCCTGCTGTCAGCGACTCAGACCCCCCACCCCCCACCCCCTCTATCTGCCTCCTCACATCCACTTCACAATTACAGCCTGTCTGATACAGTGATCATCACTGTGGCAATCTAACCTGTGTTTCTGCCCTGACTGCAGAGTGTGGACATGTGACCCAAACAGCACCCAGTCCGTCATATCAGTCTTCACACGTCAGGGGTCAGCAACCTTCACTATATACTGACATAATTAACCTACAACATACCTGTAAAGTTTTGGATGTGAAAATATGGGACATTTTTATGAGGTGCCAAGTGTAAAAATTTAGTATAAAAGTTGGAGCTCACACATTTTCATTATTCATCTCACTTTTCTCATATTTAGCACATTTTCCTACATTTAACCACATATATAGAGGTAAAAAAAAGCATTAAATCTAAATATTTAAATCTAAATCCTAAATCTTAATGTTATATCTAGATGTTAAATGTATATCTAAATATTTAATCGAAATCTAAATTTTAAATCTGTTTTTAAAGAACAACTGAAGAGATACCTTGGTGTCAATTATTTATAAATGAAATTTATAATGTTTGGAAACTGTGATTGTCAAATTCTGAGCATGTGCTGATATGACTTGTATTTTTTATGTATGAATTGTCATTTATTTTTGTCAATTGTCAATTTTTGAAATATTACTGTATTTCATTTTTCCGTTATGTCTAATAAATAGTTTTGATCTGTATGACTTTTAAGAGGGACCCCATGAAGATTAGCTGGCTGTAAAGCACAGCTAATGGGGATCCTAATAAACTAAACTAAACTAAACTAAACTAAACTAAACATGTTGTATATTTACTGTTAATTTCACGTTGCTTGTCTTTAAGTTACATTTTATTTTCATTACATATTTTCTTTTAATTTCTCATGCTCACTCATGTGGTTCTCTGGCATTCACTGGTGTTTCTTTATATATTATATTTGTTGCAGACTTTGCATCCTTTAACACTTTTTTGAAAGGAGTGTATATTTGTGGCGCTTGTACTTGGTGGCTTTTTCGTGCTTTCTGCCCCCATGGGAGACGCTGAAATCTCAGTTACATTACTTCAGGTTACACAATTTTCCTTAAAAAAAAATAAATCAGATTTTATCTTTAGTTTTTATATTTTTTGCCAACTTATATTTATAATTTTAGTTATATTGCACACAAAAAATGCATTTTAAAATCACTACAAACATTACATACATTATATTTAATATTTAGATTTAACATTTAGATTTCAATTCAACATTTAGATTTAGATTTAACATTTAGATTTAGATTTAACATTTAGATTTAGATTTAACATTTAGATTTAGATTTAACATTTAGATTTAGATTTAACATTTTAAAAATAATATAGAACATGCTGTTTTACATGAATTTCTGTCTCAAATGAGCTAAATGTTCACAATATGTCTGCTATGAAACAGTGACTGAGTTTTTACATTCGGTACGTAGATTTTGTCTTAATTTTTTTTTTATTTTAAAACTGAAAAATGCTGTTTATCTGGAGTTTTTCTACTTTTGTATCTCTGTTTTAGTTTCACATTTGTAAAACCCAAATAATCACACCTCTTCTATATTTATTTATTTTAAAGAAGAATTCCCAAAGAACAAACGATACACAGATTTGTGGCTAGACTGAAACAGTAGCTGACTCCACCCCCTCCCCCCTCGCCCCTCCCCTCCTGCTCACCTGTCCCAGGTGAAACTAATCACCTTGATTAGGTTCCTTAGAAAAGCTGAAGCTGCTCAGGTTCGTCTTTCTTCCTCTATGAGCTCCAACAGCTGCGACACATCAGATCTTCTCTGCGCTGAGACTCAGTAAGATGAATTTATACAAACAGTGCAGCTTGGTCTTACATGGACTGTAAAATAATAATAATATTAATTCTCATTTGTTTTCTGGCAACATAAAGCTGCACACTAGGACCCCATGCTACACAAATTAGATTACATTTTAGTTAACACACCACAGCTTAGACACTCATTGTTGTGGAGTCATAGTTTGAACACCACAGCCTGAGTTTAGTTGCTAATTAATGCTTTTAGTTGTGTTGCTGACTCATGGTGTAATATTCACCACAGTCTACGTTTCGTGTTTTTACTGAGTCATAGTTTGACTATCACAGTTTAGCCAAACATTACCCATTAGTCAGTTAAAACATACCTATATTAATCCATTTTAGTACCACATTAGAATTGCAGCAAAGTCGTGATTTGTTTAAACTATGGTTTGAGTCAACCATATGCTGAGTTGTTGTTCAAACACCACTGCCAAACCAACTAGTTTCGCTCTGTCTTGCTTTTATGATTATTTCGCTGTGTCACGCTTTGATGACTGTATTTTTTTGCTCTGTCTCGCTTCAATCAATGTATTTTTGCTGTGTCATGCTTTGATGCCTGCATTGTTGCTTTGAGGCTGTGTCGCAGTTTGTGTATTGTTCCTCTTGTCGTAGTGTGAGGGCTATATTGTTGCTTTGTCATAGTTTGAGATTTGTATATTTATGCTTTGTCATTGTTCGAAGGCTGTGTTGCCGCCGCCTCATGGTTTGCGTGCTGCGTGGTCGCCGGCGCTTCATGGTTTGTGTGCTACGTGGTCGCCGCCGCTTCGTGGTTTGCGTGCTGCGTGGCCGCCGCCGCTTCGTGGTTTGCGTGCTGCGTGGCCGCCGCCGCTTCGTGGTTTGCGTGCTGCGTGGCCGCCGCCGCTTCGTGGTTTGCGTGCTGCGTGGCCGCCGCCGCTTCGTGGTTTGCGTGCTGCGTGGCCGCCGCCGCTTCGTGTTTGCGTGCTGCGTGGCCGCCGCCGCTTCGTGTTTGCGTGGTCGCCGCCGCTTCGTGTTTGCGTGGTCGCCGCCGCTTCGTGTTTGCGTGGTCGCCGCCGCTTCGTGTTTGCGTGGTCGCCGCCGCTTCGTGTTTGCGTGGTCGCCGCCGCTTCGTGTTTGCGTGGTCGTCGCCGCTTCGTGTTTGCGTGGTCGCCGCCGCTTCGTGTTTGCTTGGTCGTCGCCGCTTCATGGTTCAAAAGCCGAATTGTTGCTGTCAGTTTGATATATGTGTAATTACTTTTAGTCATGGTTTAAAGGTAGTAGGATTGCCTTGTCATTGTTTAACATCTGTAGTTATACTTTATCATAGTTTGAAGGCTGTATTGTTGCCATATATTTTCATTATATATATATTTTTATTTTTTTAACCCAATCAATGTTTTGCATAGTCATAGTTTCATAATGCTGACAAATTTAACCACTACAACCTACCCAAATAGTCCGTCTGAGTATTATTGCGGATTCATGGTTTCAAGAACTTTCAATAGTTTTGCGACGTGTCAACAGGATGTTAATAAAAATATTCTAATACAACCTTTGATCGACTTAAAACTAAATAACTTTATGACGTGATTAAAAAAAAATCCATGAAGATTAAGCTAAATGTAAGCGTGTACTTAAGACCTGTTAAACATTTAAAGTCTACGATAATCTCTTAACTTCATTAATAATAAGTAACCAATTTTATTATAAGTTTTCCATGATGCTGAAGGCAAGTCTATAAATTGATTTTTTTTTTTTTTATAAACGTCCCAAGATGCAGCAGTGCTGCGTTCAACAACGGAATCCAAAAATATCACATGGATGTAGAGTAGTCTAATAAAACTCACCCAGTAACAGCCTCACACTGATTACCAGTAGATCTGAAGTTAAATTTGTACAAAAAATAATTAAAAAGCTGAATAAATTAAACTTAAAATGTTGCGCGGAACATTCAAAATTGTTAATTTTGAGAAAAATGGTAAATATCCAGAAGAAACATCAAGATGGAAGAATTGTTGGTGATGAAGATCTGGATCAGTCGTACGTTGAGTTTCCTGATGTGGTCCCTCCAGATCATTTCCTAGTAAGTCCAGTTTAAAACCTTACTGTGTGATTAAGGGCTTTTGACCAGAGGGTCAATGGTTCAAATCCACAGTGGGACGTTAAGCAAGTCCTTAACACATTTTCATGTATGTACCTGCAAATATGTAACATAAAATATGTATCATCCTTTTAACATACACAAGTTTTCTGTACTAAGGTTAATGTATATAAATGTATGTCTTAATATAATTATATATGTAAGTCTAGTGCTGAGAGCAGATAATGGGTTTTTTTTTTCTATACTGGTTCTATTCTAGATGTTTTCCACAGCACAGGGACCGTCATCATCCTCGGGCCCCAGTAGAAGAGGTGTTAAAGGAGAACCATGGCCAGGTAGGACCTAAAATACGCACATGCACACAGTCACAGGTTCCCCAATAACTCCTCAAACAGTCATAAAACTGGGCTTTGTTAATTAAGGGACTTGAAGTCAATAATTCAGAATCAAAGTGTCCTGGTGGCAACTGTAGTCAAAACTATAAAGAAAGTAGAACAGAAATAAACAAGAATCTAAAGTATTAACAAAGCCCAGGGCTGGACTGACCATAAATCAAAATGGGCCCCAAAAAATTAAATATACAAGAATACATCCATTAGAAGAGATAAATTGCACTAAAGAAGGCTGAATTTTCTTATGAGTACTCTTGATGAGGAATATGAGATGGTTCTTCATGGGAACTGCAGAACAAAAACAACCTTTTCAAATCATCACTAATGCAAATTAAGAAAATCCATAAAGTAACAGAACTTAACTTCTACATGGATGATTGTCAGATCATTGAGGAGCTGAGTGATTATTTACATTGATTAAATAGTTCAGCAATAAGGGGGAGTTGTCAAATGTTCCTGAGCACCGTTGTGAAAATGTGGTAAAAGAACCAAACCTGGATGAAGAAAAACTAAACAAACTACAGTTGAGAAAATGCTTGGAATCAACAACGCACAAATATGGACACCTTCAGCTTTAAAGAAACTCTACGGAACCTTGGATACAGGAGTCACCAAGGCAACGGTATTGGACTGGATGTACTACCACTCAGATTTAACTTTCTGGACCAAAGGAAAATATTCATAATGAGAGATTTCATACATTTGTATCCAACATAAATGCAATGATCCATGGCCTCTTTCACAAACAATGGAACTGAACATTGTCCAGCCTACAAAGCATAACAGGAGTTAAATGTGAAATCAAGATGGTTTAGTTCAAGGTCTTGAATCTGTGGTAAAAGGAAAAGGACAATTCACACTGTCAACGGAGAGTACGAGAAACCAACACCCAATATGAACAAATATCACCTATTATGGAACCAACTTTTTAGATCAGAAAATCCTGGAGACCTGGTGGTCATCATTCTCAACAACACAGCATCAAAAACTCCTTTCAAGATGCCAAAGACTTTAAAAGAAGTGATTTGGTCAAAACCAATGAGGTCCAATAACGTTTTCTTCAAATGGAAGGAGGATGTGAAGAACAAAGGTGGTAATAGTTCTACAGTCTCCATTCCGAGGATGAACTTTTTTTTTAATCCAAGGTGTAACTTTTCTAGTTTTACTCTTTTATATTTTATAGAAATAGTTATATATTTAGTACATCTAGACTGTTGTGTTCTATATGTATTTGTTGGGTTGCACTCGTGGTCTACACCTAATTCCTCCCTGACCTTTCATGTCCCACATGTGGTTTCTTTCTGTTGGAGCAGTTGACCTCTGATCCTTTGTTTTAACATTACCCTCATTTCCACACTGTTGGAACGTGCACCACTTTAAACCCTGCCACTCCCACAGGAATGTGTGGCTAAACTTGAGCTTACATGGACTTAGACCAGACTTAACTGACTAGCCCCTTGCTAAACCTGATCTTTGTAGGTATTGCTGAAACGGGTTCTGGACATGCTGGTTTTGCTTTGTGCTGATCTTTAACCAACGTCCGTCCCCCCCCTCCCCCAATGGTTCTGATGGCTAACAGTCTTTTTTTCCTCCAATAGCTCTGTCTAATCTTTTTTTTTTTTTTTTTTTTTTTCCTTTCCAAAAATGGTGTGATGTCTAACAGGTTTTACTTTAGTCCATGTGTTAATTTCCACCGGTTCCAGTCTATTTCTGGCGGATGCTTGAGCACGACGCATAAACTCAGCACAGAGCAAATGCAGTAAAACAGGAAGTTAAGCACATTCTAAACACTAAAACATGGGGTTACTTTTCAAAATAAAACATTTTAGATCATATTTCAAGTAACTACATCATAATTCTTATTGTACTCGTTCGTTAGCAACACTGACGTATTTATGTAACACTAACTACGTTCTTGCGCGATTATATAAATATTGAAGAACTCCTCGTGACGTCAACCAGACTACACCGTGGCGCACTCAAAATGCAACTGGTGGGGATTCACGGACAGCGGAGCAAAACTGGATTGGAGCCCGGTTATCCCCCAATGGTTCTAATGTCTAACAATCTTTTTTTTTTCCCCAAAAAAAGGTTCTAATGTCTAACAGTCTTTTCTCCCCCCCAAAAAATGGTTCTAATGTCTAACAGTCTTTTTTTTTTTTTCCCCCAAAAAATGGTTCTAATGTCTAACAGTCTTTTTTTTTTTTCCCCCCCCCAAAAAAACGGTTCTAATGTCTAACAGTCTTTTTTTCCCCCCCCCAAAAAAATGGTTCTAATGTCTAACAGTCTTTTTCCCCCCCCAAAAAAATGGTTCTAATGTCTAACAGTCTTTTTCCCCCCCAAAAAAAATGGTTCTAATGTCTAACAGTCTTTTTTTCCCCCCCAAAAAATGGTTCTAATGTCTAACAGTCTTTTTTTTTTTTTCCCCCCAAAAAATGGTTCTAATGTCTAACAGTCTTTTTTTTCCCCCCAAAAAATGGTTCTAATGTCTAACAGTCTTTTTTTTTTTCCCCCCCAAAAAATGGTTCTAATGTCTAACAGTCTTTTTTTTTTTTTTTTCCCCCCCCAAAAAATGGTTCTAATGTCTAACAGTCTTTTTTTTTTTTTTCCCCCACCAAAAATGGTTCTAATGTCTAACAGTCTTTTTTTCCCCCCCAAAAATGGTTCTAATGTCTAACAGTCTTTTTTCCCCCCCAAAAAAAAATGGTTCTAATGTCTAACAGTCTTTTTTTCCCCCCCCAAAAAAATGGTTCTAATGTCTAACAGTCTTTTTTTTTTTTTTTTTTTTTCTCCCCCCCAAAAAAATGGTTCTAACAGTCTTTTCTCCCCCCCAAAAAAATGGTTCTAGTGTCCCTCAAAAAGAAGATTCTGATGTCTAACCCAGGACAAGGTGTTCTGCATCGTTCGGAAGTTTAACCAAAGTGCATTTTGTCCATTGTTCTGACGCAAAACCAAGTACTTTTTGCATCGTTTTAATATTGAACCCAGCACCTTTTTTTTTTTTTTTTTTTTTTTTTTTGCTCCGATGTGTAAACCAGGTCTTGCCTGAGGAAAAGCTCAAGTCCTTCCGTTATTCTGACGCAAAACCCAGCACCAGGTTGTTTATGCATCCTTTTGCTTTTTAACCACAATATTTTTGTTCCTTGTTCTGATGTATAATCCAAAACTTTTTTCCAATTGTTCAGCTGTGTACCTGTGTTTTTCTTCCATTGTTCTAAAGCAATACCCACATCTTCTGCTCTTGACTCCACTCACCTTGGAAATGTAATGTAATGTAATGTTGCACTACTGTTCAAGTCAGTGGGTATCCGCTCACAGGTTAAGGCATTACATGATATCAACCCAGCTGACTTCATTGAAGAATAATTTTAGTTGGAAATCCTGGGAATATGAGCATTGACTTGGACCCTACCAAGTGCTGCAACACTGTTCTTGGTCTGACCAATCAAGAGCCTCGAATAAAGCCTTCAGCTGAAACTAGGACACGTGATTGATGTGCTCTCTCACTTTGACATAACCCAAAGAGATCTACACATTTACACTGACTGCATGGCAGTAGGCTAACCTGCAACTGTTCTAGGTTAGATCCTGGCAGTTGAACTCTTCTGGCAACTGTCCTCCATTAGAACATGGTTGTAGAACCCTTTTGCTAACTGTCCAAGGTTGGAGCTGGCACTAGAACTCTTCTGGTAATTGTCCTGTGTTGGAACTTGGTGGTCGAATGTGGCAGAACCCTTCTAGTGATGGTCCTACATTGGAGCCAGGCAGTAGAACCCTTCTGGTAATTGTCCTATGTTGAAACTTGGTGGTAGAACCCTTGTAATAATTATCTTTTGTTTGAACCCAGGAGTAGAAACCTTCTGGTAATGATCCTACATTGAAGCCCAGCAGTAGAACTCTTCTGACAACGACCCCACGTCGGAACCCGGCAGTACTAATCTTCTGGTAACTGTTGTACGTAGAAAAAGACTCCTGATGCTTTGTGCTCATGTCATGCACGTTCTAGTATACTGAGAACTAGAACTCTTTCTAATGTGTTTATAACTGATTTGTCATACCTTGCAGAATCGACTATATCCAGCGAAGCCTAAGCATTCATCACGTTTATCAGGATACGTGATATTGGCTGCAATAGCTATACTTTTTTTTTTTTTTTTGTTTTTTCCCTTGTCTTCATTTGTTAAGTTGACACAATACATGTTCTGTAATGTTTTTCTTGCAAGAAAGAGCTCAATTGATTATATTGCATTTGTTAATGGTGGGAAAAAATGCCATACATGTACAAATCTATAATCGAACATCTCTACCATATTTAAATTAAATGTAAAAATGTCCTGCTTGGATTTGTTTCACTTTTGAAGACTTTTAAAAGTTCATAGTATGCACAATAATACGAGTAAATGGGTTCAGTAAAAATATATTGATGGAATCTTTCATTTACTGCTACATTTAGCTTTTATGATTTTTTTTAATTTAAGATGGAGATTTATTTTTTCTCCAAGTTTAAGTTGTCTTCAGTTCATGTGATCAAATGTGTAACTGTACATTATTGTTGTGTTTGTATTTCCAGGTATGTAACCAAATGTGTGTTGTAAGAGATTCTGTAAAATAAATGAAGGAAAAAAAAATGTTGTTTCATGTTACAATTGCAGTTTTTTATTACAATTTCAGCTTTTTATAATGGTGAAAAAAGGTTCAATAAATCTCAATTTCTTAACACTGCCTTCTTTTTTAATTCTCTCCCTTTAATAAAGTTTCTTACCTTTCCTGAAGGAGGGCTGGTGATGGGTCACAATTGTGCAATAGAATAAATGTATTTATTTAATTGCAATAACAAAACATTACATTGCTGTCACAAAAACATTGCACTACATACAGTGTTGAGCTTCGACAGCATGTGCAGACGAGGGAAAGAAGAAAATATGTATTTATATTCAAACTACTAAAATAAACATCTTTTCCAATATTTCAGTTTAAGTTGTTTTAGCACAGACATGGCCACAGGAGGCCCTCAGTTTAATTTTGAGGTTTCCAAAGTAAAAACACGATCGTGCCAAAAACGCACAAAACTGCAAAAATACCGTTTACAAAATATTTAATAAAAGG
The DNA here is from genome assembly GCF_900634775.1 of Gouania willdenowi. Classification (NCBI taxonomy): domain Eukaryota; kingdom Metazoa; phylum Chordata; class Actinopteri; order Blenniiformes; family Gobiesocidae; genus Gouania; species Gouania willdenowi. The sequence continues at coordinate 3,565,385 of NC_041054.1, forward strand.
ACAAGAAAAAAGCACAAAAACATGCATCAAAAGCACAATCAGACAAACAAATGTAATTTACATAAAAATAACAAGAGTAAACAAAATGACAGCAAAAATACACAAGCCCCGCCTCGTGACCAATCAGCTCTTTTGGATAATGACCTGCGCAAGAATAGGCGGGTCATTCTCTGCACACATTGCTGCATGGATAATTTTTTGTTTAGAAAAAAAAAAGAACATTAACTGGGTTTTAAAGTTTTTTTTTTTTTTTTTTTTTTTTTTTTTTTTTTTTTAATCCCTTTTTGCCCCTCATAAAAAAAAAATTTAATCATAACTTTTTAATCTTAAAATTAAAATCAAAATAATTAACTTGTTTTGAATGTTATTCACCTATTTTTCTCTACTAGCAGCTCTGCATTATTACACAATACGTTGTTTAAATTATATAGAGCAGTGGTTCCCAATATTTTTTGGTCCCATGTACCCCCTTTGCATTTTTTGTCAAGTCATGAGTACCCCCTCTTCATATCATACGTATTGTCTCCATGATTTCATATGATTTGACATTTCCTAAACCATCAAAGGAGCTTAGGGCAGGATTTGAGAAAAAATAAAACATAAATTTTAAGTTTTTTTTTTTTTTTGTTTATGCTAATGGGTGATGAAGCGCTCTGAACCAAAGAGAATGAGTTCACACACATTTTCTGTCCTCATGCACGTCGTAAAAAAAGCTCCCTCTGAATGGAACTTAACCACGCTGATATTAGATGGTGGAAAAAAACCACATGTGAAAAAACCCTGGCAGTAAATACCAAATGTGTCCAGGTATTTTCTTTTTATGGTCGGTATATAACATGATGAACTGCAGCTGCAATAAAATGTGACAACCACAAAACCCAGAATGCCTCTGAAATAAGGAAGTGAGTTAAACTCTGACGAAAGCTGTGTCACTTAGACTTGGTTATCCTGCCATAAAAACGCTCTTATCTACCATGCTGTTACTTTGCGTTGGGAAATGCACTCTTGTTTACAAGAACAAAACATTTTGATCCGGTTGTGAGGAAAACACTTGTACGTAGCATTTCTGGCGTGCACCACGGTTTGTGAAACCACAACACAATGTACAGAAGCTGGACTGTGTTGTCCTGGGGGAGAACACCACAAATACTCCTGTGTACTGCACACATTCATGATAAGATGAATTTACACATCATGACTTTGCTCAAAGGGTATTACACAAACGCCACCGGATCACAAGAAGGAATATAACAGGTGAAACTTCTGACCTCAGGTCAGCAGTTTATGAAGAAACATTGAACATAATCAATATGTCCTTAGTTGTGCCGTTTCAACGCCCAGCAACTTTCCTTGGTTCAGGTCAAGGTTTCTATCTGTGATGTTGCTACCCACATGGCACAGTTTTAGAGATGACTAAAAATAATAACTTTACTTGGAGCCTGATATTTATTTATTTTTGAATTTTTAAATTAAATTAATTGGTGTTTTACATTTTACATTTTGACAAACCTTTTTATTTTATATAGATGTGTTTGTTGGCGCATGGTGGAATAGTGGTTAGCACGTCCACCTCACAGCAAGAAGGTCCTTGGTTTAAGCCCTGGGGACGCTTAAGTCTTTCCTGTGCAAAGTTTGCATGTTCTCCCAGTGCTGTGTGGGTTTCCTCCATGTACTCTGACTTCCTCCCACAATTCAAAAACATGACTATAAGGTTGATTGGAGTCTCTAAATTGACAACAACAACTCAGACCAGCCTCAGTGAGGCTCATCCACAAAGCCAATACTTCCTTTTGTTCCATTCACTGTGGAAAGTATAAACAATTTTCTGCCCTTTCCTTTGCTGAAGGTCTGGTAGCTCAGACGTTGGTCTCCCATCTTTTAAAAACTGTCGTTTTTCCCTCAAAAGAAAGTTTCTTTATCGTCTCTACCACTGTCATCCTGAATGTAGTGTTATCTTGCTTCTAGCTAGAGAACGTAGTAGCGGCCACGCAGTATCAATTCACTAATGCACTGTGAACGTATGTATAGCATTTAGCATTACGCGCTTACGTCCAAAGGCAGCATAAATGGTTTTCATATTGGGGAACTGACTGCACATGTGCAAACACATATAAACACAGGCTATGAAGGCCAAAGGGAGGGGGCGTGGCCTCCTCCTGCCTTACAGCAGAGTGAGACTGTGCAGCGTCTCTGCCGTACCAGGAAATAGCGATGTTTAGTCATTTGGGCAATGAAAAGCACAAAATGCTGACACTTTCAAACTTATAGGTACTGTAGGCTATCGGAAATTGAAAAACAAGTTATAAGTATATTATGATTATAATAAATATTCAAAATATCAATTCACCCTTGGGTAGGCACTGCCTACCTTGACTGCATGTCACAGATTATGCTAAATTGGTACCTGTAGACACAGGACAAAGACATTGGAATGAGCGGAGGCGTTATGCTAGGCTAACATAGATAGTTTAGAGTTCAGAGATTGTGGGACCAGGTGATCTAGTCAGTTATTTAACAGCCGTACATGTTCCCTGCCTTGCTCCTTGAAGATGGAGCCTGGGACAGATCACGGGCCTAGAACTGTGGCATCAAACCTTCTACTTCCTAAGCCTTTTTGTGATGTCATCAGTAGCCTTTATTTAGGATATGTGTTAATGTGCTTCAGCAGGCCTGTGTCTCCATAAACCCTTCTCTTGGTGTTTAAATCATTCCTTTGTTGGTTCAGATACTTGATTCAACATTTTGGCTCCATCCTCTCGTTGGGATACAATCAATGAATTGTCAGCCGTGTGTGATTCATTGTAGGACAAATCATCACATCCTTGTAAAATAAATCAATGTAAAATTAATGATTTTCTTTGTTATTTAGCAATGGTGCAAAAAAACTCTAGTCTTTAATGAGATAAAATGTCATTCTAACAGAGATTTAACCATTCCTCCACCACAAGCCAGAGAAATGTCCCCCTCCTTTTCAAGGATCATGTGAAAGGGATTATGTGCCCATGAAAGCCTCGGGCCAAATCAAAGTCCAATTATCCTGGAGCTACAAAGCTGCTCAGAAGGTGGTGTGGTTTCATAAGATGGAACCTGGGGGAGATACAGGAAAAACCTGGAGGAGCCACAGCTGGAGCCCAACCTTCACAAATACATGGAAGCAAAAGGGAACGCAGAAAGTTTCCAAACATAGAGAATATAAAAAGCTCTGTTTACTGATTAGACTCAGTTTATTTCTTTTACTTTTAGAAATTTTAATGCATTTAAAAAAGGAATCCAATGTTCCTCAAAACAGGCTGTCATTTTTTCTGAGAGCAGACATGGAGATGAATTCTATGAGAAGTGTGGGTGCTGTTTAAGAATTTTTTTTTTAATCTTTCCAATAGTTTTTTTTTTAACAATGGTGAGTTGCTGCAAGGATGGATTGTGACTGGTTTTCTGGGAGATCAAGCATCTTCATTTCTCCTATCAGACACAGATTTGGAAATAAAGGAATCCTGCAGTAATTAAAGACTAAAATGTACTGTACTGGAGAGTAGAACCATAAGGCATGTAAACAAGAATCCACTGTTCCCTGGTGCACTGAGAACAGATGTTTTTTGGGTAAACGCCTATTTTATGCATTTTCCGTTGGGTAACGTTAGTTCTGTGAGACCTTGTATTGAATTAGCTGAAGGTTTGTGTTTTTGTCAAATGTTAAATGTATTACAACAAACTTTAGTCCAGAAGTCGGTATTGTTAGTGATTAAAAGTTCCACCTCCCATTTAGTGACAACTGAATAGATAGTATTCAAGAGTGCCCTTTTTTATGTACTGTATGTCACTGGCACTGGGAGTTGTAAGGAGTTTGGATCTACTGGAGTGTTTTTCTTATTTGTCTCTGTTACTTGTAAGTACTATGTAAAATTACTTTTATTTATATTAAAGGTTTGGGTTAGATTCAGGGGTGCACTAGGACAAAAATTCAGCCCTGGCATTTTCTGTCCAGACCAGCCCACTACATTATTAGCAGACACTATGTAGAAGCCGTTATTAAGTCTCAACATGTGGCTTTTTGTTTCATTTTAATTATTATTCCCCCAGAAAACCTGAAAAGGGGGATTCTTTTTAGCCCCTTTTTTTTTTTACCTATTTCCTTTGTCCCATTTTTGGGACAAAGGAAATAGTGTTTAACTTCTTTTTGCCAATAAATATGCATTTTTTCCTATTTTTTGTCAATTTTTGTAAGTTCTTTTTGACACTTACCCAATTTTTGTCCATTTTTTTGGGCACTTTTCATTCATATATGTTACTTAAGTAATAAATGCCACTTGTTCCACATTTTTGACCTTTTTCACTATTGTTTACCACATTTTGCCCATTTACCCTAAACTTTCATACCACCTGATTCCTCTTTATTTTACCTTTTTTTTTTGCCACTGTTGACTGATTTTGGTCACTTTTCACTCTTTTCTTGCCAAGTTTTTGCCACTTTTGGATCATTTTTGGCCACTTGTTACACCGTCTGCCTCCATTCGCTCATCAAAAAAAAAAAAAAGTAGTGGACAGGACCGGACCACTTTGGGTCGATGGCCCACCAGGGACGATGCCCAGTATGCCAGATGGCCAGTCCACCACTGGTCAGATTGCTATATATCCTGAGCCTGTCTTTTTTGAGGACCTCTTTAAAGATTCCACTCTCTTCCCATATCCTCAAATGGAGCTGTGTTTTTCTATTTCCAAAATTGAGGTTGTGCCAAATTGGAGACAAACATGCTAGGTTTTAACTGGACGTTTGTAATGTCCAGGGCTTTCTACCATGCAGTCAGAGTGGAGGCAATCTGCTTAATTCCGTTCAACATTTATGTTTTAACCAGCGAGCACAAAAAAAGGTTTGTATAGTTTAAAGCCTTGTTTGCCTATGTTTACGCTTGCAAGTAAACGTTTTTAAAATGTAAATATACAATTTAGAAACAGGTACATCTTAGAAACAAAGTGTGAGCCAAAAGGAGAGTTTCGTTACGTCTTGACTGTTGAAAATAACTTACTCTAAGTTAAATGAGTTTCACTTTGGAAAACCTGATGTAAAGAAGAGAATACAAAAACCTTGTTCAAACCATTTGTGTCATCATTGTATCATTAAAAAACAGTTAAATAACTGAACAAAAGCTTTTAAGTAGTGTTGCTGTTGTGTTAACTTATGCGTAACAACTTCCTCTCACTTTGGTTCTGCATAAACTGGTGGAAAGCAGAAAATGCCTCAAACTCCCACGTCAAACCACAGCCTGAACCAGACAAAAGTCACCAAAGTCGATGCATGAATAAGTTTAAACTTTTCCAATGATGCTGTAAACCTTTAATTTAATAGTTATCCACAAACTGTAAGTAAGCACATAAGCACAATTACAAAATTTGGATATGCAGATCTTTGATATTTTCATATTTACGTAGATAAAGTTGTCACAATAGAGTTTGTGAATGACTGCAGTTGTTTTCCAGTCGAGACGGTGTTTGTTGGACCTTTGTGACAATGGTCAGCTGACTCAAACAAAGGCATTACTCACATAACGACCCAGTATGGTCCAGTGGCCTTTATGTAACTCTCACAGCCTTTGGTTTTCAATGGAAACAAGTCCTAACACACACACACACACACATACAGCACACACACCCCCTCTTCACCAGGTCACGCTTGGCATGTGAACTGTATGTAACAGGCCGTATAACCAATCAGCAGCTGGAATTAGAGTACATAATGTGACTAAAGCCCATTCTAGGAAAAAGCTCATAGGGTGACATTTTGTGTCAGCAGGAAGTGATCTTCTGTAGGTGACCTTGAACAAAAAATCATAGGGAATGGAAAACATCTGGAAGACACTTGAAATAGCTGCCGTCAGCTCCAATGAAGATGATATATTTTAGTTTGTTATCGACGTGGTTTCTGGCAGCTCTAAAGTCTTGATATTTCTGGATCCTGTTGTACAGAATTTATGGGCAACTTTAAAACAATTCTGATGAGACGTTGGCAAAAAAAAATGTAAAGATATTGACAGATAGTTGTTGTAGAGCAGATTCAAGATATTTATTGTCATATGCACAGTAAAACCAGACAGTTGCACCACACAATGAAAATCTTATTTTGCGAGTCCTCCCTTTCACAGTAATAATAAGCAAACAAAATGAAGAGGTAGATTAAAAGAACCCAACTATTCCCAATTAAAGATAACTAATAATACTAAATACTAAGAATACTAAAATACTAGACTATAATAATACTAATAATGAAATATAAAATATAAAATATACAGAATATACAAAATTTAAAGTGAGCATGTGAGTGGCAGAGGCAGGGGCACCAGGTCACCTGCATGGAAGACTGAGGGACCGTCAGCCCTCTTCTAACAGCAGCACTAGGCACCAATGGGCTTCATCTAGTCTAACATCTGATTTACTTGCCAAGCTCTAAACTCACAAAGATAAATCCAGATATCAGATGTTGTCATTGCCAATACTGCTGAACTCGCTAAGTTTTGTATTTTTATTTATTTTCATAATAACCTAACCATCAAAGGCAGGGTAGGTCATTTTCGAAAGCTAACATGATTTTAAACGTAGCATCCATCGAGGGCTCCGCCTTTACCATCCCCCCTCCCCTCTGTGCTCCCTCTAAAGCCACGCCCCTCACTCACATGCACAAGTGCCGGTGCTCCAATAGCAGACCTCAGCTCATTGCGTGTATTGTGTAGAAACTACGTCGTCTCATGTCTAATTCAGCGGGAAGTAAACACTAAACTTTATCATTGTATATGTTAAAAAACGTGACCATTAACTCAGTTTTAACTCTATCACTGGTGACGCGCTTTGAGTGTGGGCTCGTGAGGGGTTGTGAAAAAAAGAACCGTCTTTTTCCATTGGTCGAAGATTTTACAGATTTACAGCTGCTACAGTTGACAGAATTTCTTCATTCCATAACATCTTAATTTCTGTCAGTATAAAGAAATATTCAACCAAAAACTTAAAAAGTGTATCTGGAGAAAATTACCTACCCTATCTTTAAATGTTTAATTTCACTGAAACATTGTGACAAATGTGTACTGTAGTATTGCAAAGGATTGTGTTAAAGATGCTGCGGATTTGGTGTTTAGATTTTGATGTTTAGAAAAAAAAGTGGGGTTTTATAAAATCTTACATAGTTGCTGAATTGTAAAAACATTTTTAAATTAGTTAAAAGCAGTTACTGTTTTGTAAAAGAGGAACATGATGATTTCCTGTAAAATGTTGAAGTGGTCATTTAAAGAGTAACCTAAGCTCAAAACCACTTTTTTTTCTGCTGAATACAAATATACTAGTGTATGAATTAGTGCTGTTGATTGATCCTGGTCCAACTCTACACATTTTAGTCAAAGTATTTTATTTTGGTAGATTTTGTTGTAAAATGTCAGAGTGACTGCCCTCTATGGGTTGAAACCTGGCTATTACAATTGATTTTTGCTATTGGCTGAGAATAAGATCATGTGACATTTTGGGACCATCTTACGTCACAAACCAGCACTGTTGGCCCCGCCCCTTTTATAAAAACTAGCACTTGTGGGTTTTACAGTCTGTGGTGAGTCGGTTGGATTGAGAGAAGTGTGTTTTGAGAGGTATACTGAATAGCTAGTTAGCATAGCATAGCTTGTTGGCAATGGCCATCTGTACGGTTGCCGTATCAATATACCAAAATTCTATTAGTACGCAGCGCCCCTCATTGGCCGGTTTAGGTCACGTGACTAAGACTAACCCTGAGACGCTACGTACGTGTACTTTGGTAACCGTACCAATAGCACCAGGTGTTGTCCGTACGGCAATCGTACAAATAGACACTTTCTAGATTGTTCACTGGATATTTTATAGTATAGATTGGGCGTGTCTTAACTGCTCCAGGAGCTCCGCCCTTAATAACAAAGGCATTTTTCTCCTAGTGGCAGGTCAGCAGAAAGCAGGGCTTTGTTACGCTTTAAGAATGAATAGCATTAATTAAGATAAAGTGTTGCATGTTGAAACTTACTGTAAGTATTTGCTACCTTTTTAAGTTTATGCTCCTTTATATTTCCCTCTAATTACCGTAAAACCATGAAATTTAGATGTTTCAGTGTATCCAACTGGTAGCCCTTTGGATTATTCAGTGACTTTGAAGTAGCTCAAGGTTTCATAAAGTTTGGTGACCCCTGTTGTAGAGGAAGTACTGTATATAGTTTTCTCTCAGTGACGCTGAGGATGTACAGGTTTGAATGACGCTGACAACATACAGTAACAGTCGGTGTGTTTTCCTGAGTATTTGGCGTGTTTGGTGTCTCCGTTGGTATGTGGGCTGTGTCAGCTGTGTTGGTGGTCAGCGTCACTGCAGGGAAACAAAGCTGAAATTCATTGTGGATGCCTGCTTATGGACAGACTTCTGCTGGACTGTGCCACGTATTGTTGGACACCGATGGCGTGTGAGTCATGACTCATCGCTCATGAGTCTGGTCCCTGCAGAGTGCCAACACCAACCATGAAAAGCTGTCCACAGCGTTATAGAGGCCCTACCAGAAAGAGCCTAAAAATAAACATGTTTTTCCACCAACTGTGCTAATAGTTTAATATTATCCTTCCTTTCAAATTTGCTGATTTCATGGGTTTTTGTAATGGTTTAAAAAAAAAAAAAGTTCACCAACACAGAGAGCGTTAATGACTGCGTAGATAGAAATACACTTTGGTTAAGACAATAAAGATTTTTTCCCATTTATCTTTTATTATGTGGTGTAGTTTCTACCAGGGTTGGAGTCAATTAAAATTTTCAGTTACAATTACATTTTCAGTTACCCATGTTAAATTATGATTACAGTAACCAGCATTTTTTTTTTCACAATTACAACTAAATTACAATAGTTTTTATGCTCAGAAAGTCAATTTCAATTACATTCTCAATTACTAAAATTCAATTACAGTTAATCACATTTACTGAGCCTGAAAAAAATAACCTAATCAAAGTTAACCTTCCTCTCGTGTTAGTTTTCTGTTAGCATCTCTTATGATAACAGGTCCTGAATTAGCTGTAAAATACACTAAAAACAAATGTCTATCATGTAATTTCTTTCCTAACCTTGTTAGGCTTCATAATCCATGAAAATATAGGTTTTTAATATTTTTGGTGTGGACATCTGAGACTTTTTTGTGTCTGTAGAACTTATATATTTTTTTAAATGCTAAAATGTGTGAAAGATTGATATGAAACATGTTTTGATAATTGTTCACTACATATGTGTAGAACTGTACATAGAACTGTAACATGGTTACCCAGTTTAGCGTTAAATTATAACTGACAATTTTTATAGAATTTTCATGGCAATTACAAAGTCAATTGTCTGAACTCAATTACAATATAATTATGATTATGACAGCAACAGGTTTTTTTTTAATTTTCTTTATTACAATTGCAATTAAAACTGCACCATAATTGCAATTATAATTGACTCCAACCCTGGTTTATTTTGGTGATTAACCAGGGGAAACTATATTACATCTTCCTGAATGGCTTTTAAAACTTATGGTTTGTATAAAGAGGGAACTTTATTTGACTAAATATCAGTTGAAAAAAATAAATAAATAATATTCAGAGCTCTAGCCTAAATATCTGTATGTGCATCCAGCTACTATGACTGACAAAGGTTGTAAGACAGTGAAGGTTACAAAGTGTTTTCCAAGGAAAACACAATGACACTCACTTTAACAGAAAATCAAAAAAAACAACAAAACATACAAATTATAGTGCATGTGAAACATGTGAAGTCCATGAGACCCTAGCCAGGTGTTTTTATTGTTCATTTAAAAACACAAATACATATAAAACTATATATAAACACCCTGTCCAAATGTTATTCTTTCATTTTGTTTTTTTGAAATAGCCCATTATGGTTGTTATTTGTGTCAATCTGGGTATATTAATGTTTTGCTGCCCTTTTTTTGTCTCATGTCTCATTTATAGAAATCTGTGTTAAAACAGTAAATATACAAATGTTTTTTATATACAGCATATTTTGTAGATCGAGGCTCAGGAGCTCATTGGGGCTGCGTAAAACCCACCTACTCTAGACTAATTACAAAACTATGGGGTTTAAACTGGATTTTAAATTTCTGTTTGTTTAATATTAAAGTATTATGGTAAAGCTATTGTTCAATTTTGACTGAAAATGTATTATTGTTAAATGTTTTTCAGAGCTTCCGTTAAGGATACATGAAACTCATGCTGAAATAATCTCCAAAATATCTTGCTTATTCAATTTATTAATAAAAAAATATTCAAGATGAGTTTTTCTTTATAGGTATATGTATATTTTATTACTTTTTATTGCAGCTGGAGTTGGTACATAAATACATTTCAATGTGAATTATTGTATGTAAAGAATCTTGAAGTTATATGTCCAGTTCAACTGTAACTACAATTACCTAAATTACGACCTATAAATCACTATTATTTATTTATTTTATACTATTTATATATTATGTTTGCACAGTTGAAGGCAGATCTAGAAAAAGCATTTATTTCCATGTACTAAGACGTAAAAAAAGACTATAAGCCTTGACAGCCATTTACTGTGTTCTGCTGCCCCCTGTTGTTGGATAAGCCCGCTTAAAGTTAATCACGTCACTTCCGCTCTGATACCTGCCCGATCCTTTCACGGGCCAGATCATGCACATTATAATAAATGTTGCTTTTTTTTATTATTTTTTTTGTCCACATAATTTTGTGTCACACTTGCTTTGGCAATGTAAACTTGTTTCTCATGCCAATAAAGCCGTTTTGAATTACAATATAATAATATAATGTCAATGTTCCTGATCCTTTCAATGCGTCTACATCCGGTTTGCCTACTTCGCGGCAGTTCGTGTATTATTTAAAAAATGGAATCGTTTTTTTTTTTTTTTTTAAATTAACAAACAAAAACGCCACAAAACAGTCACATTATTTACATGTGTACTATCAAAATATTTAATAAAAGTCACATGGTAGATTTACATTCAAATATCACGTCCCAGGAGCTCTGTCGTAAAGATTGCTAGTGAAGGAAGTGACGTAATCACGACAGCCTTTTCCGGTCTGACACTTCATCAGCGGTATCTCATCATGGCGAGCTGCATGTTTAATCAACAGCCATCTAACACTCAATCTGTGATTAAACGAATGTTCACCGACAAGAAAAACATTCAGAGACGGTAAGTTTAACAAACATGCGTTACTTGTTACTGAAAATGTGAAGTGTATGTTTAAAAGAACAATCCGTAAAACGTGTTATAGTCGTCCAGTTGTTTAAGTTGTTTTTATTTTATTATAGTTTTTCTTTTTTTTTTTGTATTTCTTTATTTTCTATTTTTAAATCCTGATTATAGTTCACTATTTGTAGTGAAATCGACGTCCTCGGTTAATAATGTTTTGTCGTGGTAAAAAATTGCTACCAACACGTGTAGGGCTACTATTAGCTCACGTTGGCATGCTAAGGATAAGTATAAATCATTAAAAAATAATAATCTAATGAACAAAAACAAACAAAAAAGGCACATTTCACATTATTACAGATTATCGACAAAGTTGAAAGACAGCTAAAAAAAAAAAAAAACCCCAAATGTATTTACAATCAAACAACAGATTGCATTATTGAAATAGTTTTTTTTCATAAATGAAACAAATCTGGAAGCTTTTAAAGTTTAAGCTCGTTCCTCTAGTGGGCAAAGTTGGGCTTGGATTTAAAGAAACCATTTATGAATATGGTTTTTACCTAACAAAACACCACAAATCAATCAATCTTTTCAAAAACAAACAAGCCAAATTTCACATTGGACACAGTGAACATATTTAATTAAATTCCTTTAGATTGAAACCAATTCTTAACATCGCTCCATAAACTCTGCATTATGTCAGACAAAAAGAAAAGATGATCCAATTCTTCATTCCCTACTTCACAAAATACATGGTAACCAACATCCACATGAAATGTATCAATAATACCTTTGTAGGGTAAACCTCATTTATAATGTTTAACTGAATTAATTTCACTTTTAAACTAAGTATTTGTATCTTTTACCTTTCATTAAAGGTCCCATGTCATGCTATTTTTCATCCATATCTATTTGTTTAAAAAAAAAAAAAACCCAAAACATAGTATTTGAGGTTTATTTTCCCAAACTTGCCTGTTTTCTAGAGTTTTAGCCACTTTCTCAGCAACTCTCCACAAACAGGCTGATTTGCGGCCTACTTATGCATATTCATGAGCGGGTGTGTCTATAAATGGGACACTGACTTCCTCCTCCCACCCACTTCGTAGCTGAGTTCATGCTGCTTTATAAACACAAGACAGAGCGTGGGGGAGGGGCGTTCACAGGTACATACATAGACTGTAGAAAATACATACATAGCACTGCGCGAAGAATGCTGAAATGCTCACCTTCGTGGGCGTGTCTGTTTACATGTCAATCACGGCAGAGAGCTTCCTGGAGGCGTGGCTTCTCCAGATCAGTGCTGCGTCAAATTCGTCATCAAAGTGGGAATGCGTCATCAAATTAGAGAGTGGTGTTTGGGTTTACTCTGCAGTGAGAAAGAAGCAAATCACCCTCTAACTAACTTGCACGCTGTGAAATGTATGTTGCACAGGAAAATATATAGATTTATGTTTTAAAAAAAAATAAAATGTGTTTGTTTCCAACAGCAATTTGTGAAAAACTAAAATTGGTTGGCAGAATTCTAATTAAAAAAAAGTGGTTTGTGATTTAATGACCTTTGCAAAATGTGGGTCCCAGGGTGAGACAGTTGAAAACCCCTGGTTTAAACCACAGCAAAGTCCATTTAGTGTAACATGGACCCTTTAATGAAGGATAAATGACATTTTGCAGACACGTGTTGTGGGTCTGAGTCTCTGCTGTGGCTCAGTTCTGATCTTGTGTCTGCTACAGTGATATGAGGCTGTTTGAGGCTCTGCTGTGAACGTTCACGACAGGGTTATAGGTAAACCTCAGACACACCATCTCAGAGTTTTATATTATGTGCTCTGTTGTCGTCACTCAATGATGTTTATGTTCTCTTTGTCAAATAATGTCATTTAAACATTCAGTAAAGAAGGAAAATAATGTCTATAGGTGTTTTTAACAAATGTAAAATAAGCTCTTTTTTTTTTATTGAAAATGCATTTAAATGACTTTTAAATGGATTAATAATGTTAACATATGCCTAATAAGAATTATTATCTCTTTTTAGGTATGAGTGGGGGTTTTTATTTGACCCACAGAAGCAGCAGCTCAAGAGATTTGGAGCAACAAATACGTTTCCCTACAGATGAACAACAAAAGTGGAGATTTTAAAGAAATAAGTTCAAACATGTAGAAAGTTTGATGTGAGTCATGATGATCAATATGATGATCATTTGATTTATGGACTACTTTACAGCAGGTGGGCATTGATTTCACTGGTAGAAACCAACAGAAAATGATTCACACTCACATAAATGATGGTTGTGATGTTGCTGCAGTCAGAGTTGGGCTCAATTATAATTGTATATAATAATTACAATCATGGTGTAATTATAAATGACATTGATGATTGACTTTGTAATTTCCATGAAAAATCTGTAAAAAAATTGTCAATGAACATTTAGCGCAAATTTGGGGAACCATGTTACAGTTCTATGTACAGTTCTACACATATGTAGTTAATAATTATTAAATTATGTTTAAGCTTCTCCACATTTTACCATTTAAAATAAATATAAATCATTTCATTCATTGATTGATTAGGTAGCCTAACAGGGTAATCAATAGAAAGGAAATAAATTAGATGATAGATATTAGTTTTTAGTGTATTTTACAGCTGATTTAGTTAGCTAGCATAAGAGATGCTAATAGAAAGCTAACACAAGAGGAAAGTTAACTTCTATTAGGTTATTTATTTCAGGCTCAGTAATTGTGACTAATTGTAATTGAGAACTTAATTGTACTTAACATTCTGATGATGCAAAATAATTAATTACATTGCAATTGGAAAAATTCTGGTAACTGTAATCATAATTGAACATGGGGAATTGAAAACACAGGACAAAGATTATGCTATTGATGGTTTTTATAATTATTCTTTTAAAGAAAAAGTTTGCTAAAAATTATTTATTCAAGCTGCTACCCTGATAATTAATTTATTAGATAAATCTATAGTTTAGGCCTCATGGATCTTTAAATTAAAAATATATTTTTCTCAAACGAAAACCTGAAATTTTGTATTTTATCTTGTTATAGATTAATTAATTACGAAGTCTCTAATTAGATTATTTTATAATTGAGTCTCACCTCTAGTAAAAACACTTCTATGCATCTGTTTTCAGGACTCAACATCCCACAATGCAATGCATGAAAATGTCAACCATGGAGTGTTTATTGTGGAGATAAAAAAACACTTTTAGGTTTAATTTCCACCTTTTTCCATTAAATGATAATGGATTCATTGATCTATGAGGCGTACACTATGATTTTATCTAATAAAAAATATCGGGGTATCAGCTTAAACCATGTTGTCAAATGTCCCCCAAAATGTGTTTGATTTGAAGTTGTGTTCACTGTCCTCTGCAGATTTCATCACAATAGAAGAAATGCTTCTAGGAGTTGTGGATGCCCAACAAAGAAAAATGCTGATGCTTGGTTCAAAAATATATTTAGAGTTTTAACTTTAGCTCTTAAAAATGTTAGTTTAATTAATTTAAGTTAATGTGGAATGTTTCCAAAACACAGAGAAATAAAAGGTTTTAAACCACTTGTGTTTCTATCTTTGATTGAGATGTTTGCTTTGTTCTGTTTTATTGTGGCATCTTATGTGTGTTGAGTTGAATATTCTCCCATATCAGAAATACATAGATGAGGTTACACAACTTATAGAACTGCTGATTAAAGTGAATAAAGAATATTATTTTTTTCTATTAACTTATAACCAAAAAAAAACAAGGTGGTTGGGAATAACAACTATTGAAAATAATGCTTTTCTACATTTGAAATGTAATTTTTTTGTATTTTGTTGCAGCAATTTACTGTCCTTTAGTCCAGTGGTTCCCAAATTCAAATTTATTCATAAAGCACAAATTGCAACAATAGTCATCTCAAAATGTACAATTATTAAGAAGAAAAAAGCCAATAAATCCTCGTAAACATAAATCAGCTACAGTGGAGAGAACAAAACTTTCTGTAAGAAACCTATTGTTTATACTGTATGTACTGTATATATTTTTCCAAACAAAAACACAAGTACACCTTAAAACCGACCAATCAAATAAAACAACACATCTGATTTAAAATGAAAATAATTATCTCATTCAATAGACAGATCAATAAGTTATTTCTCATCTAAAAAATCATATCTTTTAATGAATTTTTGCTACATTTTTCCCCTTTCTGACACTTCTCTCAGTTTAAAAACCTTTTCTCCACATTTTTCTCACTTTGAAGACATTTTTGGCACTTTTAAACCATTTCCTTCTAATGTTGCATATGTTGACCCATTATTGTCACTTTTAACCTCTATTCACCATATTTCATGCATATTTTTGCCAATTTAACCACATTCATGATTTGTCATTCCTATTTGCCAGTTAAAACTAATTCTTACTTTTTAAATTACATTGCCCCTCCCCCTCGCCCCATGATATGAATTATCAGCTGAATTGATAAAGATAAAATTATATAATTCTGACACAGCGTCTTTACTTAAACCAGGGGTGTTTAACTCATTTTAGTTCAGGGGCCAAATATAGAGCAGTTTGATCTCAAGAGGGCCACAGATTTTATGTTGGAAAATCAGTAATTTCAACATTATTGTGTCTTAGTTTACACTTCTACGTACACATAAAATACGTAAGAAACCAACAATATCCAATCAATAAGTGATAGTTATCAGTCCCAACACATGATTAAAAAGCATTGAATGTGATTAAAAATCCAAAGAAAGAAGTGATCCATGAGACAGGACAGAGCTTTGGAAACACCAACATCCTGAAGTGAGTGAACACAACATCTGGAGGATCAACATCTGCACTTGTGACAGGTTGGACTTGAAGTCAAGTACAAAGTGATGTTTGTTGTGGTGCGTTCAGGAGCTGGGTGGTGTTATCATCCCTCTCTGCTCCTCACTGGTCCCCTGAAGGAGCAAACAGAGAGACACATTATTACACAGCTTTATTATCACATCAATCAGCTTTCTGATCATAAAACATCAATGTCATGTTTAGAACCACACTAACACCTCAGCTCCATCTAAAATCTGGGTTGGAAGACATCATGTGATCACTTTGTCCATTTGATGATGTACTCACAGTTCTCATCTCTGACGCTGAGGAAGACGAAGTGTCAGAGGCTGAAAAACACATCAAATCTAAGTTTAAAGTCAGTTGGACATTTACACATATCAGCCACAACATTATGAGCAGCTGCAGGAAAGGAGACCTTTTTCTGCTCCTGAAACAGCTCTGGCCCTTTAAGACAAGGGTGTCAAACTCATTTTAGTTCAGGGGCCAAATACGGAGCAGTCTGATCTCAAGAGGGCCACAGATTTTATGTTGGAAATGAATAATTTCAACATTATTGTGTCCTAGTTTACACTTGTACTTATACAAAAAATACATTATATATAAGAAACAGACAATATCCAAACATTAAGTGATAGATATCAGTCCCAACAGGGTCCTCACTTTAAATTTCATAGATTTGTGACCAATTTCTATCAAATTAAGGAAAGTGTTATGTAATAATTTAAATTAAAAGATTTTGTCAGAATTTTCTAACACTTTAACATTAAAAATGACTGTCATCATGTGATATAAGCAATAGAAAAACTATTCCCTGTAAATATTGAGTTTCATTTACACAATGATTGATGTTTTCTCTGTCATTTTTATTTTCTCCTGTGGGCCAAACTAGATGCTCCAAAGTGCCAGATTTGGCCCCCGGACCATGAGTTTGACACACGTGCTTAAAGATCACCTGATATATGAGCCATTATTGACTACATGAAACAGCTGGAAATTCATCTGTCTGTCAACCTGAAATCTATCAATACCTAAGAAGTTTATACGTGTCCAAATATCATTAAAGGCTTTATAGTGCCTTTATTAGTTTATATTCTCACTGTAATCCTCAGATGTCATGATGTGATCCAGGTTTAAAGAGGACTTCAGAATGAAAAGTCAACACTTCTAAAAAACAAAACATAAAAAAGCTCCAAATCCTGACATTTCTCCACTTTTCCTGTTTCTAACACATCAAACTTTGATTTAAAATTATTAAACTTATTCTGCAAGATAACAGGAAATCAATCCCTTTAAGTTCATGTTGTGTTCTTTTTGAATAATATATTAATGTTTCTTTTATTCAGACAACTTTCTTTCAGAAAATTGACTTTGGTCTACTGAAAAGTTCTGAATGCTAACTGCCAGTCTTCCTCAGAGGCGTCTGCTGAGACCGTGCTACTAGAGACCATCGGACGATAAGGGGTGTGGCCAGCCTGAGAAAACTGCCAAGTTGGCCACGCCCATAAGGAACTTATTTGGACACATTAAAGCAATCAGCACAAGCCTCTGAGGAAGACTGGCAGTTGGCAGCCGAAACCTGTCAGGAGATCAAAGTAAATTTCCTGAAAAAAAAACAGTTAACAGAATAAAATCCTCGTCTTGCTGTGAACTTTGTCCCAGTTTTTCACTTCCCCTAAAGTAACGTTTAGTAAAACACATTTTTATGATCATTGCAGTAACTCAAGAGTTCCATGTTTTAAAAGACAAAGTCATGACAAACACATAAATATCAAACACATGCACTTCAGATGTTTATTCAGACCTTTATGATTAAAAATACTAAAAAACACATGTTAACAAACTCTGATTATGTTTAAAGTTACATTGATTTAAAAAGATGAATTTGTACTTTCATATTTTATTAACAGCAAAGTTTAAAAAGCAAAAGATAAAAACTGGTTTATTAAACCATTGTTTTTATCATCTAAGAGTGATGAGCATCTCCACCCATCATGTCCATCTAGTGGACAAGAGGAAATACTGATTCTTTTCAACACTGAACATATTATAGGAAATGAATCAGTAAAGTTCACTTCAGATGGAAACAAAAGACCAAAGGATTCATAAAAAAATCATTCATATTTACATTAAAAGTCAATCATAAACACACAGAGTAAACATGTAAATATCAGAAGGACTCACTGTTCGTACGTTTGAACCCTGAATGAAACAAAAAAGAGAAAAAGGAAAATTATTGATTAGAATGAGAAGAAAGTTTAAATAAATTGAGATAAAAGTGTTTTAAGATCCATAAAAACAGTTTTCATTTATTACCTGCAGAGCGTTTCCTCCACAGGAAGAATCCAGCGATGGACAACAGCAGAAGAAGAAGAAGAAGACCTCCAACAACAGCACCAGCAACAACACCTAAACAACAACAACAACAACAACAACAGTGTGATGCTGCTTTGTGTGAGTCAGCTCTGAGTGTGAAGTCAGTGAGTCTCTCACCTCCATCAGACTTTCTCCAGTTGCTTAAAATCACACTTTTGTCCAGAGTGACTGTGAGATCTTCCTCCACACCTTTAAGCTGAAACACACAGTCGTACCTGCTCCAGTCTTCAGCTCTGATCAGAGAAATGTTCAGGTCAACGCTCATCTGGAAGCTCCCATCATGGTTGGGGAGCATCTCTCCGTGGTCCACGCCCTCAAACACCTCCTCCTGGTCTTTCCTCCAGAACATCACAGCATAGCGGGGGTAGAAACCTGTAGCGTGGCAGGTGACTGGAGAGGAGGGAGTCCTCTGGAGGAGCTTGATGGAGGGAAGATCTGCAGAGGAAAGAGAAGGAGCACACAGTGAGCTTTAATGATGAAGAGCAGGAGAAGGAAGGAAGGAGGAAGAGTTGATCTGAGAACATCTCAGCCTGAATGTGGTGAAGGAAAGAGTCACTGTGAGCTTTGAACAGCAGCTCATTGAAAGGATGTTCAGTGTGTTACTGCTGCTGTTTGTGCTTTACAGCAAATATCTATGGGACGCCCATTGGAAAGTTGATCATGATGAAATAAACACAAACTTTTAGCAACATTTAGCAACAAACCACATTTAAAAAACATATGAATAATTTATGTTACTTTTGACCAGATTTACAGCAATATTTGTGAAATTTGTGATATTTACTTTTCTTGTAAAAATATAATGTCAATGTTTAATCTAAATGTTAAATATTAAATCTAAATAAATATTAAATCTAAACAATAAATTTAAATGTTAAATTGAAGGCTTGAATCTAAATGTTAAATCTTCAATGCTAAATCTTAAATCTAAATGTTAAAAAAATCTTAAATGTTAAATGTTGAATCTAAATGTTAAATGTTGAATCTAAATTTTGAATATAACTCTAAATGTTAAATTTAAATCAAATTGTTTAATCTTAATGTCATATGTTAATTTTCTCTTACTTTTGACCAAATTTGCAGCAATATTTGTGAAGTTTGTGATATTTACTTTTCTCGTGAAAATATACCGTCAATGGTAAATCTAAGTATTAAATTGTAAATCTAAATGTAAAATATTAAATCTAAATGTCACGGGTGAAACCAAAAGTACCAAAATAAAAGCTCAATCAAAGGACAAACAAAGACCAGAGTTTAAAGTGAAATCAGTGAAATGTGTGAGAGAGAAAGAGAGAAATCAAAGTGTGTTGTTGTGTAGAGAGAGATACAGATACAGGTGATTTACACTCACTGTGATCACACTTTTCATTCTAACAGATAAAGACAGAGGAACATTGTTGTGTTCATGTGTCTGCAGCAAAGGAAGCTCAGGGGAGTTTACCTGTTCTCATCAGGGAGCTCCGCCCAGCGTTCACGTACTTCTTCAGCCACTCAGGACAAAGCTGAGTATGGTAGTATTTAATGTATGACAGCTCAGCTTTGTTACTGTCCCATTTGAGTTTAGTGATGAAAGCCTGTTGTCTGGCAGCGATCCATGTCTCTGACTTCAGGTCCAGAACGATGAAGTCTTCTCCATCATAACCATACTGTCTGTAACCATCAACATCTCCAGTCTCATCATCCCATTCACAGCCATACATATACTGGACAATATGAACACCTGAGAGAGACAGACAGAGAGCACATTAAAGACAAAGTGAGTCACAGACAGTCTGTCATCAACACACACACATTATTGAACATGAATCCACAAATAGATGAAGATTGTTCTAAAAATGTGTCTGATCTGATTGTAAATGTGTTTCTATTGATCATCTGTTTGATTCTTTACCAAATCCTTTCAGCACTGCAGGCCTCCATTCTGACATGGAGCCACTTTAAAGACTTTTGAAGCCTGAATGTGAACAAAGATCTAAAAGTTGGATCCAGTTTTAGGAGCAACACAAAACACAGCTGCATTACTTTATCTCACCAACAGGAGGCGCTACTACATGTGACTGTGGAAACAGAAGAGCTTCAAGTCTCTCACTGACACCTTTAAGGTCATCACATCCACAATACACAACAATGGAGAATCTAGTGACTCTGAGGGACGACAGAGGAAGTGCTGACATCAGCATTTTTCCAGCTTTGGGAATGGTTCCTGCAGCATTCACTTAGTGATGCTGTGCTTTCTATTCAGGGTTTGAAGGAGACGTTTTCAGTGTGTGTCCACACGTCTGTTTACAGCTACACAACAAGCATTAACACACACTGTCACACATCAGCATTAGAAAGAACAAGAGAACTTTAACAAACCTCCAGTTTGGTTGAAACGCTGCTTTGCAATTTCAATGTTGACTTTGAACTGTTGCTGATGATTCATTAAGTTACCAGTCTGTCTCTCCCAGAACTGTTGATCTGTTATGTCTTTCATCCAGTCCTGTTTGGGCACTGCTGTCCTGCTGTTACTGTCGTAGTGAATAATCTGAACATCATCAACATAACCAACAGCCACAAACTCTGGGAAGTTTGGTACGTCAGAGGAAGCCGTGTAGAAGTTTCTCAGAGTGTGCAGCACTGTAAGAAAAAGTCAGAGTCATTAATTCAGACGCACAACTTCATCACACACTGAACAACAACATGAACGTATCCACACAATCACACACATCACAGTGATCTCTGCTGTTACAAACACTAACTGTACCACACATTTTACTATTGTTGGACATGATTCAAAGACTAAAATAACATTATTTCATGCTTTAACTAAACACTGTGTTTTAGATGCTCAGACTATATAAATGATTTATTATTTAGTATTTCTGAATCAGGATTCTAGACATATGTTTATTTAAAACAACAAATGTTCAGAATTTAAATGTATTTTCATCAAACTCAGCAAAATGTGATTGACTTTATAAACTGTGTGTGTGACAGTTTTCTCAGGATTGTTCTGAGTCATTAACAATGTTATTGTAACAATGCAGGAAGCTGATTGGCTTCGTTTGGTGTCAATATCAAAGAGGACAGCGTCACCATAGTAACACTAAAAAGTCATAACTACTGTTTTATTTAATGGAGGAGAAAATTAATAAAATATTCTCTCGTCAAACCTTAGAGAATAAACGTTTTACCACAAACTGAATGATTTTAAGTTTTTATTCATATTTTGTTGGTACAGTTTTGTTTTTGAATATTGGAAATAAAAATATGAATAAAACTGTATTAAACTATTTTTAATTTAAATTTTCTCGTGATTTATTCATTGTTATGACTCAACAAAGATTTTAAAACCAGATGTAAGTCAAATCTATTGTATTTTTTAATGATAACTAGTTTATTATCAGTTCATGAGGTTGAATGATGTTCAGTGACGCACATCGTGTTATAGTTTGATCATGAAAATGAAAGTATTTTTTATTGAAGAGAAACTGACTCTTTAAACAACAATATTCAACAAAAAAGTTAATTCTGCTGCAAATATAAACTTTTAAAAGTTTGATTAAATGAGTTTACATATTAAAAACTAAACATTTTTTTTATGGATTCATAAAAACGTCTAAATCCATAAGTAAATGTTAAATTCTCCTTTTCCTCTAATCTTGGTATTTCTGTGTTTCGGAGTGTGCATTAAACTAAACTTTATTCTCAGTGAATGTGGTTGAATGACGTCACGAGGCGCGCACCTTTGTTGCGCAGGTTAAAAATGAAAAAGTGAAAATGAAAGTGTTCGTCACGGACTCGTTAATAAACGTGTTTGAAAGCGTTTTAATGATAAAATAATAATAAAAATAATAATAAATGATGTGAAAGTGTTGAAAGAGAGCAGATGATAGTGTTGTAGGTGTAAAGTTGTCCCAGTGTGAATAAGTGAGTCTAACTCCAGGCTGTAAAGTGACGTCAGAGAGCGTCAAACAAAGCTTTCCATTCCTCCTCACATAAAGACAGTAAAGTGTGAAAATGAATGTGGACTGACCTGCTGTCACGCCGGGTGTTCCCAGGAGAAACACAAAGATGAAGGTGTTCATGGTGGAGGTGAGCACTGACTTCTTTCCTGTGGATCAACACTGTGCGCTCCCAAAACACACAGAGGCGTCACGTGACCATCAGCCTCCTGTCCAGCCAATGGAGAGGCGTCACGTGACCATCAGCCTCCTGTTCAGCCAATGGGATTTTTTTCCTCACTGTTACTGGGTAGAAGTCACAAACTCAGGTTCTCCAGCACAGCCATTATTAAAAAACTGCTTCATTTGCTCTTGACGCTGATTGTAAAGTTGTACATGATAAAATAAACAACATTTAGCAACAAACCACGTTTAAAAAAATGTATCACTTTGGACCAGATTTACAGCAATATTTGTTAAATTTGTGATATTTATTTTTCTTCTAAAAATATAACATCAATGTTAAATCTAAATGTTAAATCTAAATGTTAAATGTAAATAATAAATGTTAGATCTTAATGTTCAATGTAAATTTAAATGTTTTATCTAAATAATAAATGTTAAATCTAAATGTTCAATGTAAATCAAAATATTAAATGTAAATCATAAATGTGAAATGTAAAAACTAAATCTAAATCCCACAAGTGAAACTAAATATTTAGCTCATATGCAAATTCACAAGTTTTTCCTCACTGTTACTGGGTAAAAGTCACACACTCAGGTTTTCCATCACAGCCATTATTTAAAAAACTGCTCCAACATGCTTGTGATCACTCTGTAAAAATAAAGTTAAATATAGTGAATAATTTATCCTTTACTTAAACTTTCTCAAATATAAATCTAGTTGAAATAAAATGCAGTATAAAATATCTAAGGTGTCACTTTATCACTAATCCTGGCTACTCTGTATCTGTAACACACTTTAATAAACATGATCAAAAGCTAATTGTAGAAAAAAAACATGTCTCTGGGGTCGCTGGACATTTGTGATATTAAAATGGGGTCACGACCCAAAAAAGGTTGAGAACTTCTGGGTTAATGTGAAGAAAAAAAGAAAGATTATCTAATAATGCAAGAATACTAGTATAGTTTCCAGGTGGAAAAAAAATGTACATAACTTACAGTAGGAGCCCAACAAGATGGTTTGTACCCAGGGCCCCAAAATGTGGTGCTACACCCCTGCTTTTAATGTGGCATACACATACATTTTTGTTTAATTATGGTTTTCTTTTTTATTAATATTTTTTTTTATTTCCTCACAGGAGTTGAAAACTAATATTTTCTGGAAAAAAATGTGTGAAATATCTATACATAAAAAATAGAATTAAAAAAATGAACTTTTTAAAATATTTTTGTTTTTTTTATTCGGCCGTACTTATAAACTGCTGTGAAGAAAGACAATTTCTTTTTTTTTTCACAAATATGTTTATTGAAATTTTCAATTTAACGACAACACAATAAAACACACAAATACAAAAAAAAACATGAAAATGAAATAAAATCCCTCCCCCACCCTAAAACCCACCCTTCACTCTATTACAACAAAGTTATTTTCTACAAATCAAAGTGTTTTACAAGGTGTAAAAAGAACAACCAAATGTCTTTAAAGTCCTCTAGTTTTCCTTTGACTAGATATGTCAGTTTCTCCAAATTACTGGACATTAGTTTAATCCACTGTTTCACCCCAGGTCTTTCTGTGTCCTTCCATTTCAAAGCTAGAACATATTTTTCCTGCACCAGGCAACAATTGACAAGTTTCCTGTTCTTTGGATTGTATTTGAAGCTGTTTGGAAAAATGTGCAGTAAACAGAGTTTTACCATCAACGGGCATTTTACACTCAATCAAATCCAAAATGGACGCAACAAATTTGCTTCCAAAAGATTTGAAGTTCCTCACACTGCCACATACAATGATAAAGTGTCTCCTTTTCTTTACCACATGTGATACAGTCATCAGGGATATTAGGGTTGAAATGATGGAGTTTCACTGGTGTGATATAGGTTCTAAACAACCACTTGTACTGTACTAATCACAATCTGGTGTTGATAGTTTGTCTTTGTGCGAGGAGTAACAGGAGTTATTCCACTCCTCTTCTGAAATGTCTGTTTCCATATCATATCTCCAGGCTTGTAAATATGAAAGACGACTTTCTTTTGAGGCTGCAATTAAAATATTGTAAAATTAGGAAAGCAAGCCCCTACTTTGATGATGGTTAACAGCTATATTCTCTATAGTGGACAATGGGGGCTGCACCGTCGACTTCAATAAATTAGTAACAAAACTCCTGACCTGAAGATACTTAAAAAAATGTTTCTTGGACAAATCATATTTGTTTGTCAACTGTTCAGAGGACATTAGAACTCCATGATTGTACAAATCCCCTATTTTACACACTCCTTTATTTATCCACATTTTAAAGCCCATATCAGCGCGTGCAGGTTTAAATGTACCATTGCCCCAAATGGGTGACAGAGTTGAAAGCTTAGACTCCTCCTTCAAAGCTACATGTGCCTGGTGCCAGATAGAAACACTATTTCTGACAATTGGGTTTTTTTGGGTTTTTTAGCAATTGTTTAGTTTCAGCTGAGTAAATATAGGATTGTAATGGCAGTTCTATTGTGTTATTTTCAATTTGTATCCAAGACAGAATATCCTTAGGGGAAAAATAAGAAGTAGCAGCACATAATTGAGCTGCCCAGTAGTACAGCTTCATGTTAGGCATTCCAAGCCCCCCTCGGTCGAAAGGTAAATACAGCAGAGAAAGGCGTAACCTGGGTCGTTTATTATTCCATATAAATTTGGTAAAGTTTTTATGTAATGTTGAGAACAAAGAGGCAGGAATATGTAGGGGAAGAGATTGAAAAAGATAAAGAAACTTTGGAAGAATGGACATTTTTATAATATTAATGTGACCTATCATGGAGATTGGCATCACATCCCATCTTTCTAATGATTCTAAAGACAATTTCAAACAAAATTCATCAGTTGGTTTATTTATTTCATGCCACAGATGTTCTAACTGTTTTGTACTGTTTATTTTCCACTTCTCTGGAATGTTCTGTACTAAGTGCTGTTTTTTTATTTTAATTTTAAAAAGTTTTCCAAAAAATCCAGAAAAACCATGAATTTAACTTTCTTAAAATTCAGATTGTACTTTGTGAACAATGCAATCATAATAATCTTTATTCATATTACACATTATGTTAGCACTCAGTGATGAAAATATTCAACAATTTTGTTGTTTAAACTCATTTATTGTTTTTATTGATTAAGTCATTTACCAAATCTATTTAAATTAGAAAAACGATGTTTCTCGTGTCAAATATTGTTATAGATTAATTAATTACAAAGTCTCTATTTAATTAGATTATTTTATAATTGAGTCTCACCTCTAGTAAAAACACTTCTATGCATCTGTTTTCAGGACTCAACATCCCACAATGCAATGCATGAAATTGTCAACCATGGAGTGTTTAGGGTGGAGATAAAAACACACTTTCAGGTTTAATTTCCACCTTTTCCTCTTTTTGTAGTAAATGATAATGGATTCATTGATCTATGAGGCGTACACTATGATTCTTTTTTTTTTTTTGGACAAATTCACCACAAACAAACAGTACTATTGTTCAATAAAATACTACAATATTGTTGATTTAATGTTTTTACTGCTGATTTTTCTGTTCTTATTGATTTTGAAGCTGTTGAATGTTTTCTGTTGAACTTGTTGATCATATAAAACATATTGAATTTCCTTGTGTATGAAATGCACGAAACAGATAAATTTACGTTGTCTTGTATTTTCTTGTAATTTATTAAAAACATTATTATTTTATGCTGTAGAGGCCATTTATCTGGCCCTTTGGATCATGCAATCCAAAGGGCCAGATTTGGCCCCCGAACCTTGAGTTTGACACACAAACTATTTTTAGAGACCAGTCTGTGTAGTGCATTATTTTAATTTGTTTTCATAAAGCTTCACAACTGAAGATATTTTATTTATTTATAAGTAGTTTTGATGAATTTATGTCATGTTTTAGTCTCAGTTTTTCTGTCTTGGTTGTTTCTAGATCCTGAATGTGATCAAGTCCTTTTAGAACCATCTGCTCTTCCTGGTTAGAAACTCTGATTCTCCCCAAAACTCCTCCCACTCTCCAACACCAAACCAACATGTAAGAAACATTCGTGGGCAGTGCCCCCCCAGCTGACCTACTGTGCCCCCCCCCAACACACACACACACACACTCTTCCCGGCCACTACAGGGGAGCTTTTTATTAATCAAAGATATCTGATTGGCTATCAATTGAATATGTTGTTACGGCAAAATTTGCGGTTGACCTCATTTGAAGACATGATTTATTGCTCTGGTTGAGTGATGGAGTCCAGGTGAAGCATTGATGATTTTATAAAAAAGGTTTATTATAAAACTAAGTAAAAAAAAGTACAAAGATGGACAAAATTAGTGACCGCCCGGGCGGACGTCCAATGATCAAGAGCCGCTCTGTCTAACAGTTTCACAGCTTAAGCTTTTATACAGATAACATAAGTTCCACCCTGAGGTAAGGAGAAGGGGGGAGTCAGCTGTTCAACAGTGGAAACATTTGAGGATGATGAAGACGTGTATATTATGAGGAAGATTGGGCGCCACTCTTATCTATCCTTGATAGTGTGTGCGTTCGTGTATATCTGCATGTGAGTTTGAGTTTTGGCAGAGACTCTGTGTTGCACTGAGTACAATACGATCTGTACTGATTAATTTAACATGATTCAGCTGTTCAAAAGTGCAAAGAGTAATGGAGTCATCGTGTATTAAAACATGACAAATTGTACACATGAACATACATTTGACGATATGATGATGAATATAAAAATTGCCATAACAGTGTCCATTCACTGCCAGCGGACGGGAGTCTGCTCCATAGATATAATATACTGTGGTGTATATTGAACGTACCCTAGAGCTGTTGTAATGTGTATATGTCTATGGCCTGCTCTGTTGATTCACGTGACGTCACTCACATTGCTAGAGCGCTAAATTCAGATGGAGGACAGGAAGCTTGAGAATCGTCCGTCTGAAATCATCAAAATGTCCATATTTTGTGTAGTTTACGGCTGCTCCAATCGTTCTAACCGAGAAAAGGAAAAGAGATTTTATAAAGTACCAAAGATTGTCATTCACAAGGGTGAGAAATGTAAAAAGCTCACAGAACAACGCCGTAAAAAGTAGATTTTAAACCTACGTCTGTGGTCGGGAGGAGCAGAGTCTGCTGATGCTGTAGCGACCACTTCATAACGTATGTTAGCTTAGCGAGCTAACTTTGTATTTGTGGCTGTGTTTATATAGCATTAGGAATCCGTGTACGCTTCATTCTTTGGTTATTCCGTTTTATAACCAAATGAAAATAATAAATAAACAGTTTGGTTATTTTTGTTTTTCAGATTCAAAACCAAAACAGAAATACAGAAAAAACAAAAAACAGATAAACAGTTTTTTTTTTAACTTGTTCTGTTTGTGTGATATTTATGGAGAAATTAGAGCGAGAACTGAAGTCTGCTGCACCTGGTTTCCCTCCCCATGTCCTGGACCAGGTCTCCTCACACAATAGGACTGTTTAGGATTTATTTCAGCAGTTTTCTGGTCCTGCTCATGTTTTCATTCAGTCTGTAGATGTTTTAGCTCATAAAAAGCAGCTCACGCTGTAGTTTTGTTTCGCGGTGTTACGATCCAAATCGTATCTAAATAAACTGGTGACTGGCTATTAACTGGGGAGATGCTACTCGGAACGGAGTGTTTTTGTGCCCCCGCAGTTTTCTTAATGCCCCCCAGTTAATGCTGCCTGGTGCCGACTCTGGACAGGACAGAGCTTTGGAAACACCAACATCCTGAAGTGAGTGAACACAACATCTGGAGGATCAACATCTGCACTTGTGACAGGTTGGACTTGAAGTCAAGTACAAAGTGATGTTTGTTGTGGTGCGTTCAGGAGCTGGGTGGTGTTATCATCCCTCTCTGCTCCTCACTGGTCCCCTGAAGGAGCAAACAGAGAGACACATTATTACACAGCTTTATTATCACATCAATCAGCTTTCTGATCATCAAACATCAATGTCATGTTTAGAACCACACTAACACCTCAGCTCCATCTAAAATCTGGGTTGGAAGACATCATGTGATCACTTTGTCCATTTGATGATGTACTCACAGTTCTCATCTCTGACGCTGAGGAAGACGAAGTGTCAGAGGCTGAAAAACACATCAAATCTAAGTTTAAAGTCAGTTGGACATTTACACATATCAGCCACAACATTATGAGCAGCTGCAGGAAAGGAGACCTTTTTCTGCTCCTGAAACAGCTCTGGCCCTTTAAGACAAGGGTGTCAAACTCATTTTAGTTCAGGGGCCAAATACGGAGCAGTTTGATCTCAAGAGGGCCACAGATTTTATGTTGGAAAACGAGTAATTTCAACATTATTGTGTCCTAGTTTACACTTGTACTTATACATAAAATACATTATATGTAAGAAACAGACAATATCCAAACATTAAGTGATAGATATCAGTCCCAACAGGGTCCTCACTTTAAATTTCATAGATTTGTGACCAATTTCTATCAAATTAAAAAAAGTGTCATGTAATAATTTGAGGAAAATTAGATTAACACTTTAACATTAAAAATGACTGTCATCATGTGATATAAGCACCAGAAAAACTATTCCCTGTAAATATTGAGTTTCATTTACACAATGATTGATGTTTTCTCTGTCATTTTTATTTTCTCCTGTGGGCCAAACTGGATGCTCCAAAGGGCCATATTTGGCCCCCGGACCATGTGTTTGACACACGTGCTTTAAGATCACCTGATATATGAGCCATTATTGATTACATGAAACAGCTGGAAATTCATCTGTCTGTCAACCTGAAATCTATCAATACCTAAGAAGTTTATACGTGTCCAAATATCATTAAAGGCTTTATAGTGCCTTTATTAGTTTATATTCTCACTGTAATCCTCAGATGTCATGATGTGATCCAGGTTTAAAGAGGACTTCAGAATGAAAAGTCAACACTTCTAAAAAACAAAACAAAAAAAAGCTCCAAATCCTGACATTTCTCCACTTTTCCTGTTTCTAACACATCAAACTTTGATTTAAAATTATTAAACTTACTCTGCAAGATAACAGGAAATCAATCCCTTTAAGTTCATGTTGTGTTCTTTTTGAATAATATATTAATGTTTCTTTTATTCAGACAACTTTTTTTCAGAAAATTGACTTTGGTCTACTGAAAAGTTCCGAATGCCAACTGCCAGTCTTCCTCAGAGGCGTCTGCTGAGACCGTGCTTCTAGAGACCATCGGACGATAAGGGGCGTGGCCAACTTGGCAGTTTTCTCAGGCTGAGAAAACTGCCAAGTTGGCCACGCCCAGGAGGAACTCATACAGACACATCAAAGTGATCAGCAGACGCCTCAGAGGAAGACTGGCAGTTGGCAGCCGAAACATGTCAGGAGATCAAAGTAAATTTCCTGAAAAAAAAAACAGTTAACAGAATAAAATCCTCGTCTTGCTGTGAACTTTGTCCCAGTTTTTCACTTCCCCTAAAGTAACGTTTAGTAAAACACATTTTTATGATCATTGCAGTAACTCAAGAGTTCCATGTTTTAAAAGACAAAGTCATGACAAACACATAAATATCAAACACATGCACTTCAGATGTTTGTTCAGACCTTTATGATTAAAAATACTAAAAAACACATGTTAACAAACTCTGATTATGTTTAAAGTTACATTGATTAAAAAAGATGAATTTGTACTTTCATATTTTATTAACAGCAAAGTTTAAAAAGCAAAAGATAAAAACTGGTTTATTAAACCATTGTTTTTATCATCTAAGAGTGATGAGCATCTCCACCCATCATGTCCATCTAGTGGACAAGAGGAAATACTGATTCTTTTCAACACTGAACATATTATAGGAAATGAATCAGTAAAGTTCACTTCAGATGGAAACAAAAGACCAAAGGATTCATAAAAAAATCATTCATATTTACATTAAAAGTCAATCATAAACACACAGAGTAAACATGTAAATATCAGAAGGACTCACTGTTCGTACGTTTGAACCCTGAATGAAACAAAAAAGAGAAAAAGGAAAATTATTGATTAGATTGAGAAGAAAGTTCAAATAAATTCAACAACAAAAGTGAAATAAAAGTGTTTAAAGATCCATAAAAACAGTTTTCATTTATTACCTGCAGAGCGTTTCCTCCACAGGAAGAATCCAGCGATGGACAACAGCAGAAGAAGAAGAAGAAGAAGAAGACCTCCAACAACAGCAGCAGCAACAACACCTACACACAACAACAACAACAACAACAACAACAACAACAACAACAACAGTGTGATGCTGCTTTGTGTGAGTCAGCTCTGAGTGTGAAGTCAGTGAGTCTCTCACCTCCATCAGACTTTCTCCAGTTGCTTAAAATCACACTTTTGTCCAGAGTGACTGTGAGATCTTCCTCCACACCTTTAAGCTGAAACACACAGTCGTACCTGCTCCAGTCTTCAGCTCTGATCAGAGAAATGTTCAGGTCAACGCTCATCTGGAAGCTCCCATCATGGTTGGGGAGCATCTCTCCGTGGTCGACGCCCTCAAACACCTCCTCCTGGTCTTTCCTCCAGAACATCACAGCATAGCGGGGGTAGAAACCTGTAGCGTGGCAGGTGACTGGAGAGGAGGGAGTCCTCTGGAGGAGCTTGATGGAGGGAAGATCTGCAGAGGAAAGAGAAGGAGCACACAGTGAGCTTTAATGATGAAGAGCAGGAGAAGGAAGGAAGGAGGAAGAGTTGATCTGAGAACATCTCAGCCTGAATGTGGTGAAGGAAAGAGTCACTGTGAGCTTTGAACAGCAGCTCATTGAAAGGATGTTCAGTGTGTTACTGCTGCTGTTTGTGCTTTACAGCAAATATCTATGGGACGCCCATTGGAAAGTTGATCATGATGAAATAAACACAAACTTTTAGCAACATTTAGCAACAAACCAGGTTTAAAAAACATGTGAATTTTTTATGTTACTTTTGACCAGATTTGCAGCAATATTTGTGAAATTTGTGATATTTACTTTTCTTGTAAAAATATAATGTCAATGTTTAATCTAAATGTTAAATATTAAATCTAAATAAATATTAATTCTAAACGATAAATTTAAATGTTAAATTGAAGGCTTGAATCTAAATGTTAAGTTTTCAATGCTAAATCTTAAATCTAAATGTTAAAAAAATCTTAAATGTTAAATGTTGAATCTAAATTTTGAATCTAACCCTAAATGTTAAATTTAAATCAAATTGTTTAATGTTAATGTCATATGTTAATTTTCTCTTACTTTTGACCAAATTTGCAGCAATATTTGTGAAGTTTGTGATATTTACTTTTCTCGTGAAAATATACCGTCAATGGTAAATCTAAGTATTAAATTGTAAATCTAAATGTAAAATATTAAATCTAAATGTCACAGGTGAAACCAAAAGTACCAAAATAAAAGCTCAATCAAAGGACAAACAAAGACAAGAGTTTAAAGTGAAATCAGTGAAATGTGTGAGAGAGAAAGAGAGAAATCAAAGTGTGTTGTTGTGTAGAGAGAGATACAGATACAGGTGATTTACACTCACTGTGATCACACTTTTCATTCTAACAGATAAAGACAGACGAACATTGTTGTGTTCATGTGTCTGCAGCAAAGGAAGCTCAGGGGAGTTTACCTGTTCTCATCAGGGAGCTCCGCCCAGCGTTCACGTACTTCTTCAGCCACTCAGGACAATTCTGAGTATGGTAGTGTTTATAGTATGACATTTGAGCTTTGTTACTGTTCCACTTGAGTTTAGTGATGAAAGCCTGTTGTTTGGCAGCAATCCATGTCTCTGACTTCAGGTCCAGAACGAGGAAGTCTTCTCCATCATGACCAAACTGATGAAAACCATCAACATCTCCAGTCTCATCATCCCATTTACAGCCAGACATCACCTGGTAAATATGAACACCTGAGAGAGACAGACAGAGAGCACATTAAAGACAAAGTGAGTCACAGACAGTCTGTCATCAACACACACACATTATTGATCATGAATCCACAAATAGATGAAGATTGTTCTAAAAATGTGTCTGATCTGATTGTAAATGTGTTTCTATTGATCATCTCTTTGATTCTTTACCAAATCCTTTCAGCACTGCAGGCCTCCATTCTGACATGGAGCCACTTTAAAGACTTTTGAATCCTGAATGTGAACAAAGATCTAAAAGTTGGATCCAGTTTTAGGAGCAACACAAAACACAGCTGCATTACTTTATCTCACCAACAGGAGGCGCTACTACATGTGACTGTGGAAACAGAAGAGCTTCAAGTCTCTCACTGACACCTTTAAGGTCATCACATCCACAATACACAACAATGGAGAATCTAGTGACTCTGAGGGACGACAGAGGAAGTGCTGACATCAGCATTTTTCCAGCTTTGGGAATGGTTCCTGCAGCATTCACTTAGTGATGCTGTGCTTTCTATTCAGGGTTTGAAGGAGACGTTTTCAGTGTGTGTCCACACGTCTGTTTACAGCTACACAACAAGCATTAACACACACTGACACACATCAGCATTAGAAAGAACAAGAGAACTTTAACAAACCTCCAGTTTGGTTGAAACGCTGCTTTGCAATTTCAATGTTGACTTTGAACAGCTGCTGATTACCCATTAATTTACTAGTCTGTCTCTCCCAGTACTGTTGATCTGTTATGTCTTTCATCCAGTCCTGTTTGGGCACTGCTGTCCTGCTGTTACTGTCGTAGTGAATAATCTGAACATCATCAACATAACCAACAGAAACAAACTCTGGGAAGTTTGGTACGTCAGAGGAACCCGTGTAGAAATATCTCAGAGTGTGC
Source organism: Gouania willdenowi (assembly GCF_900634775.1). NCBI lineage: Eukaryota > Metazoa > Chordata > Actinopteri > Blenniiformes > Gobiesocidae > Gouania > Gouania willdenowi. The sequence goes on from NC_041054.1 coordinate 3,598,714, forward strand.
AGCACTGTAAGAAAAAGTCAGAGTCATTAATTCAGACGCACAACTTCATCACACACTGAACAACAACATGAACGTATCCACACAATCACACACATCACAGTGATCTCTGCTGTTACAAACACTAACTGTACCACACATTTTACTATTGTTGGACATGATTCAAAGACTAAAATAACATTATTTCAATCAATCAATCAATCAATCTTTATTTGTATAGCGCCAAATCATAACCAATGGTATCTCAAGACACTTTACAGTAGAGCAGTCTTTAGGACGGACTCTTCATTTTATGGATACACATATATGCATATATACGTATATACACATACATATGTATCACACACCCAACATGAATTCATCATGGCGGCAAGGAAAACCTTCTGTTAAGCAGCAGGAACCTTGTGTGGATCCCATTCCTATGATGAACAGCCATCCACGTTATGCTGTGTTGGGTGTGTGCAGAGGAAAGGGTGGAGACAGAGTTGCTGAGTCTCTGTAACTCCACACTGAGGATCCCACGGACCTGCAAGACAAAAGCCAGAAGGAGTACAGGAGCAAACACACAAGGGAAGAAGCAGACATAGAGGGAGTGTTTGAAAGAGGAATGGGACCCTCTCCGGTCCCTCTCTAACCTAAATGACCTCTCTCTTAACGCCCTCTCCAACCTCTCTCCAACCGAGCATGCCAGACCCCCCCCCCCCGGCAGTCTATGCCTATTGCATCTTAACTATGAGCTATGAGCTGGTTCCTAACTAAAAGCTTTATCAAAGAGGAATGTTTTGAGCCTAACCTTAAAGGTAGAGAGGGTGTCTGCCCCCCGAACCGTGGTTGGTAGATGGTTCCAGAGAAGTGGGGCCTGATAACTGAAAGCTCTTCCTCCTATACTACTTTTAGAGATGAATGGAACAACGAGTAGTCCAGCATTTTGAGAGCGTAGTGTTCTGGGGGGATTGTATGGCACTACAAGCTCCTTGAGATAGACTGGTGCCTGTCCATTTAGGGCTTTATAAGTGAGAAGAAGAATCTTGAATTCTATTCTATATTTTATGGGAAGCCAATGCAGAGAGGCTAATACAGGAGTAATGTGATCTCTTCTCCTAGTTTAAGTCAGTACACGTGCTGCAGCATTTTGAACCAGCTGAATCGTCTTAAGCGACTTGCTCGGGCAGCCTGCTAAAAGAGAGTTACAATAATCCAGTCTAGAGGTCACAAAAGCATGGACTAGTTTTTCGGCGTCGCCCTGAGACAGGATAGATCTGATTTTAGCAATGTTACGGAGATGAAAGAAGGCAGTTCTTGAAGTTTGTTTTATGTGAGAGTTGAAGGATAAGTCCTGATCAAATAGAACCCCAAGGTTTCTAACAATTGTGCTTTGTGCCAGAGTAATGCCATCTAGGGCAGTTAGGCTAGCATAGGTTTCTCTAAGGTGTCGCGGGCCCAGTACAATGACCTCAGTCTTGTCTGAGCTTTAACTAAACACTGTGTTTTAGATGCTCAGACTATATAAATGATTTATTATTTAGTATTTCTGAATCAGGATTCTAGACATATGTTTATTTAAAACAACAAATGTTCAGAATTTAAATGTATTTTCATCAAACTCAGCAAAATGTGATTGACTTTATAAACTGTGTGTGTGACAGTTTTCTCAGGATTGTTCTGAGTCATTAACAGTGTTATTGTAACAATGCAGGAAGCTGATTGGCTTCGTTTGGTGTCAATATCAAAGAGGACAGCGTCACCATAGTAACACTAAAAAGTCATAACTACTGTTTTATTTAATGGAGGAGAAAATTAATAAATTATTCTCTCGTCAAACCTTAGAGAATAAACTTTTTTACCCCAAACTGAATGATTTTAAGTTTTTAATTCATATTTTGTTGGTTCAGTTTTGTTTTTCTTTGTTTTTGTTTGAATATTGGAAATAAAAATATGAATAAAACTGTATTAAACTATTTTTAATTTAAATTTTCTCGTGATTTATTAATTGTTATGACTCAACAAAGATTTTAAAACCAGATGTAAGTCAAATCTATGGTATTTTTTAATGATAACTAGTTTATTATCAGTTCATGAGGTTGAATGATGTTCAGTGACGCACATCGTGTTATAGTTTGATCATGAAAATGAAAGTATTTTTTATTGAAGAGAAACTGACTCTTTAAACAACAATATTCAACAAAAAAGTTAATTCTGCTGCAAATATAAACTTTTAAAAGTTTGATTAAATGAGTTTACATATTAAAAACTAAACATTAACATGAAAAAAACAATTTTCTTTGTTTAAACATTTTTTTTATGGATTCATAAAAACGTCTAAATCCATAAGTAAATGTTAAATTCTCCTTTTCCTCTAATCTTGGTATTTCTGTGTTTCGGAGTGTGCATTAAACTAAACTTTATTCTCAGTGAATGTGGTTGAATGACGTCACGAGGCGCGCACCTTTGTTGCGCAGGTTAAAAATGAAAAAGTGAAAATGAAAGTGTTCGTCACGGACTCGTTAATAAACGTGTGTTTGAAAGCGTTTTAATAATAAAATAATAATAATAATAATAAATGATGTGAAAGTGTTGAAAGAGAGCAGATGATAGTGTTGTAGGTGTAAAGTTGTCCCAGTGTGAATAAGTGAGTCTAACTCCAGGCTGTAAAGTGACGTCAGAGAGCGTCAAACAAAGCTTTCCATTCCTCCTCACATAAAGACAGTAAAGTGTGAAAATGAATGTGGACTGACCTGCTGTCACGCCGGGTGTTCCCAGGAGAAACACAAAGATGAAGGTGTTCATGGTGGAGGTGAGCACTGACTTCTTTCCTGTGGATCAACACTGTGCGCTCCCAAAACACACAGAGGCGTCACGTGACCATCAGCCTCCTGTTCAGCCAATGGGATTTTTTTCCTCACTGTTACTGGGTAGAAGTCACAAACTCAGGTTCTCCAGCACAGCCATTATTAAAAAACTGCTTAATTTGCTCTTGACGCTGATTGTAAAGTTGTACATGATAAAATAAACAACATTTAGCAACAAACCACGTTTAAAAAAATGTATCACTTTGGACCAGATTTACAGCAATATTTGTTAAATTTGTGATATTTATTTTTCTTCTAAAAATATAACATCAATGTTAAATCTAAATGTTCAATGTAAATCAAAATATTAAATGTAAATCATAAATGTGAAATGTAAAAACTAAATCTAAATGTTAAATCTAAATCCCACAAGTGAAACTAAATATTTAGCTCATATGCAAATTCACAAGTTTTTCCTCACTGTTACTGGGTAAAAGTCACACACTCAGGTTTTCCATCACAGCCATTATTTAAAAAACTGCTCCAACATGCTTGTGATCACTCTGTAAAAATAAAGTTAAATATAGTGAATAATTTATCCTTTACTTAAACTTTCTCAAATATAAATCTAGTTGAAATAAAATGCAGTATAAAATATCTAAGGTGTCACTTTATCACTAATCCTGGCTACTCTGTATCTGTAACACACTTTAATAAACATGATCAAAAACTAATTGTAGAAAAAAAACATGTCTCTGGGGTCGCTGGACATTTGTGATATTAAAATGGGGTCACGACCCAAAAAAGGTTGAGAACTTCTGGGTTAATGTGAAGAAAAAAAGAAAGATTATCTAATAATGCAAGAATACTAGTATAGTTTCCAGGTGGAAAAAAAAATGTACATAACTTACAGTAGGAGCCCAACAAGATGGTTTGTACCCAGGGCCCCAAAATGTGGTGCTACACCCCTGCTTTTAATGTGGCATACACATACATTTTTGTTTAATTATGGTTTTCTTTTTTATTAATATTTTTTTTTATTTCCTCACAGGAGTTGAAAATTAATATTTTCTGAAAAAAAATGTGTGAAATATCTATACATAAAAAATAGAATTAAAAAAATGAACTTTTTAAAATAATCTTTTTTTTATTATTCGGCCGTACTTATAAACTGCTGTGAAGAAAGACAATTTCTTTTTTTTTTTTTTCACAAATATGTTTATTGAAATGATCAATTTAAAGACAACACAATAAAACACACAAATACAAAAAAAACATGAAAATGAAATAAAATCCCTCCCCCACCCTAAAACCCACCCTTCACTCTATTACAACAAAGTTATTTTCTACAAATCAAAGTGTTTTACAAGGTGTAAAAAGAATAACCAAATGTCTTTAAAGTCTCTAGTTTTCCTTTGACTAGATATGTCAGTTTCTCCAAATTACTGGACATTAGTTTAATCCACTGTTTCACCCCAGGTCTTTCTGTGTCCTTCCATTTCAAAGCTAGAACATATTTTTCCTGCACCAGGCAACAATTGACAAGTTTCCTGTTCTTTGGATTGTATTTGAAGCTGTTTGGAAAAATGTGCAGTAAACAGAGTTTTACCATCAACGGGCATTTTACACTCAATCAAATCCAAAATGGACGCAACAAATTTGCTTCCAAAAGATTTGAAGTTCCTCACACTGCCACATACAATGATAAAGTGTCTCCTTTTCTTTACCACATGTGATACAGTCATCAGGGATATTAGGGTTGAAATGATGGAGTTTCACTGGTGTGATATAGGTTCTAAACAACCACTTGTACTGTACTAATCACAATCTGGTGTTGATAGTTTGTTTTTGTGCGAGGAGTAACAGGAGTTATTCCACTCCTCTTCTGAAATGTCTGTTTCCATATCATATCTCCAGGCTTGTAAATATGAAAGACGACTTTCTTTTGAGGCTGCAATTCAAATATTGTAAAATTAGGAAAGCAAGCCCCTACTTTGATGATGGTTAACAGCCATATTCTCTATAGTGGACAATGGGGGCTGCACCGTCGACTTCAATAAATTAGTAACAAAACTCCTGACCTGAAGATACTTAAAAAAATGTTTCTTGGACAAATCATATTTGTTTGTCAACTGTTCAGAGGACATTAGAACTCCATGATTGTACAAATCCCCTATTTTACACACTCCTTTATTTATCCACATTTTAAAGCCCATATCAGCGCGTGCAGGTTTAAATGTACCATTGCCCCAAATGGGTGACAGAGTTGAAAGCTTAGACTCCTCCTTCAAAGCTACATGTGCCTGGTGCCAGATAGAAACACTATTTCTGACAATTGGGTTTTTTAGCAATTGTTTAGTTTCAGCTGAGTAAATATAGGATTGTAATGGCAGTTCTATTGTGTTATTTTCAATTTGTATCCAAGACAGAATATCCTTAGGGGAAAAATAAGAAGTAGCAGCACATAATTGAGCTGCCCAGTAGTACAGCTTCATGTTAGGCATTCCAAGCCCCCCTCGGTCGAAAGGTAAATACAGCAGAGAAAGGCGTAACCTGGGTCATTTATTATTCCATATAAATTTGGTAAAGTTTTTATGTAATGTTGAGAACAAAGAGGCAGGAATATGTAGGGGAAGAGATTGAAAAAGATAAAGAAACTTTGGACGAATGGACATTTTTATAATATTAATGTGACCTATCATGGAGATTGGCATCACATCCCATCTTTCTAATGATTATAAAGACAATTTCAAACAAAATTCATCAGTTGGTTTATTTATTTCATGCCACAGATGTTCTAACTGTTTTGTACTGTTTATTTTCCACTTCTCTGGAATGTTCTGTACTAAGTGCTGTTTTTTTATTTTAATTTTAAAAAGTTTTCCAAAAAATCCAGAAAAACCATGAATATAACTTTCTTAAAATTCAGATTGTACTTTGTGAACAATGCAATCATAATAATCTTTATTCATATTACACATTATGTTAGCACTCAGTGATGAAAATATTCAACAATTTTGTTGTTTAAACTCATTTATTGTTTTTATTGATTCAGTCATTTACCAAATCTATTTAAATTAGAAAAACGATGTTTCTCGTGTCAAATATTGTTATAGATTAATTAATTACAAAGTCTCTATTTAATTAGATTATTTTATAATTGAGTCTCACCTCTAGTAAAAACACTTCTATGCATCTGTTTTCAGGACTCAACATCCCACAATGCAATGCATGAAAATGTCAACCATGGAGTGTTTATGGTGGAGATAAAAACACACTTTTAGGTTTAATATCCACCTTTTTCCTCTTTTTGTAGTAAATGATAATGGATTCATTGATCTATGAGGCGTACACTATGATTCTTTTTTTTTTTTTGGACAAATTCACCACAAACAAACAGTACTATTGTTCAATAAAATACTACAATATTGTTGATTTAATGTTTTTACTGCTGATTTTTCTGTTCTTATTGATTTTGAAGCTGTTGAATGTTTTCTGTTGAACTTGTTGATCATATAAAACATATTGAATTTCCTTGTGTATGAAATGCACGAAACAGATAAATTTACGTTGTTTTGTATTTTCTTGTAATTTATTAAAAACATTATTATTTGATGCTGTAGAGGCCATTTATCTGGCCCTTTGGATTGCATGATCCAAAGGGCCAGATTTGGCCCCCGAACCTTGAGTTTGACACAGAAACTATTTTTAGAGACCAGTCTGTGTAGTGCATTATTTTAATTTGTTTTCATAAAGCTTCACAATTGAAGATATTTTATTTATTTATAAGTAGTTTTGATTAATTTATGTCATGTTTTAGTCTCAGTTTTTCTGTCTTGGTTGTTTCTAGATCCTGAATGTGATCAAGTCCTTTTAGAACCATCTGCTCTTCCTGGTTAGAAACTCTGATTCCCCCCAAAACTCCTCCCACTCTCCAACACCAAACCAACATGTAAGAAACATTCGTGGGCAGTGCCCCCCCAGCTGACCTACTGTGCCCCCCCCCAACACACACACACACACACACACTCTTCCCGGCCACTACAGGGGAGCTTTTTATTAATCAAAGATATCTGACTGGCTATCAATTGAATGTGTTGTTACGGCAAAATTTGCGGTTGACCTCATTTGAAGACATGATTTATTGCTCTGGTTGAGTGATGGAGTCCAGGCGAAGCATTGATGATTTTATAAAAAAGGTTTATTATAAAACTAAGTAAAAAAAGTACAAAGATGGACAAAATTAGTGACCGCCCGGGCGGACGTCCGATGATCAAGAGCCGCTCTGTCGAACAGTTTCACAGCTTAAGCTTTTATACAGATAACATAAGTTCCACCCTGAGGTAAGGAGAAGGGGGAGTCAGCTGTTCAACAGTGGAAACATTTGAGGATGATGAAGACGTGTATATTATGAGGAAGATTGGGCGCCACTCTTATCTATCCTTGATAGTGTGTGCGTTCGTGTATATCTGCATGTGAGTTTGAGTTTTGGCAGAGACTCTGTGTTGCACTGAGTACAATACGATCTGTACTGATTAATCTAACATGATTCAGCTGTTCAAAAGTGCAAAGAGTAATGGAGTCATCATGTATTAAAACATGACAAATTGTACACATGAACATACATTTGACGATATGATGATGAATATAAAAATTGCCATAACAGTGTCCATTCACTGCCAGTGGACGGGAGTCTGCTCCATAGATATAATATACTGTGGTGTAATTGTTGAACATTTGTGCTATTGAACGTACCCTAGAGCTGTTGTAATGTGTATATGTCTATGGCCTGCTCTGTTGATTCACGTGATGTCACTCACATTGCTAGAGCGCTAAATTCAGATGGAGGACAGGAAGCTTGAGAATCGTCCGTCTGAAATCATCAAAATGTCCATATTTTGTGTAGTTTACGGCTGCTCCAATCGTTCTAACCGAGAAAAGGAAAAGAGATTTTATAAAGTACCAAAGATTGTCGTTCACAAGGGTGAGAAATGTAAAAAGCTCACAGAACAACGACGTAAAAAGTAGATTTTAAACCTACGTCTGTGGTCGGGAGGAGCAGAGTCTGCTGATGCTGTAGCGACCACTTCATAAGGTATGTTAGCTTAGCGAGCTAACTTTGTATTTGTGGCTGTGTTTATATAGCATTAGGAATCCATGTACGCTTCGTTCTTTGGTTATTCCGTTTTATAACCAAATGAAAATAATAAATAAACAGTTTGGTTATTTTTGTTTTTCAGATTCAAAACCAAAACAGAAATACAGAAAAAACAAAAAACAGAGAAACAGATTTTTTTTTTAACTTGTTCTGTTTGTGTGATATTTATGGAGAAATTAGAGCGAGAACTGAAGTCTGCTGCACCTGGTTTCCCTCCCCATGTCCTGGACCAGGTCTCCTCACACAATAGGACTGTTTAGGATTTATTTCAGCAGTTTTCTGGTCCTGCTCATGTTTTCATTCAGTCTGTAGATGTTTTAGCTCATAATAAGCAGCTCACACTGTAGTTTTGTTTCGCGGTGTTACGATCCAAATCGTATCTAAATAAACTGGTGACTGGCTATTAACTGGGGAGATGCTACTCGGAACGGAGTGTTTTTGTGCCCCCGCAGTTTTCTTAATGCCCCCCAGTTAATGCTGCCTGGTGCCGACTCTGGACAGGACAGAGCTTTGGAAACACCAACATCCTGAAGTGAGTGAACACAACATCTGGAGGATCAACATCTGCACTTGTGACAGGTTGGACTTGAAGTCAAGTACAAAGTGATGTTTGTTGTGGTGCGTTCAGGAGCTGGGTGGTGTTATCATCCCTCTCTGCTCCTCACTGGTCCCCTGAAGGAGCAAACAGAGAGACACATTATTACACAGCTTTATTATCACATCAATCAGCTTTCTGATCATCAAACATCAATGTCATGTTTAGAACCACACTAACACCTCAGCTCCATCTAAAATCTGGGTTGGAAGACATCATGTGATCACTTTGTCCATTTGATGATGTACTCACAGTTCTCATCTCTGACGCTGAGGAAGACGAAGTGTCAGAGGCTGAAAAACACATCAAATCTAAGTTTAAAGTCAGTTGGACATTTACACATATCAGCCACAACATTATGAGCAGCTGCAGGAAAGGAGACCTTTTTCTGCTCCTGAAACAGCTCTGGCCCTTTAAGACAAGGGTGTCAAACTCATTTTAGTTCAGGGGCCAAATACGGAGCAGTTTGATCTCAAGAGGGCCACAGATTTTATGTTGGAAAACCAGTAATTTCAACATTATTGTGTCTTAGTTTACACTTGTAATTATACATAAAATACAAAATATGTAATAAACAGACAATAACCAAACAATAAGTGATAGATATCAGTCCCAACAGGGTCCTCACTTTAAATTTCATAGATTTGTGACCAATTTCTATCAAATTAAGGAAAGTGTTATGTAATAATTTAAAATTAAAAGATTTTGTCAAAATGTTCTAACACTTTAACATTAAAACTGACTGTCATAAGTAAGTAAGTAAGTAAAGTTTATTTATATAGCGCTTTTTTCAGACCAGGGTCACAAAGTGCTTCACAATTTACAGTTTAAAAAAGGCACAATGCATATAAAAGTCCACTACAATGATGCTACAATGTATAAAAGAGTCCATTCACAAACAGGAGTGTGTCAAGAAAGCCTCCATAAAAAAGTGAGTCTTTAGATGACTTTTAAAAACATCCACAGAGTCCAGCATCCGCAGAGTGTGTGGAAGAGCATTCCAGAGACGAGGAGCTACCGCCTTAAAAGAGTGATCACCTCGTGTTTTAAAGCGGGTGCGAGGGACCATCAGCAGGTTTTGAGAAGAAGACCTCAAGCTCCTGTTTGAAACATAGGGCTGAATCAGACCCTCAATGTATTCAGGCGCCTGGCCATGAAGGGCCCTGAAAGTCAGCACAAGGATTTTAAAATTCATCCTGTAGATGACAGGGAGCCAATGTAGAGTTTTTAAAATAGGAGTGATATGGGCTCTCCTACAGGTACGGGTCAGGAGGCGTGCGGCAGAGTTCTGGACCACTTGAAGACGAGCCAGATCCTTTTTGCTAAGGCATGTAAACAGACTGTTACAATAGTCCAACCGTGAGGAAACAAACGCGTGGATGACCATCTCAAGCTCAGGACCAGAGACTATGTGTCTCAGCTTTGAGATGTTTCTCAGGTGGAAGAAACAGTTCCTGATGAGCTGCTTAGAGTGACGTTCTAGGGACATCCCTTCATCAAAAGTTACTCCAAGGTTCCTTATAGAACTTTTAACAGTGCTACTTAGGGCGCCAAGGTGCTGTTTGATAAGAGGAGCAATAATGTCCGGGGCAACGACTAGGGTTTCCGTTTTACTGGAGTTCAGTTGGAGGCTATTTTCATTCAGCCATTGTTTTACCTTTACCAGACAGTTTGTGAGGGAAAGCACGTTTTGGGGTTCGGAGGGCTTAAAACTGCAGTACAGCTGGAGATCATCTGCGTATAGGTGATAGGAGACATCAGGGCACTGCTGGATCAGCTCACCGAGAGGGAGTAAATAAATCAGGAACAAAAGCGGCCCAAGGACCGAGCCCTGAGGTACACCCCACTTTAAATCCGCAGTTTCTGACATTTCGTTGTTGTAGTACACAGAGAATGTTCTACCGGTCAGGTACGATCTGAACCACTCCAACACAGGGCCCGACAAGCCAACCACATCCCGCAGTCTGCCAACCAGGATATGATGATCCACCGTGTCAAAGGCAGAAGACAGGTCCAACAGGACCAGGACGGAACATTTTTCAGAGTCTGCAGCCATCATGATGTCACTTGACACTTTCAGCAGTGCTGTCTCAGTGGAGTGAAACTTTCTGAAGCCGGACTGGAAAGTATCAAATGTGTTGTTGCTCTCCAAGAATGATGTCAGTTGTTTACAGGCTAGCGTTTCTAGAACTTTAGCCAGGAACGGGATCTTGGAAATTGGCCTGAAATTCTGAAGTTCTGATGGGTCCAAGCTGGGTTTTTTCAGTTGGGGTTCCACCACAGCATGTGATATAAGCACCAGAAAAAATATTCCCTGTAAATATTGAGTTTCATTTACACAATGATTGATGTTTTCTCTGTTATTTTTATTTTCTCCTGTGGGCCAAACTGGATGCTTCAAAGGGCCAGATTTGGCCCCCGGACCACGAGTTTGACACAGATGCTTTAAGATCACCTGATATATGAGCCATTATTGACTACATGAAACAGCTGGAAATTCATCTGTCTGTCAACCTGAAATCTATCAATACCTAAGAAGTTTATACGTGTCCAAATATCATTAAAGGCTTTATAGTGCCTTTATTAGTTTATATTCTCACTGTAATCCTCAGATGTCATGATGTGATCCAGGTTTAAAGAGGACTTCAGAATGAAAAGTCAACACTTCTAAAAAACAAAACATAAAAAAGCTCCAAATCCTGACATTTCTCCACTTTTCCTGTTTCTAACACATCAAACTTTGATTTAAAATTATTAAACTTATTCTGCAAGATAACAGGAAATCAATCCCTTTAAGTTCATGTTGTGTTCTTTTTTAATAATATATTAATGTTTCTTTTATTCAGACAACTTTTTTTCAGAAAATTGACTTTGGTCTACTGAAAAGTTCCGAATGCCAACTGCCAGTCTTCCTCAGAGGCGTCTGCTGAGACCGTGCTTCTAGAGACCATCGGACGATAAGGGGCGTGGCCAGCCTGAGAAAACTGCCAAGTTGGCCACGCCCAGGAGGAACTCATACAGACACATCAAAGTGATCAGCAGACGCCTCAGAGGAAGACTGGCAGTTGGCAGCCGAAACATGTCAGGAGATCAAAGTAAATTTCCTGAAAAAAAAACAGTTAACAGAATAAAATCCTCGTCTTGCTGTGAACTTTGTCCCAGTTTTTCACTTCCCCTAAAGTAACGTTTAGTAAAACACATTTTTATGATCATTGCAGTAACTCAAGAGTTCCATGTTTTAAAAGACAAAGTCATGACAAACACATAAATATCAAACACATGCACTTCAGATGTTTGTTCAGACCTTTATGATTAAAAATACTAAAAAACACATGTTAACAAACTATGATTATGTTTAAAGTTACATTGATTAAAAAAGATGAATTTGTACTTTCATATTTTATTAACAGCAAAGTTTAAAAAGCAAAAGATAAAAACTGGTTTATTAAACCATTGTTTTTATCATCTAAGAGTGATGAGCATCTCCACCCATCATGTCCATCTAGTGGACAAGAGGAAATACTGATTCTTTTCAACACTGAACATATTATAGGAAATGAATCAGTAAAGTTCACTTCAGATGGAAACAAAAGACCAAAGGATTCATGAAAAAATCATTCATATTTACATTAAAGTCAATCATAAACACACAGAGTAAACATGTAAATATCAGAAGGACTCACTGTTCGTACGTTTGAACCCTGAATGAAACAAAAAAGAGAAAAAGGAAAATTATTGATTAGATTGAGAAGAAAGTTTAAATAAAGTGAAATAAAAGTGTTTTAAGATCCATAAAAACAGTTTTCATTTATTACCTGCAGAGCGTTTCCTCCACAGGAAGAATCCAACGATGGACAACAGCAAAAGAAGAAGAAGAAGAAGACCTCCAACAACAGCAGCAGCAACAAGACCTACACAACAACAACAACAACAACAACAACAACAGTGTGATGCTGCTTTGTGTGAGTCAGCTCTGAGTGTGAAGTCAGTGAGTCTCTCACCTCCATCAGACTTTCTCCAGTTGCTTAAAATCACACTTTTGTCCAGAGTGACTGTGAGATCTTCCTCCACACCTTTAAGCTGAAACACACAGTCGTACCTGCTCCAGTCTTCAGCTCTGATCAGAGAAATGTTCAGGTCAACGCTCATCTGGAAGCTCCCATCATGGTTGGGGAGCATCTCTCCGTGGTCCACGCCCTCAAACACCTCCTCCTCCTGGTCTTTCCTCCAGAACATCACAGCATAGCGGGGGTAGAAACCTGTAGCGTGGCAGGTGACTGGAGAGGAGGGAGTCCTCTGGAGGAGCTTGATGGAGGGAAGATCTGCAGAGGAAAGAGAAGGAGCACACAGTGAGCTTTAATGATGAAGAGCAGGAGAAGGAAGGAAGGAGGAAGAGTTGATCTGAGAACATCTCAGCCTGAATGTGGTGAAGGAAAGAGTCACTGTGAGCTTTGAACAGCAGCTCATTGAAAGGATGTTCAGTGTGTTACTGCTGCTGTTTGTGCTTTACAGCAAATATCTATGGGACGCCCATTGGAAAGTTGATCATGATGAAATAAACACAAACTTTTAGCAACATTTAGCAACAAACTACGTTTAAAAAACATGTGAATTTTTTATGTTATTTTTGACAAGATTTACAGCAATATTTGTGAAATTTGTGATATTTACTTTTCTTGTAAAAATATAATGTCAATGTTTAATCTAAATGTTAAATATTAAATCTAAATAAATATTAAATCTAAACGATAAATTTAAATGTTAAATTGAAGGCTTGAATCTAAATGTTAAATCTTCAATGCTAAATCTTAAATCTAATTTTGAATCTAACTCTAAATGTTAAATTTAAATCAAATTGTTTAATCTTAATGTCATATGTTAATTTTCTCTTACTTTTGACCAAATTTGCAGCAATATTTGTGAAGTTTGTGATATTTACTTTTCTCGTGAAAATATACCGTCAATGTTAAATCTAAGTATTAAATTGTAAATCTAAATGTAAAATATTAAATCTAAATATCACGGGTGAAACCAAAAGTACCAAAATAAAAGCTCAATCAAAGGACAAACAAAGACAAGAGTTTAAAGTGAAATCAGTGAAATGTGTGAGAGAGAAAGAGAGAAATCAAAGTGTGTTGTTGTGTAGAGAGAGATACAGATACAGGTGATTTACACTCACTGTGATCACACTTTTCATTCTAACAGATAAAGACAGAGGAACATTGTTGTGTTCATGTGTCTGCAGCAAAGGAAGCTCAGGGGAGTTTACCTGTTCTCATCAGGGAGCTCCGCCCAGCGTTCACGTACTTCTTCAGCCACTCAGGACAAAGCTGAGTATAGTAGTGTTTATCGTATGACAGCTCAGCTTTGTCACTGTCCCTTTTGAGTTTAGTGATGAAAGCCTGTTGTTTGGCAGCGATCCATGTCTCTGACTTCAGGTTCAGACTGAGGAAGTCTTCTCCATCATAACCATACTGATAATAACCATCAACATCTCCAGTCTCATCATCCCATTCACAGCCAGACATACTCTGGACAATATGAACACCTGAGAGAGACAGACAGAGAGCACATTAAAGACAAAGTGAGTCACAGACAGTCTGTCATCAACACACACACATTATTGATCATGAATCCACAAATAGATGAAGATTGTTCTAAAAATGTGTCTGATCTGATTGTAAATGTGTTTCTATTGATCATCTGTTTGATTCTTTACCAAATCCTTTCAGCACTGCAGGCCTCCATTCTGACATGGAGCCACTTTAAAGACTTTTGAAGCCTGAATGTGAACAAAGATCTAAAAGTTGGATCCAGTTTTAGGAGCAACACAAAACACAGCTGCATTACTTTATCTCACCAACAGGAGGCGCTACTACATGTGACTGTGGAAACAGAAGAGCTTCAAGTCTCTCACTGACACCTTTAAGGTCATCACATCCACAATACACAACAATGGAGAATCTAGTGACTCTGAGGGACGACAGAGGAAGTGCTGACATCAGCATTTTTCCAGCTTTGGGAATGGTTCCTGCAGCATTCACTTAGTGATGCTGTGCTTTCTATTCAGGGTTTGAAGGAGACGTTTTCAGTGTGTGTCCACACGTCTGTTTACAGCTACACAACAAGCATTAACACACACTGACACACATCAGCATTAGAAAGAACAAGAGAACTTTAACAAACCTCCAGTTTGGTTGAAACTCTGCTTTAAGGTTTCAATGTTGACTTTGGACGCCTGCTGAGCACCCATGAATTTACCAGTCTCTTCCTCCCAGAACTGTTGATCTGTTGTGTCTTTCATCCAGTCCTGTTTGGGCACTGCTGTCCTGCTGTTACTGTCGTAGTGAATAATCTGAACATCATCAACATAACCAACAGAAACAAACTCTGGGAAGTTTGGTACGTCAGAGGAACTCGTGTAGAAATATCTCAGAGTGTGCAGCACTGTAAGAAAAAGTCAGAGTCATTAATTCAGACGCACAACTTCATCACACACTGAACAACAAAATGAACGTATCCACACAATCACACACATCACAGTGATCTCTGCTGTTACAAACACTAACTGTACCACACATTTTACTATTGTTGGACATGATTCAAAGACTAAAATAACATTATTTCATGCTTTAACTAAACACTGTGTTTTAGATGCTCAGACTATATCAATGATTTATTATTTAGTATTTCTGAATCAGGATTCTAGACATATGTTTATTTAAAACAACAAATGTTCAGAATTTAAATGTATTTTCATCAAACTCAGCAAAATGTGATTGACTTTATAAACTGTGTGTGTGACAGTTTTCTCAGGATTGTTCTGAGTCATTAACAATGTTATTGTAACAATGCAGGAAGCTGATTGGCTTCGTTTGGTGTCAATATCAAAGAGGACAGCGTCACCATAGTAACACTAAAAAGTCATAACTACTGTTTTATTTAATGGAGGAGAAAATTAATAAATTATTCTCTCGTCAAACCTTAGAGAATAAACGTTTTACCACAAACTGAATGATTTTAAGTTTTTATTCATATTTTGTTGGTTCAGTTTTGTTTTGAATTGTTTTTGTTTGAATATTGGAAATAAAAATATGAATAAAACTGTATTAAACTATTTTTAATTTAAATTTTCTCATGATTTATTAATTATGACTCAACAAAGATTTTAAAACCAGATGTAAGTCAAATCTATGGTATTTTTTAATGATAACTAGTTTATTATCAGTTCATGAGGTTGAATGATGTTCAGTGACGCACATCGTGTCATAGTTTGATCATGAAAATGAAAGTATTTTTTATTGAAGAGAAACTGACTCTTTAAACAACAATATTCAACAAAAAAGTTAATTCTGCTGCAAATATAAACTTTTAAAAGTTTGATTAAATGAGTTTACATATTAAAAACTAAACATTAACATGAAAAAAACAATTTTCTTTGTTTAAACATTTTTTTTATGGATTCATAAAAACGTCTAAATCCATAAGTAAATGTTAAATTCTCCTTTTCCTCTAATCTTGGTATTTCTGTGTTTCGGAGTGTGCATTAAACTAAACTTTATTCTCAGTGAATGTGGTTGAATGACGTCACGAGGCGCGCACCTTTGTTGCGCAGGTTAAAAATGAAAAAGTGAAAATGAAAGTGTTCGTCACGGACTCGTTAATAAACGTGTGTTTGAAAGCGTTTTAATAATAAAATAATAATAATAATAATAAATGATGTGAAAGTGTTGAAAGAGAGCAGATGATAGTGTTGTAGGTGTAAAGTTGTCCCAGTGTGAATAAGTGAGTCTAACTCCAGGCTGTAAAGTGACGTCAGAGAGCGTCAAACAAAGCTTTCCATTCCTCCTCACATAAAGACAGTAAAGTGTGAAAATGAATGTGGACTGACCTGCTGTCACGCCGGGTGTTCCCAGGAGAAACACAAAGATGAAGGTGTTCATGGTGGAGGTGAGCACTGACTTCTTTCCTGTGGATCAACACTGTGCGCTCCCAAAACACACAGAGGCGTCACGTGACCATCAGCCTCCTGTTCAGCCAATGGGATTTTTTTCCTCACTGTTACTGGGTAGAAGTCACAAACTCAGGTTCTCCAGCACAGCCATTATTAAAAAACTGCTTCATTTGCTCTTGACGCTGATTGTAAAGTTGTACATGATAAAATAAACAATATTTAGCAACAAACCACGTTTAAAAAAATGTATCACTTTGGACCAGATTTACAGCAATATTTGTTAAATTTGTGATATTTATTTTTCTTCTAAAAATATAACATCAATGTTAAATTTAAATGTTCAATGTAAATTTAAATGTTTTATCTAAATAATATATATTAAAACTAAATGTTCAATGTAAATCAAAATATTAAATGTAAATCATAAATGTGAAATGTAAAACAAAATCTAAATGTTAAATCTAAATGTTCATTGTAAATTTAAATGTTTTATCTAAATAATAATGTTAAATCTAAATGTTCAATGTAAATCAAAATATTAAATGTAAATCATAAATGTGAAATGTAAAAATTAAATCTAAATGTTAAATCTAAATCCCACAAGTGAAACTAAATATTTAGCTCATATGCAAATTCACAAGTTTTTCCTCACTGTTACTGGGTAAAAGTCACACACTCAGGTTTTCCATCACAGCCATTATTTAAAAAACTGCTCCAACATGCTTGTGATCACTCTGTAAAAATAAAGTTAAATATAGTGAATAATTTATCCTTTACTTAAACTTTCTCAAATATAAATCTAGTTGAAATAAAATGCAGTATAAAATATCTAAGGTGTCACTTTATCACTAATCCTGGCTACTCTGTATCTGTAACACACTTTAATAAACATGATCAAAAGCTAATTGTAGAAAAAAAACATGTCTCTGGGGTCGCTGGACATTTGTGATATTAAAATGGGGTCACGACCCAAAAAAGGTTGAGAACTTCTGGGTTAATGTGAAGAAAAAAAGAAAGATTATCTAATAATGCAAGAATACTAGTATAGTTTCCAGGTGGAAAAAAAATGTACATAACTTACAGTAGGAGCCCAGCAAGATGGTTTGTACCCAGGGCCCCAAAATGTGGTGCTACACCCCTGCTTTTAATGTGGCATACACATACATTTTTGTTTAATTGTGGTTTTCTTTTTTATTAATATTTTTTTTTTATTTCCTCACAGGAGTTGAAAACTAATATTTTATGAAAAAAATGTGTGAAATATCTATACATAAAAAATAAAATAAAAAAAATGAACTTTTTAAAATATTTTTTTTTTTTTTAATTCGGCCGTACTTATAAACTGCTGTGAAGAAAGACAATTTCTTTTTTTTTTTTCACAAATATGTTTATTGAAATTTTCAATTTAAAGACAACACAATAAAACACACACAAATACAAAAAAAACATAAAAATGAAATAAAATCCCTCCCCCACCCTAAAACCCACCCTTCACTCTATTACAACAAAGTTATTTTCTACAAATCAAAGTGTTTTACAAGGTGTAAAAAGAACAACCAAATGTCTTTAAAGTCCTCTAGTTTTCCTTTGACTAGATATGTCAGTTTCTCCAAATTACTGGACATTAGTTTAATCCACTGTTTCACCCCAGGTCTTTCTGTGTCCTTCCATTTCAAAGCTAGAACATATTTTTCCTGCACCAGGCAACAATTGACAAGTTTCCTGTTCTTTGGATTGTATTTGAAGCTGTTTGGAAAAATGTGCAGTAAACAGAGTTTTACCATCAACGGGCATTTTACACTCAATCAAATCCAAAATGGACGCAACAAATTTGCTTCCAAAAGATTTGAAGTTCCTCACACTGCCACATACAATGATAAAGTGTCTCCTTTTCTTTACCACATGTGATACAGTCATCAGGGATATTAGGGTTGAAATGATGGAGTTTCACTGGTGTGATATAGGTTCTAAACAACCACTTGTACTGTACTAATCACAATCTGGTGTTGATAGTTTGTTTTTGTGCGAGGAGTAACAGGAGTTATTCCACTCCTCTTCTGAAATGTCTGTTTCCATATCATATCTCCAGGCTTGTAAATATGAAAGACGACTTTCTTTTGAGGCTGCAATTAAAATATTGTAAAATTAGGAAAGCAAGCCCCTACTTTGATGATGGTTAACAGCTATATTCTCTATAGTGGACAATGGGGGCTGCACCGTCGACTTCAATAAATTAGTAACAAAACTCCTGACCTGAAGATACTTAAAAAAATGTTTCTTGGACAAATCATATTTGTTTGTCAACTGTTCAGAGGACATTAGAACTCCATGATTGTACAAATCCCCTATTTTACACACTCCTTTATTTATCCACATTTTAAAGCCCATATCAGCGCGTGCAGGTTTAAATGTACCATTGCCCCAAATGGGTGACAGAGTTGAAAGCTTAGACTCCTCCTTCAAAGCTACATGTGCCTGGTGCCAGATAGAAACACTATTTCTGACAACTGGGTTATTTTTTGTGTTTTTTAGCAATTGTTTAGTTTCAGCTGAGTAAATATAGGATTGTAATGGCAGTTCTATTGTGTTATTTTCAATTTGTATCCAAGACAGAATATCCTTAGGGGAAAAATAAGAAGTAGCAGCACATAATTGAGCTGCCCAGTAGTACAGCTTCATGTTAGGCATTCCAAGCCCCCCTCGGTCGAAAGGTAAATACAGCAGAGAAAGGCGTAACCTGGGTCGTTTATTATTCCATATAAATTTGGTAAAGTTTTTATGTAATGTTGAGAACAAAGAGGCAGGAATATGTAGGGGAAGAGATTGAAAAAGATAAAGAATCTTTGGAAGAATGGACATTTTTATAATATTAATGTGACCTATCATGGAGATTGGCATCACATCCCATCTTTCTAATGATTCTAAAGACAATTTCAAACAAAATTCATCAGTTGGTTTATTTATTTCATGCCACAGATGTTCTAACTGTTTTGTACTGTTTATTTTCCACTTCTCTGGAATGTTCTGTACTAAGTGCTGTTTTTTTATTTTAATTTTAAAAAAAATTCCAAAAAATCCAGAAAAAACATGAATATAACTTTCTTAAAATTCAGATTGTACTTTGTGAACAATGCGATCATAATAATCTTTATTCATATTACACATTATGTTAGCACTCAGTGATGAAAATATTCAACAATTTTGTTGTTTAAACTCATTTATTGTTTTTATTGATTCAGTCATTTACCAAATCTATTTAAATTAGAAAAACCATGTTTCTCGTGTCAAATATTGTTATAGATGAATTAATTACAAAGTCTCTATTTAATTAGATTATTTTATAATTGAGTCTCACCTCTAGTAAAAACACTTCTATGCATCTGTTTTCAGGACTCAACATCCCACAATGCAATGCATGAAAATGTCAACCATGGAGTGTTTATTGTGGAGATAAAAACACACTTTTAGGTTTAATTTCCACCTTTTTCCTCTTTTTGTAGTAAATGATAATGGATTCATTGATCTATGAGGCGTACACTATGATTCTTTTTTTTTTTTTGGACAAATTCACCACAAACAAACATTACTATTGTTCAATAAAATACTACAATATTGTTGATTTAATGTTTTTACTGCTGATTTTTCTGTTCTTATTGATTTTGAAGCTGTTGAATGTTTTCTGTTGAACTTGTTGATCATATAAAACATATTGAATTTCCTTGTGTATGAAATGCACGAAACAGATACATTTACGTTGTCTTGTATTTTCTTGTAATTTATTAAAAACATTATTATTTTATGCTGTAGAAGCCATTTATCTGGCCCTTTGGATTGCATGATCCAAAGGGCCAGATTTGGCCCCCGAACCTTGAGTTTGACACACAAACTATTTTTAGAGACCAGTCTGTGTAGTGCATTATTTTAATTTGTTTTCATAAAGCTTCACAATTGAAGATATTTTATTTATTTATAAGTAGTTTTGATGAATTTATGTCATGTTTTAGTCTCAGTTTTTCTGTCTTGGTTGTTTCTAGATCCTGAATGTGATCAAGTCCTTTTAGAACCATCTGCTCTTCCTGGTTAGAAACTCTGATTCCCCCCAAAACTCCTCCCACTCTCCAACACCAAACCAACATGTAAGAAACATTCGTGGGCGGTGCCCCCCCCAACACACACACACACACACACACTCTTCCCGGCCACTACAGGGGAGCTTTTTATTAATCAAAGATATCTGATTGGCTATCAATTGAATGTGTCCATTCACTGCCAGAGGACGGGAGTCTGCTCCATAGATATAATATACTGTGGTGTAATTGTTGAACATTTGTGCTATTGAACGTACCCTAAAGCTGTTGTAATGTGTATATGTCTATGGCCTGCTCTGTTGATTCACGTGATGTCACTCACATTGCTAGAGCGCTAAATTCAGATGGAGGACAGGAAGCTTGAGAATCGTCCGTCTGAAATCATCAAAATGTCCATATTTTGTGTAGTTTACGGCTGCTCCAATCGTTCTAATCGAGAAAAGGAAAAGAGATTTTATAAAGTACCAAAGATTGTCGTTCACAAGGGTGAGAAATGTAAAAAGCTCACAGAACAACGCCGTAAAAAGTAGATTTTAAACCTAAGTCTGTGGTCGGGAGGAGCAGAGTCTGCTGATGCTGTAGCGACCACTTCATAAGGTATGTTAGCTTAGCGAGCTAACTTTGTATTTGTGGCTGTGTTTATATAGCATTAGGAATCCGTGTACGCTTCATTCTTTGGTTATTCCGTTTTATAACCAAATGAAAATAATAAATAAACAGTTTGGTTATTTTTGTTTTTCAGATTCAAAACCAAAACAGAAATACAGAAAAAACAAAAAACAGATAAACAGATTTTTTTTTTAACTTGTTCTGTTTGTGTGATATTTATGGAGAAATTAGAGCGAGAACTGAAGTCTGCTGCACCTGGTTTCCCTCCCCATGTCCTGGACCAGGTCTCCTCACACAATAGGACTGTTTAGGATTTATTTCAGCAGTTTTCTGGTCCTGCTCATGTTTTCATTCAGTCTGTAGATGTTTTAGCTCATAATAAGCAGCTCACGCTGTAGTTTTGTTTCGCGGTGTTACGATCCAAATCGTATCTAAATAAACTGGTGACTGGCTATTAACTGGGGAGATGCTACTCGGAACGGAGTGTTTTTGTGCCCCCGCAGTTTTCTTAATGCCCCCCAGTTAATGCTG
Source organism: Gouania willdenowi (assembly GCF_900634775.1). NCBI lineage: Eukaryota > Metazoa > Chordata > Actinopteri > Blenniiformes > Gobiesocidae > Gouania > Gouania willdenowi. Next base: position 3,620,435 of record NC_041054.1, read on the forward strand.
CCTGGTGCCGACTCTGGACAGGACAGAGCTTTGGAAACACCAACATCCTGAAGTGAGTGAACACAACATCTGGAGGATCAACATCTGCACTTGTGACAGGTTGGACTTGAAGTCAAGTACAAAGTGATGTTTGTTGTGGTGCGTTCAGGAGCTGGGTGGTGTTATCATCCCTCTCTGCTCCTCACTGGTCCCCTGAAGGAGCAAACAGAGAGACACATTATTACACAGCTTTATAATCACATCAATCAGTTTTCTGATCATGAAACATCAATGTCATGTTTAGAACCACACTAACACCTCAGCTCCATCTAAAATCTGGGTTGGAAGACATCATGTGATCACTTTGTCCATTTGATGATGTACTCACAGTTCTCATCTCTGACGCTGAGGAAGACGAAGTGTCAGAGGCTGAAAAACACATCAAATCTAAGTTTAAAGTCAGTTGGACATTTACACATATCAGCCACAACATTATGAGCAGCTGCAGGAAAGGAGACCATTTTCTGCTCCTGAAACAGCTCTGGCCCTTTAAGACAAGGGTGTCAAACTCATTTTAGTTCAGGGGCCAAATACGGAGCAGTTTGATCTCAAGAGGGCCACAGATTTTATGTTGGAAAACCAGTAATTTCAACATAATTGTGTCCTGGTTTACACTTGTACTTATACATAAAATACAAAATATGTAATAAACAGACAATATCCAAACAATAAGTGATAGATATCAGTCCCAACAGGGTCCTCACTTTAAATTTCATAGATTTGTGGCCAATTTCTATCAAATTAAAAAAAGCGTGATGTAATAATTTGAGGAAAATTAGATCAACACTTTAACATTAAAAATGACTGTCATCATGTGATATAAGCACCAGAAAAACTATTCCCTGTAAATATTGAGTTTCATTTACACAATGATTGATGTTTTCTCTGTTATTTTTATTTTCTCCTGTGGGCCAAACTGGATGCTTCAAAGAGCCAGATTTGGCCCCCGGACCATGAGTTTGACACATGTGATTTAAGATCACCTGATATATGAGCCATTATTGACTACATGAAACAGCTGGAAATTCATCTGTCTGTCAACCTGAAATCTAACAATACCTAAGAAGTTTATACGTGTCCAAATATCATTAAAGGCTTTATAGTGCCTTTATTAGTTTATATTCTCACTGTAATCCTCAGATGTCATGATGTGATCCAGGTTTAAAGAGGACTTCAGAATGAAAAGTCAACACTTCTAAAAAACAAAACATAAAAAAGCTCCAAATCCTGACATTTCTCCACTTTTCCTGTTTCTAACACATCAAACTTTGAATAAAAAACATGTTCTGTGAATTAATCCCAGCAAATTCATTTTGAATAATATGTGAAAGTTTCTATTATTCAGACAACCTTTTTTCAGGGAATTGACTTTGATCTACTGACATGTTTCGACTGCCAACTGCCAGTCTTCCTCAGAGGCGTCTGCATATCGTCTCTTCTCCTAGAGACCATCGGACGATAAGGGGTGTGGTCAGCCTGAGAGAACTGCCAAGTTGGCCACGCCCATAAGGAACTTATTTGGACACATTAAAGCAATCAGCACAAGCCTCTGAGGAAGACTGGCAGTTGGCAGCCGAAACATGTCAGGAGATCAAAGTAAATTTCCTGTAAAAAAAAAAACAGTTAACAGAATAAAATCCTCGTCTTGCTGTGAACTTTGTCCCAGTTTTTCACTTCCCCTAAAGTAACGTTTAGTAAAACACATTTTTATGATCATTGCAGTAACTCAAGAGTTCCATGTTTTAAAAGACAAAGTCATGACAAACACATAAATATCAAACACATGCACTTCAGACGTTTGTTCAGACCTTTATGATTAAAAATACTAAAAAACACATGTTAACAAACTCTGATTATGTTTAAAGTTACATTGATTAATAAAGATGAATTTGTACTTTCATATTTTATTAACAGCAAAGTTTAAAAAGCAAAAGATAAAAACTGGTTTATTAAACCATTGTTTTTATCATCTAAGAGTGATGAGCATCTCCACCCATCATGTCCATCTAGTGGACAAGAGGAAATACTGATTCTTTTCAACACTGAACATATTATAGGAAATGAATCAGTAAAGTTCACTTCAGATGGAAACAAAAGACCAAAGGATTCATAAAAAAATCATTCATATTTACATTAAAAGTCAATCATAAACACACAGAGTAAACATGTAAATATCAGAAGGACTCACTGTTCGTACGTTTGAACCCTGAATGAAACAAAAAAGAGAAAAAGGAAAATTATTGATTAGATTGAGAAGAAAGTTCAAATAAATTCAACAACAAAAGTGAAATAAAAGTGTTTTAAGATCCATAAAAACAGTTTTCATTTATTACCTGCAGAGCGTTTCCTCCACAGGAAGAATCCAGTGATGGACAACAGCAGAAGAAGAAGAAGAAGAAGACCTCCAACAACAGCAGCAGCAACAACACCTAAACAACAACAACAACAACAACAACAACAACAACAACAGTGTGATGCTGCTTTGTGTGAGTCAGCTCTGAGTGTGAAGTCAGTGAGTCTCTCACCTCCATCAGACTTTCTCCAGTTGCTTAAAATCACACTTTTGTCCAGAGTGACTGTGAGATCTTCCTCCACACCTTTAAGCTGAAACACACAGTCGTACCTGCTCCAGTCTTCAGCTCTGATCAGAGAAATGTTCAGGTCAACGCTCATCTGGAAGCTCCCATCATGGTTGGGGAGCATCTCTCCGTGGTCCACGCCCTCCAACACCTTCTCCTGGTCTTTCCTCCAGAACATCACAGCATAGCGGGGGTAGAAACCTGTAGCGTGGCAGGTGACTGGAGAGGAGGGAGTCCTCTGGAGGAGCTTGATGGAGGGAAGATCTGCAGAGGAAAGAGAAGGAGCACACAGTGAGCTTTAATGATGAAGAGCAGGAGAAGGAAGGAAGGAGGAAGAGTTGATCTGAGAACATCTCAGCCTGAATGTGGTGAAGGAAAGAGTCACTGTGAGCTTTGAACAGCAGCTCATTGAAAGGATGTTCAGTGTGTTACTGCTGCTGTTTGTGCTTTACAGCAAATATCTATGGGACGCCCATTGGAAAGTTGATCATGATGAAATAAACACAAACTTTGAGCAACAATTAGCAACAAACCAGGTTTAAAAAACATGTGAATTTTTTATGTTACTTTTGACCAGATTTACAGCAATATTTGTGAAATTTGTGATATTTACTTTTCTTGTAAAAATATAATGTCAATGTTTAATCTAAATGTTAAATATTAAATCTAAATAAATATTAAATCTAAACGATAAATTTAAATGTTAAATTGAAGGCTTGAATCTAAATGTTAAATCTTCATTGCTGAATCTTAAATCTAAATGTTAAAAAAATCTTAAATGTTAAATGTTGAATCTAAATGTTAAATGTTGAATCTAACTCTAAATGTTAAATTTAAATAAAATTGTTTATTGTTTTATGTTAATTTTCTCTTACTTTTGACCAAATTTGCAGCAATATTTGTGAAGTTTGTGATATTTACTTTTCTCGTGAAAATATCAGAATCAGAATCAGAATCAGAATCAGAAATGTTTTATTTGCCATGTACAGTTTTAAGGACAGTACAAGGAATTTGACTTGGTGGTTGGTGCACAAAACAAGCAACAAAAAGAAATAAAAGAAATAAAAACAAAACAACAAAGAACAACCCAGCAACAATAATAATAATAATAATGATAAATATAAAGGATGAGGGATAAATAAAGGATAGATAGAGAATAAAGGATAAATAGGATAAATATAAATATATATATACAGTGCAGCAGATATCAAGCTGGTGGAGGTGGTGATCGGGTGGGGGGGGGGGGGGGGGTTCAGTGGGTGACTTGGGGTGTGTTCATGTGGATGGTGGCAGAGGGAAAGAAGCTGTTTTTGTGTCTGGAGGTTCTGGTCCTGATGGACCGAAACCTCCTACCAGAAGGGAGAGATTGAAACAGTTTATGACCGGGGTGGGAGGGGTCGGCCACAATCTTTCCTGCACGCCTCAAAATCCTGGAGGCGTACAGGTCCTGGAGGGAGGGCAGATTGCAGCCGATGACCTTCTCTGCAGAGTGGATGATACGCTGCAGTCTGGCCTTGTCCTTGGCCGTAGCTGCAGCGTACCAAATGGTGATGGAGGAGCAGAGGATGGACTGGATGATGGAGCTGTAGAAGTTCACCATCATCTTTGTTGGCAGACTGAACTTCTTCAGCTGCCGCAGAAAGTACATCCTCTGCTGTGCTTTTTTGATAAGGGAGCTGATGTTCAGCTCCCACATGAGGTCCTGAGTGATGATGGTCCCCAGGAAGCAGAAGTACTCTACAGAGCTCACTGTAGAGTCTCCCAGGGTGAGGGGGGTGAGGGGGGCTGGGTTCTTCCTGAAGTCTGCTATCATCTCCACTGTCTTTAACACTAGAAGTCCCAGGGATTTCTATATCCCCCCAGAAGTCCCAGAGCAGGGTCAAATGAACTCTAGGACCAAACTGACGACTCTGATGGCTACAATTTGCATCTATTCATTTGTAAATGAATCAGCTGAGAAATCAGCAGGGGGGAGAGCCTGACTCTAACAATGGAAGTCTGGAATGTTAGGGGGAAGTGCCCTGGAAGCTAAAGTCACAATGCCCCGTTTATTAACTCGTTCTGCTTGATGCTGGGGGAGAACAAACACAGACTACAAACATTGAAAGAAACAGAGTCACCTCTTCCAACACACCTGATTCAAATGATTATCAGGCTTCTGCAGAGCTGGATGATCATTTGAATAAGGTGTGCTGATTAGTGGCCCTCGAGGACCGGAATTGGACACCCCTGGAATACCCTGTTGTCATGCAGCCTTTTGTGCTGTGGGGAATAAATAGCTGGCTGCTTCCACCTGCTGACACTCCACACTTATTCTACTCAAAATGCAGAGAAGATTTACCACTCAAGAAGCGTTGGAATTGATCCTGAACAATGCAAACCCTTGTGACTCAGATGGGGAGGACATAAACCTTCAGCCAAATTCGGATTCGGACTCTGAGCTGTCTTCAGGTTAGATTTCCCAAACATCCTATTTTCATTTCCTGACTTTATTTTTATTTAAAACCGAAGAAAAGAATAATTTGAATTTGTTCACATTGCAGATGACGAGACTGCTCCTCATCTGGAAAAGAGAGCTCGGTTGGAGAGTGAGCCCACAGAGACGGCGAAAGAGGGCACAGTGTGGCATGAAGAACATGTGGGTACAATTCTCCGTTTCACTCCAATGGAACCGTACGCTGCAGATGGAGAGCCAACAGCAAAGGCCAGAAGAAGAATCAGGAGTCGCCTTCAGAGCTTCCTCTGTTGGCATGCTCCGTCCCATTCAAGAATGGACTATTCAGCATGCACGGCAAATGGAGCAGACGGACTGGTTCATGATCCTCCATGAACTAATGGCATTTATTTCTGTTATTATTTTGAGGGGGGTGACCAAGGTTCCATCTCTGCGTGACAGCTGGTCAGCATGCCTGGGAAACCCACTTATCACTGGAATTATGTCACGAAACCGTTTCCAAGACATCATGCGTCACCTACGATTTGATGACATGTTTACGCGCAGTGAGCGAGTGCAGACAGATAAGTTTGCTGCAATTTCGGATGTGTGGGGATCGTTTGTTACCAACTGCATCACATGCTACAACCCTGGTCGACACATCACAATTGATGAACAGCTTTTCCCATCGAAGACTCGCTGCTGTTTCCTGCAGTACATTGCAACAAAACCCGACAAATTTGGCATAAAGTTTTGGGTGGCTTGTGATTTGAAAACAAAGTACATCTGCAATGTCCTCCCATATCTTGGAAAGGACCCCAGTCGTCCCAGTGAGGAGAGACTTTCTGAGAGTGTGGTGATGAAGCTGATGGAACCATTTATGGACAAAGGCAGGACGGTCACCACGGACAATTTCTTTACATCACTGACACTTGCACGACGACTGCTCAGCCGGAAAACCACCATCCTCGGGACAGTCAACAAGATTCGCCGGGAAATTCCTCAGTCAACTAGAAAGATGGACCGCAAGGAATTCACCACTCAGGTATGTTGTTGGTCTTTTTTATTCCATCAACACCTCTGAGTGTGTCATTGTGTTTAAAACCGCTATAATAACAACAATTTCTTCTTTTTTAGGTGTTTTCCACCACTGGTGCCACGCTGACGGTGTATGCGCCCAAACGAAAAAAGACCGTCTACATTCTCAGCAGCATGCACAGCATGGTTGAGACTGAGGAAACCATCAAAAGGAAGCCAAACACCATCACCCAATACAACACCACAAAGTGCGGAGTGGATGTGATGGACCAGATGGTGCGGGAGTACAGTGTGCGCACAGGAACACAGCGATGGCCAGTCGCCGTGTTCTACAACATGATCGACATGGCGGCACTCAATGCACATCTGCTTTATCAAGCATGCACCGGGGTGCAGGAGAGACGGGTGGACTTCCTGGTTCAGCTAGCAAGAGAGTTGGCTAACTCTCATGTGAGTGAAAAGAAGGCACTCAAAGAGCAACTGCGCCAACAACAACCGCCTACACCTGGCCCTGGGAAAAGGGCTAAGTGTCAGATCAACCATTGCTGCAAGAGCAATCGCGCAACTGTGCGATGTGTTCATTGCCACAAATACACATGTGGCAAATGTAGGAGAGAGATACCGTGGCAGTGCCAAGTATGTCACGAGTCTCAATAAGAGGATGAAGGAGATTCTTCTAAATATGTGCACAGTTGCTTTGTTATTATCGTTATTTTTATTTATTTTGTTTGTTTTTTTTTTTTACACAAATAAAAACCATTGAAAACAAATCACAGTTGTTCTTTTGCACATTTCTCACACCACACTGTCATTAAAAATAAATAATTTTTGTGTTCTCTTTGGGTCAAATGACACCTCTCTGGGTTTTATAGGTTAAAAAGTTCATTTGACACCTCTGTGGGACTTCTAGTGTTAAAGCATTGAGCTCCAGGTTGTTCTGGCTGCACCAGGACACCAGCCGGTCTGTCTCCCACCTGTAGTCAGACTCGTCTCCATCAGCGATGAGACCGATGATGGTCGTGTCGTCTGCAAACTTCAGGAGTTTGACCGACTGGTGTGAGGAGGAGCAGCTGTTGGTGTACAGGGAGAAGAGCAGAGGAGAAAGAACACAGCCCTGAGGAGATCCAGTGCTGATGGTCCGGGGAGCAGAGATGGATTTTCCCAGCTTCACGTGCTGCTTCCTGTCAGACAGGAAGTCTGTGATCCACCTGCAGGTGGAGTCTGGCACGTTCAGCTGGGAAAGCTTGTCCTGAAGGAGAGCTGGGATTATTGTATTAAAAGCAGAGCTGAAGTCCACAAACAGGATCCTGGCGTAGGAGCCTGGGGAGTCCAGGTGCTGGAGGATGAAGTGGAGAGCCAGGTTTACAGCATCGTCTACGGACCTGTTTGATCTATAGGCAAACTGCAGGGGGTCCAGGTGGGGGTCGGTGATGTCCTTGATGTGGGAGAGCATGAGGCGTTCAAAGGACTTCATGACCACAGATGTCAGAGCGATGGGTCTGTAGTCATTAAGTCCTGTGATCCTCAGCTTTTTAGGGACAGGAACGATGGTGGAGGCCTTAAAACAGGCTGGTACGGTGCATGTCTCCAGTGAGGTGTTAAAAATGTCTGTGAACACTGGAGACAGCTGATCAGCACAGTGCTTTAAGGTAGAAGGAGAGACAGAGTCCGGTCCACAAGCCTTACGGGGGTTTTGTCTCCTGAAAAGTCTATTCACATCTCTCTCTTTGATGGAGAAAGGTGTCTCTGTAGGAGGGGGGGAGGAGGGGGGGGAAGATAGGGGAGAGAGCCTCTGTAGGCAGCTGGGGTGAAACTGTAGCTTTGATGTGGGGGGTGAAGGTGTTGGAGTGAGGCTGGTCAGAGGTGTGAGGGGGGTTGGAGTCAGGTCTGTCCCATTGTCTGTCAAATCTACAATAGAAGTTATTCAGACTGTTGGCCAAGCAGAGGTCGTTAGCAGCAGCAGGGGCTCTGGGCTTGTAGTTTGTAATTTGCCTGAGCCCTCTCCAGACAGAAGCCGAGTCATTTGCAGATAACTGATGTTGTAACTTCTCTGAGTACGAACGTTTGGCTTTTCTCACCTCCTTTTCAAACGTGTACTTCGACTCTCTGTACCTGGCTCTGTCTCCACTCCTGAAAGCGACCTCTTTGTCTGCCCTCAGCCCTCTGAGCTTAGCTGTGAACCAGGGTTTGTCATTGTTATAACTCACCCTGGTCTTTGATGGATATACCGTCAATGTTAAATCTAAGTATTAAATTGTAAATCTAAATGTAAAATATTAAATCTAAATGTCACGGGTGAAACCAAAAGTACCAAAATAAAAGCTCAATCAAAGGACAAACAAAGACAAGAGTTTAAAGTGAAATCAGTGAAATGTGTGAGAGAGAAAGAGAGAAATCAAAGTGTGCTGTTGTGTAGAGAGAGATACAGATACAGGTGATTTACACTCACTGTGATCACACTTTTCATTCTAACAGATAAAGACAGAGGAACATTGTTGTGTTCATGTGTCTGCAGCAAAGGAAGCTCAGGGGAGTTTACCTGTTCTCATCAGGGAGCTCCGCCCAGCGTTCACGTACTTCTTCAGCCACTCAGGACAAAGCTGAGTATGGTAGTATTTATAGAATGATATCATAGCTTTGTTACTGTCCCACTTGAGTTTAGTGATGAAAGCCTGTTGTTTGGCAGCGACGTATGTCTCTGACTTCAGGTCCAGAACGAGGAAGTCTTCTCCATCATAACCATACTGTCTGTAACCATCAACATCTCCAGTCTCATCATCCCATTCACAACCAGACATAAACTGGACAATATGAACACCTGAGAGAGACAGACAGAGAGCACATTAAAGACAAAGTGAGTCACAGACAGTCTGTCATCAACACACACACATTATTGAACATGAATCCACAAATAGATGAAGATTGTTCTAAAAATGTGTCTGATCTGATTGTAAATGTGTTTCTATTGATCATCTGTTTGATTCTTTACCAAATCCTTTCAGCACTGCAGGCCTCCATTCTGACATGGAGCCACTTTAAAGACTTTTGAAGCCTGAATGTGAACAAAGATCTAAAAGTTGGATCCAGTTTTAGGAGCAACACAAAACACAGCTGCATTACTTTATCTCACCAACAGGAGGCGCTACTACATGTGACTGTGGAAACAGAAGAGCTTCAAGTCTCTCACTGACACCTTTAAGGTCATCACATCCACAATACACAACAATGGAGAATCTAGTGACTCTGAGGGACGACAGAGGAAGTGCTGACATCAGCATTTTTCCAGCTTTGGGAATGGTTCCTGCAGCATTCACTTAGTGATGCTGTGCTTTCTATTCAGGGTTTGAAGGAGACGTTTTCAGTGTGTGTCCACACGTCTGTTTACAGCTACACAACAAGCATTAACACACATTGACACACATCAGCATTAGAAAGAACAAGAGAACTTTAACAAACCTCCAGTTTGGTTGAAACGCTGCTTTGCAGTTTCAATGTTGACTTTGAACGCCTGCTGATCACCCATTAAGTTACTAGTCTGTCCCTCCCAGTACTGTTGATCTGTTATGTCTTTCATCCAGTCCTGTTTGGGCACTGCTGTCCTGCTGTTACTGTCGTAGTGAATAATCTGAACATCATCAACATAACCAACAGCCACAAACTCTGGGAAGTTTGGTACGTCAGAGGAACCCGTGTAGAAATATCTCAGAGTGTGCAGCACTGTAAGAAAAAGTCAGAGTCATTAGTTCAGACGCACAACTTCATCACACACTGAACAACAACATGAACGTATCCACACAATCACACACATCACAGTGATCTCTGCTGTTACAAACACTAACTGTACCACACATTTTACTATTGTTGGACATGATTCAAAGACTAAAATAACATTATTTCATGCTTTAACTAAACACTGTGTTTTAGATGCTCAGACTATATAAATGATTTATTATTTAGTATTTCTGAATCAGGATTCTAGACATATGTTTATTTAAAACAACAAATGTTCAGAATTTAAATGTATTTTCATCAAACTCAGCAAAATGTGATTGACTTTATAAACTGTGTGTGTGACAGTTTTCTCAGGATTGTTCTGAGTCATTAACAATGTTATTGTAACAATGCAGGAAGCTGATTGGCTTCGTTTGGTGTCAATATCAAAGAGGACAGCGTCACCATAGTAACACTAAATAGTCATAACTACTGTTTTATTTAATGGAGGAGAAAATTAATAAATTATTCTCTCGTCAAACCTTAGAGAATAAACTTTTTACCACAAACTGAATGATTTTAAGTTTTTATTCATATTTTGTTGGTTCAGTTTTGTTTTGAATTGTTTTTGTTTGAATGTTGTAAATAAAAATATGAATCAAACTGTATTAAACTATTTTTAATTTAAATTTTCTCGTTATTTATTAATTGTTATGACTCAATAAAGATTTTAAAACCAGATGTAAGTCAAATCTATCATATTTTTTAATGATAACTAGTTTATTATCAGTTCATGAGGTTGAATGATGTTCAGTGACGCACATCGTGTTATAGTTTGATCATAAAAATGAAAGTATTTTTTAATTGAAGAAAAACTGACTCTTTAAACAACAATATTCAACAAAAAAAGTTAATTCTGCTGCAAATATAAACTTTTAAAAGTTTAATTAAATGAGTTTACATATTAAAAACTAAACATTATCATGAAAAAACAATTTTCTTTGTTTAAACATTTTTTTTATGGATTCATAAAAACGTCTAAATCCATAAGTAAATGTTAAATTCTCCTTTTCCTCTAATCTTGGTATTTCTGTGTTTCGGAGTGTGCATTAAACTAAACTTTATTCTCAGTGAATGTGGTTGAATGACGTCACGAGGCGCGCACCTTTGTTGCGCAGGTTAAAATCGTTAATAAACGTGTGTTTGAAAGCGTTTTAATAATAAAATAATAATAATAATAATAATAAATGATGTGAAAGTGTTGAAAGAGAGCAGATGATAGTGTTGTAGGTGTAAAGTTGTCCCAGTGTGAATAAGTGAGTCTAACTCCAGGCTGTAAAGTGACGTCAGAGAGCGTCAAACAAAGCTTTCCATTCCTCCTCACATAAAGACAGTAAAGTGTGAAAATGAATGTGGACTGACCTGCTGTCACGCCGGGTGTTCCCAGGAGAAACACAAAGATGAAGGTGTTCATGGTGGAGGTGAGCACTGACTTCTTTCCTGTGGATCAACACTGTGCGCTCCCAAAACACACAGAGGCGTCACGTGACCATCAGCCTCCTTTTCAGCCAATGGGATTAATGAATTTACAATTAGAATATGATTAAAATGACTTTCATTCAGGAGTTTATAACAAATCGCTAGAAATATTTTTCTAAAGTCGTCACTTTACTTAATTAAAAATCAATAACACTCAAAAAATATAGAACACATGTTATTACTATTCATTATTTATTCAATGTAGTTCATTTCTTTTAGATTGTGACAGTGTTTTTCTCCCCCATAGTGAACAAATGAAGTTAATGAACTCTTTTATTCATTAAATATTGTGGAGTTTCATTAAAATTGTGAACCTCAGATGTCTACAACTGAATTATTTGGTAATTTCTCATTAATATTTTCTCATTTTCTATCTTGTGTGGTCATAAAATATAAAAGTTGAGTGTAATAAACACAGTAGTGAGACTGTTTAAGGTATTTTATTCTGAAATCATTTCTAGCGCTCGAGCAGACGTCACGTGAGCACTGGTAGTTTCACTTTCGCCTCGCGCTGAAGAGTTTAAACGTCTTAAAAGGTGAGTTTTAATCTATTAAACTTGTTTTTGCTACCGAGCTGTACAAAGTTACTATATTTTAAAGTTCACAGTTTCCTTCTGTCGAGTTTATGAGATATTTATTAACAGTTCTCACCAAAAAAAAAAAACAGGTTTTAATCTGAGGAGATCAACACTTTAGACGCTCACAATGACAAACTTAATATTACTATAAATTAATACAGAATAAAATAGACTTGGATTAACATAATTGTCACACTGTAGCCTATACTTTCACTTTCAGGTAGATATTTCTTAATCTTTCAGATAAACTGGCGTTTTGAATAATAAAAAAAGAAGTATTTTAAGGATATATTGTACAATATATGGAGTTAAAGCAGCAAATCACAAAAACAATTGTTGAGTTTGTTTTACACAATAATATTGTCTGATATTATGACTTGTTGATGGGGTGCATCTTTTAATTTTGTCTTGTTTACTTGTGCTTCTCATTGATATTTATTTTTATTTACTGTATCCTTTTTTTAATTTTTTTTAATTAAGATCATATTTAATCTTTCATTTTTCAATATTTTATTTTATTTTATTATTTTTTATTGACAAATACGTACCAGAATTAACAAACATGGCATTTTCCAATCGACAACAAAACACCAAAACTCAATTCATTCACTCAAGAACAAACAGCACCATGATAAACAACCATAGAAAACTAAATAAAAAAAAACAAAAACAGGGAATATTGTCCGTGCATATCTTTAAAAACACACACACACACACACACATTAAAAGTGAAACAACAGTAAGCAAATGTCAATCAAGATATCATTCATTCAGAACAAATAGAAGAGACAAAAAAAAAAAAAAATATATAAAAATACAAAAAATAAATAACAACAGTAATAAAAAAATAAAGTTCAAGACAACCCTGACACAAGGGGAAGTTCAAGTCAATTCTGGCTATCTAGTTCAGATTAGAGTATTATATATATTTGTGCGTTTACATCTTTTAGAGTTTTTAAAGACTTCATTTACAAGTTAAATATGTCCGGTAGTTTTGTTGTCTATTTTTGGGATTTTGGAGGCGTATGGTGTATTTTTAAGTAATTTGATGTCTTTGTTTTGGGGGCCGCACAAAATGAGGCCAAAGCCTGCAACGTGTTTTAGGAGCCACTGCTTTCTTATTATGCGTGTAAACATATGTAATACACCTATACATGTATGGATGCTGTTTTATGAAGTCTTACAACATACAAACCCTATTGTCTTGCACACACAGAATACACACTCTCTTTCCAGGCTGCTTTTATCCTCCGTTTATTCCTTGACAATAAAAGACGAGACTAAGCACTGACTCCCATCATTACTGCTGGTTCTGCTGTCATGACTTCACCCAAAGTAATAATGATTAGGGCTGTTGCTTTTAACACGTTAATTGCGATTAATTAATTCTAGGAAAAACAAAACGCTCTAAAATAATAATGCTGTTAATCGCTTTTTTTTTTTTTTAGCACTCCAAACAGCGTGGAACCTTTCCTTTTTTCCAAGAGTTCCCGGTATACCCATAATAATGATGCATAGGCTACAGTACAAGACGGGAGACTACCCTGGGACTACTGAGCTTCTCAACTTTGTTTGCGTTAATTGTGGCGTATAAAAACACCAGATGTAAAACACAAGCCTAGTTGTGTGCAAATTGAGCTAGAAAGAGTTTGTCAACAACCGGAGCTTTGCAGCCTCTGCTACCACCACAATGCTAAACATGTAGCAGCTAGCTCGGACAGCTAGTGCAGACACTCGGACAGTGTTAACTGCTACATGCTCCGAGCACGCCGTGTTACCAAAATTGGACAAGATGACAGAGTTCAGAGCCAAAATTTATGTTCCATAATATATATATATATATCATATCAATATATCATTTGGAGATTGACTAAAGTACACATCAATATGACACGTAGCCCTTGTCACTAGAAAATACAGTGCAGTGTAAATGTTTATGCCTGCATCTGTTCAAGTCTGTTAAAAACAATAAATTACTTTATAAAGACACTTTGTTATATACCAATCTTTTGATCTGCCACAATAATGTGATTTAAATGAAAATACCTCAAGTTGAGGGCGTTTCTCTGCCATTTTTGGGTGCTATTAAAAAAGAGATTAATTAGATTAATTAATCACAGAGCATAATTAAATAATTGCACCTTTTTTCACTCTCAACAGCAGTAATGATGATGTCAATGTGATCAGTCTTGGGAGGCTGATATCTGGCTGATTTCTCTCTCTTTCTCTCTGTTCCTCAGATGGAAGTGCAAGCAGAGGCCACTCTGCATCTGAACAGTTTCCAGGATGAAAAGAAAGCACGAGAAATCGTCAAATCATCGGGTTTAACCCTGACTGAGCTAGGCGGAGGCCGTGTGCAGGTGCGGGGTTATTATTCGCGGCTCAAAACTGCTAGCGCTCGTTTGAAGGAGCTTCTGGAGGCACCAACAAAGCCAACGCAGCACTTTTCTTGGTCGGATGAAAAAGCTTCATCGCCCTCTGATTCCAGACGTCCAGGACCTCTTTATCGGTCAAAGTCATTACCGAAACAAAAGTCTCCACGTTCGCCGCTTTCACGCACTGTCTTCTCGCAATCTTGGGATCGTCAGACTTCTTTGCAGAACTCTTTTAGGCCGGGAAGTGAGTCTTTTCACATTGACGCAGATCTGTTTAAATACGCGGACCGGCTGAAGAATGAAGAGATCCAAAACATCCTGCGCACATACAGTGTTCAGCTCTATCCAAAGGAATATAGCGACAGCTTTATCCTTACTTTAAAGGGAGCCGACTCCAATAAAGCTGCATTTAACTTGAAGCAATTTTTCATCAATCTCAACGATTCACTGCGCACCCAAGATGTTCCAATGAAGGAAATGGGTCACGATGGAACCGCTCTTTGGAAGCAGATTAAAAAAAGTGGAAATATTTACAACTCAGTGCTGGTGTGTAAGAACAAGGACTCGCTTCACCTGGTTGGCCCTTCAGAGGAAAGCTACATGTTAAAGCAGAAGCTGCTCAATGGTCAGACTCCCCTCACAAAACGCGGAAGCTTCAGATGGAAGAAGCTCACAATACACTCAAAAAACTCCAAGCGCAAAGTCAAAGAAGGCGCGGTCGATTACGACGACCCACCAGTTGGCGGCGCTGTTGGAGGAGATCCGGTCAGAACACACGATCTGTCCAGGCAACAAGGTTCAGGTGGTTTCTTTCAGTTAGGAAGCAAGCGTAAAAAAGAAAATCCTGACAGAACGCACAGGCACCAGAAGGAGACAGAAACCCCTCCCTCAAAATCATCCATCTCTAAATTCCTCTCATGGTTTTCGAAGAAGAGCAACAAGCCAAAGAACAAGAAGGAAGAGAAATAGAGAGTGATTTTTACACGGCTGATGCTGCCATTTACTACAAAGTCACTGTGTTACCTGCTAATGTGCAGGGCTGGCATTGCTGGAACTCTGCAGGGAAAACACGCAGAGATGAAATGATCGAGCACTAATCTGAAAAACTGTTGTAAGAAACATATTTACAGGAAAGTCTTGCATGTTTGTTAAAGTTTGGCTGCAGCGGACACATGCAAACAGCTCATGAGGCCGGTTTAGTGGAACCAGTCGATTTTAAGGCTTTCCATGATTGTTTTGTCCAAAGAGCCTGATTTATGAAGATCTCAAATGTAGAAGTAAAGCAAATAGAATGCACTGTCTGTGAGAAAGTGTTGGGAAAACAAGAAAAACAACAGCTGAACTAAAAAAAAAAGATGGACCGATAGAAAAAGAAGAACAAATCAACCAATAGCTCATAAGAAATGTTTCAAATATTTTTTATTCATTTAGTCCTGAAATGTTGACATTCTCTCCTCCTCCTACAATAACTGCCACCATCTGTGAGTAAAGCTGTGACAGTTAAAATAAATAGATAAACAGCCCTCACAATCAGCTCCAGCTTTGCTATCATTAAAGCTGCTATCTGGAGTTTCTGAGAGGACATCTTGATGTCCCGCCCTCAACAGCTTCACTTCCTCCCCCTGCCTCTGCAATCTACCAGAAGCCACGCCTCTACTTTTCTGCATTGACATAGGTCTGTAGGGTCAGGTTAGAGCCAAAATAAAAGGCGCGGCCTTGTTTTCGTGCACAGTTCCACATTCAGTTTGATTGACAGTCTCAAAAACAGGAAGTCGAAGTCTATTGGCCTGTGCGCACTCGGTGATCGTTTCCATTTGTATAGGGGTCTATAGGACGAAGGAGGGACTTACATACATTAATGTATATGAATGGCCACCGGCAGTAGACCATAGTAAAATACTAGTTAGGTATTTTTTCGCATTTCAAAAGAATCATATATGAAGATAGATTTCTGAGAAACTCCGGATATCAGCTTTAAGGAGAGGTAGAAAATGTGCATTATAAAAAACTGTTAGCATGCTAACTGTAGGTTTTAAAGGAATGTGGGGTTTATTTGTTGTAGATCAATTAAAGTTGTCAACTTATTTGGTTGAACTATTTTTGGGGAGTTTGAATGAATGCTTTTAGCTAAATGACACTATTAACACTACAATCCACACTATAGCAAAGCATTCTGCACTAAAGCTCTTTCATACCTACAGTATGATAATGTGTGCACCTCAATATTTGTAATGTTTGAAATCTAACGTCTGTATTAAGCCGTTGATGTTTGGAGTTGATAACGGTGATTTAGTTTATTCTCTCTTTTACTTTTACTGTAATTCTTTTTTTTTTTTTGAACTGATATTTTTTGCAGTCGAATATACACATTATGTTTGTTTCTGTCTATGGATAGTTTGCACACTTTTGTTCACTCTTTGCACTGTTTCTTAATGTCCATGCGATGACTACTGCTGGGAAACTAAATATTGAACAACGCTAAGTGCCTTTTAAAGCTTTAAATAAGGTTTCTAATGAATGTTGGGGATGTGAAGAATGTGATTGAGTGTGTATAAAAACCTGTACCCTTAAAGTGTCTGTGATATCTGTGGGTCATTAGAATACAGTGAAGTTACTGGTTACTCTGGTTGTTCAAACCATTCAGAGAGACAGAATCAGAGGTTTTGTTTTGCTTGAATCAATCAATCATTTTATTAACAGATTTTATATTAACAAAAATAAATCATCGATAATATCAAGTGAATAAGAAAACAGGCACTCATCTAATACACAGCTGAGGTCTGGAGTAGACCCCCCCACTATGAATGCCAAGATATTTGTCTGAACCAACAGTCCCAGGGTCGGCTGTCTCCACTACCAAATGTAGTTTTTCTCATCATTTTATTTCATTTTTAAAATTTGGCACAGTTTAAAATACAACAAAATATATTAATATCAACCATGGACGGACATTAACATAAATCAATACACTTTAAAGGAATGCCAGGGAAACCTCCCCCCCCCCAAAAAAAACCCTCCAGGGGCTTGGGGAAGAGGGCTCCTGATATAACATTTAACCTTTAACTGAAGAGAAATAAATAAATAATATTATAATAAAGGAACGTCAACGCAGCAAAACTTTGAAACGAAGCCGAAAACAGGAAAAAGAAAAACAACAAAATCAAGCAAAACAACAAAAAACAGCCAATGTTTGATTATTTATTAAGGAGTACGTTTTTAATAGAGTTTTAATAAGCTGTTTGTGTAGGGTATTTATGTATTTCACTGTTGGCTGTAAAATAATTGTTAAAAAATGGTGGGAGTTTTTTATTTAATGAACCATGTATGAATTGAGCAATTTGAAGTTATTTAAACAATTTATCCAGTTGTTGTTTAGCGTCCCTCCTCCCTTTGGCATGGCCCATGGTTTCAGTCATGTGTTTTGTTTTGTTATGTTACGGAAGACATTTCTGATTGTCAGAGTCAAAACTTTAGCTGTCGCACATAAAGACATACACATATTAAAAAGGGATTCAAAAGTTTATATCGAACATTAGTCTTTATAAGATTTTTGACATTTATAAACCAGTTATTGCAATTAATTAAAGGTTATATTTCCTGCTAATTTAAAGCAATCCAGATTACATACAAGATTATTGATTGATCAGTTATTATTTATCATTTAGGAGTCTAAGGTGTATGTTTTTTAAATTTATTTGGTATGTGAGTTGTTTAATGTGTTTAAGTTTAATATTTAAGTTTAGTATTTAAAAAAGAAAGCAGACTTTTTATTTGTTAATTTTTTTATCTTTACTTGGTCTCAAACTGTCTTTAAACGTACTGTACCTGAGGTTGTTTATATCTGACTTGTCTCATCGCTTACATAAAGCTTGTGTTGTTAGATTTAGATTTAGTTCAGATGTTTTTGATGAAACTTTTTGTCCTTCTTCCAAAAAATAGGCCTAGAAAAATACAATATATTTTATTAAAAGAATTATTTAAGACTATGTAATATAAGGACATTTAGTCGAAGGATATATAAATGAATAATATTTCATATCAGCAGGGATCAAATGGGTTAATGTCACACAGACACCAAACATGATTTGAACTCCAGTTGTTTAACAAAATGAGAATTAAGCTGTGACTCATGACAGTAGGTGTAGATTTTGCTTGAGAGGGAAGATGCTGGAGAAGCTTTTTTTAATTCTAAAGAAAGATGTTACAATAAAATACAAAGACGACTCTTTGTTTATCATCAACCAACCAGTTTAACTGGACAGACTTCATTCACCTCAGCTCCTACTTAACGTTAAGCAACAGTAGTAAATATTTCTGGGTTTTACATGTTCTCACAGAGCATTTGTTGGTTTCACCCTCTTAAGTTTTCCTCCGATTGTCTTAAAACCATCATTCAGGAGCCCCTAAAGCACGTGTCAAACTCAAGGACCGGGGGCCAAATCCGGCCCTTTAAAGCATCCAATTCAGCCTGCAGGAGGCAAGGCAAGGCAAATTTATTTGTATAGCACATTTTATACACAAGGCAACTCAATATGCTTTACATGATAAAACATTCAACTGTTTAAAATCAATAAGAACATTTAAAATCATCAACAAACAACAACATCAACAACATGACCAAAAATCTCTCTCTCAATCATATGCAGTAGAGAAAAAAAGTGCCTTTAACTTTGATTTAAAAATGTTCACATGTGATGCTGACTTCAGCTCTGCTGGCAGTTTGTTCCACTTCTTTGCAGCATAACAACTAAAAGCAGCATCACCATGTTTACTGTGAGCTCTGGGCTCCACTATCTGACCTGTGTCCATAGATCTGAGAGACCTGCTGGGTTCATACCTGACTATCATGTCACTGATGTATTCTGGACCAAACCCATTCACAGATTTATAACCAGCAGCAGAACTTTAAAGTCTATTCTGATGCTGACTGGGAGCCAGTGTAAAGACTTTAAAACTGGACTAATGTGCTCTGACCTCTTTGTTCTGGTTAAGACCCGAGCCGAGGAGACAGAAAAAACATGAAAAATTGTGTAAATTCCCAAATAATTCAGTTGTAGATTACTTAAATTAACCAATTTAATGAAACTTTACTGTATTTTTAGGGGCTTGTATTTTTCCTTTGTTTATATCACATGAATGCACTAATTTTTAATTGCAAATGTTGAAAAGAACTCTCAATTTTGCCATAAATCTTGCAATGTCTCCTAAACAATTCCACAAATTTACTCTTAATAACACAAAAAATTGGTAACAAAATCAATCTTTTTTTAAGTTAATTGAACTGATATTGAAAACTATGGAACAATGATGTTAAAATTGTTCTTTTTCTTCCCCTGCATAAAGTCTGCGGCCCATTTGAGATCAAACTGGTCGGTATTTGGCCCCTGAACTAAAATGAGTTTGACTACTCTGCCCTAAAGGCATCACATTACTGTAGGAGTGAATAGGAGTGTGCAGGGGTACATTTTTCAGGCTGTCTTACCAGATGTTTTTAGGACTGTGTCATCCATGATGAGAAGAGGAAACGCCTTGATCTTTACATAATAAAGTCCACATAATGTCTTCAGCAGAAACCTTTAAACATCATTAGACCAAAAAACATGCAACTAAACTGTGTGCAAGCCCATTCAATGCAATTAGAAACTATTAATATAAACAAACAAACAATACAAATGTGAAATATTAAAACAAAACATTTGTAGCAGTGTTAATTTTGAAAAAAAAAATGCAACTTTAGTTTTGCCTTTTTTTTAAAACTGCATTTAATTTAGTAAAAAAGGTTTAAATGCTTAAAATTATGCCGGACACTTATTACATTTGAGCTCAAATGTTACTAAATTACTTCTGTAATCTATTCTGTTATTCAAAGTGTCAAAATATCATTTGGTGCCACTGTCTGTCCATGACTGAAAAACAATCTTTGATATTTTTCTAAATCTATTGACATTTATTTTCTGCCCTATTTTAGTTACATTATAATCATGTGTAACATTTCAAAGTATTTCTATATTTATTTCCATCATAATATGACCACAACATGACCACTAGATGGTGCTACAATCCACAGATTTCCTGTAGAAGGAGCAGAATGTTCTAAATTTCATCTAAAAGTGACTTGCTCCAGGGGTCTTATGTGCACATTTTTTAAATTTTTTTTAATTTAAAATGGACAAAAAAACAAAGGAAGTTTATTCTGTATTTTTTTTTTTTTTTTGTCAATATAAGACAGAAATTACTGCACTTCGTTTACATATGTCCAGTAAATGATCTGTTCTGGAGGAGTATGCAACCCTTTCTGATTAATAATTTGAAAGTTACAGTAAGTCTGACAGCGATATATATATTTATTTTTTATACGAAAACAAAAACAAAAAACAAATAATTTGACAATTTTAATTCCAGAAAACTAACCCCCACTTCACCGCATTCAGCATTGAGTGTAAATATTACAAAAAAATCTATCAAGTTAATCGATAATTTAAAAAAAAAGTCTATCCACACATTCAATTTGATAAATGATTTATTTAAAGATTATAATTCTGACTGCTTTGTAACCTCTTTAACCTGGACTGATTTACCTTATACAAAGCCACTTTATTTTTATTTTTTCCTTTTTATTTTGCTGTTGATCATGATTTCATGTTAAATGCACTTATTTCTGTACTGTTACTGAGAAACACGAATGTACTGTATGCATAACATTTAATAATATATTTTTTTTAAATCAGCACGTAGCTGACGCTGTCACATTTTAATTTACGGTTGTCAGATTGTTTAGTTTTGCGATCAATTATAAAACGTCTGCATTCTTACTGTCATTTTAATGTCAATGCATTATTTTATTTATTTTATTCGTGATATTCGTCCTGTTATTAAAGTTTTTTTTTAGAGTGACGTAATTGTGCGACCGGAAAATTTACCGGAAATGACTCAAACATTTACGCTAACAGTCTATGGTTTCAGCACAGAAAATATACACAGCCGCTGTCCTATTTTGTTCCATTTCGTGAACACGGTGCTTCTTCTCAACAGAAGATAACTTAAATACAGGCTGTCTTCTTCTGTCAGACGGAGCCTTCCTCCAGGGGGCGTCGGAGCGACCCTGCCGCACCTGGTGTGGGTAAAGCGGGGCTGTGCAATGACAACGTGCCGTAAGCGACGCCATCTTGGTACAGATGGTGAAGGCGGTGGACCATAGACATCTGTGGAGGTAAGAGATGCACAACAACCTCAGAGTAGAATTATTCACTGAACTTACAAACGGGTTCGTTAAAGAAACAAACAAACAAAAAAAAAAAACAACCTCCACACATGGTGTAGCTATGTCTCGTTTTTTTGGCCATATTTGGTGTATGTATTTAATACGTCTCCGTATTGTGTATTAAACTTAAGGTGATGGATGACAATTCTTTATCTCAGTTCTATTTCTTTGTGGCTAATTTTCTTGCATTTTTAAGATTTACGAAAGATGGTATTCTAATATTATTTCATATATTTAAAATGAGGGCACACAGTGGCTTAATGGTTAGCACAGGGGTGTCAAACTTATTTTAGTTCAAGGGCCAGAACAGAAAAACCTTGTTTTTGTGAAGGAAAAAAAGCACTAATTTAAACTAAATTTAAAGTTAATCAACTGGTGAAAATTACTTGACTTTGCAACAAACGCTGACTCCACACAACAGCTGATCACTAGTGATTTTCTTTTGCTATCCACACACTCTTGTTATTGTTTTCAGCCAAAAAAACTGTACATTACAGTAAAACACATGGATATTTAAACGGCTATTGTGATTGTGAGTCAGACAAACACTGTTTCAGTATGTGTGTGCGCCGTGCAGCAGCGGAGTCAATCAGCTGAGTCAGCTGCTTCAAACACTCACCGGAGCTGCTACGTCACTTTCTTGTCATCCTCTCCACTATTTATTACAGGAATAGTCCATTCAAGCTGATAGTCCACCATTTTGTCCAACTGCTGCATCGCATTGGCTCAAAACATCAGATCATCTCATAGGTGATACAAGGTGATGTAACGGGTGCTAAAAATGGAACTGCTCCAGGTGCTACACCGTTGCTGCCCACTGCTCCTCAGGGAGGGGTTAAATGCAGAGAACACATTTTGTGTATGTAGCTTTATGTATCTGACAATAACGTATAATTTATATTCTATATTAAACCACAGCGTTTGTTTTACCTGTGAGGTAGTTTGAGAGGGAGGAGCTCACGTTCTTACAGGGTAGGAGGAGCCAGGATTGTCAGGAGGAGGAGTTTCCGCTAGAGGTTGACCGATATGGGATTTTCAAAAGCCGATGCAGATACCGTTTTTTTTTTTTTTTTTTTTTATTCAGCCGATGGCCGATATCTAAAGCCGATTTTTGAGGCCGATATACTTTTTTTTAAAGCACATTGTTTATGAAAGACAATTGAAACACTCATATGATATAAATGTATACATTAGAAATTAAATACACCAATAGAACTCTTATTATTTATTGAACTTTAAATATACCCACACACAACATAGTAAAACAAAAATCCTTATCATATTAAAGACATTATACGATAATGATATTTGATCAGGCACTATTATATTATATCCTTATCCTATTATATCAGCTTTTTATTTGTAGGCCTCTTGGCTTCTACCTCTCCCATGCACATGCTATTATTATTATTATTATTCAAATTTTTGTTGTTGTTGTATATTCATACATCCAAATGGATGTTTTTTTTAATGTTCTTTTTTTTTTTTTTCTTTTAATGGCTAAAGTGCTAAAAAAAATAAAATAATTACTGTATATTCGATATTGAAAAAAGTTCATATATCAGTCGACCTCTAGTTTCCGCTACGTGACGTAGCGAGAAAAATACAACTCGCCCGTTTGGAGCTGACTTTTTACAAAGTGTGGAATAACAAGGGAGGGAGGAAACAGAACATTTTCAACTTTGACCCTCTGAATAAAGCTTATGAATGTATATCACTAGCAAAACCATTATAAAGTGATCTCTTCATAAATTTGCTGTAAAATGTAACCCTGAAAAAGGAGCTAAACATCATTTTTTTCAGCTTTTAGAGCAAACATTTTAACTGCTTCAGTGTGGCTTTCAGTAGATGTGGGTTCCTGTTTTTGGCAAACAACGAAAACCACCTAAAGACAAACCATGTGAGGTCAGAGGACTGGAGCCTTCTTTCACTGAGGGTTTAGAAAGAAAGAAAGAAAAGAAAGAAAGCAGCAGCACTTGTGGCAGGAAGAGAAAGGAGCAGGATGCAGAAGTGCAGTGAGCTTTTAAAGATAGACTCCTACTATTTATACAGATCAGCACGGCTGAGTGACAGCGTGTGACGTGCTGCAGCATGTAGACCGCAACTCTGTGTGTGACTCCACCAAAGATCACACCACGCCCTCACACCACACACGCTGCCTCTATATAACTTCTGCTTCTGAGCCGCTCTCTTCTTCTTCTCTGTGTCAGTGTTTGAGAGCGGGCAGGAATGGCGGAGCTGGAGGGTCTGGAGTTTGGCAAGTCAGACTTTGTTCTTCTGGATGAGGTGACGATGGAGCAGTTTATGGAGAATCTGAAGCTGAGGTGAGACCTGAAATACTGCCACAAAGGAGGAAGGGAGGGCGCGAAGCTGGGAGCTACAAATCATTCATATTAGTGCTGGGCGATATGGACCAAAACTTATATCTCAATATTTTTTCTCAAAATGCCGATATACGAATCCTTTTAACCTTCGTTTTTTTACTTATTCCTTTTTAAAACCAAATCAAAATAAGAAATAAATGGTGTGGTTATTTTGTTTTAGTGACTTAAAACCAAAACTGAAATACAGAAACATCAAACCAGATACATTTAAATTTTCTGTTTGTGTGATAATTGGATATTTAAGGGAAACTATGGAGGAGAACTTCATGTTTTAAGGTCATCACACAGAGGGGTTGTCTGGTTCTAGATTTTTCTGTATTTCTGATTTGGTTTTAAGTCAGTAAAACAAAATAACCACACTGCTTATTTGTTATTTTGATTTGTATTTGATTTGTACACAGATTTATACAATATAATCTCGATAATTTAAACTTAAGTCTTACTAGAAAGACAATTGTGGATTAAATGTGCTGATGCAAAATGCCACACAGTCACATTTAATAACAAACAGCTGCACAATATGAGTTGCTTTTGTCTTTTTCTCCCGTAAGGGACAGCACGTGTGAGTGAGTTGTGTAGTGTGGCTTGTTTAAGTAGTGAAAGCAGCCACTCCTAACACAAGTATTTTAATGCAAAATAAGCTATAAAAATATATAGGAAATATTGTAATTTTCTATATCGCTGAAGTAGAAAACTCGATATATCAAATATGTCAAAAACAAGCTGTGAATTGCTCTTAATTTTCTTAATTTGACCAATCCTTTGAATTCTTAGGACTGTTTAAAATGTAAGATAAGGGTGTGAGCTATCATGACTATCAGTTTATATCAATATCACTCCTAAAAATACTGCTAGGCTGACCAAGAAGGGCTTTGTTGAGGGTTGAAAAAGTCAAATAAGTAAAAAGACAATAATATAAGTTTTCAGTTGACTTTCATACTTTCCCTTTCCTATTATAGAGTGTCAGATTTGTCTAATTCATTCTCACTTCCTCTGTGTCTGACAGCATCTCCTTAAATAGGAGACGGCAAAGAAAACTTGGAATGTCCCGATACAACTTTTTCATTTCCGATATTACAGCCTTGCATATCGGCCGATATTGATCCGGTATCAAAATGAATCATACATACTTTTATTTTATTTTAGTTTTCCTTAAAAAAAAAATAGTAATTACTAATTTTGTAGTGTGGAATGTTAAAAAAAAGGCTTTGATCAAGTGATGTCACTCAAACAGAGAACAGTAGTCAGCAACATGAGGAAAACTGACCCATTTATTATTAACCAATTGATTACATACATTTTAACCTAACATAATATCTACAGTAGTCTACAAATGAATGAAATAAATTAAAAAAATGAATTGGGAAGAGAAAAAAAAAAGGCTGATATCGCACCGATATCCGATATTTGATTGGGACACCCCTAAAGAAAACGTCAGATAGATAAACCCAGGAGTGACTGCTTTAGTAGAATAATCCTACTCTCTCAGAGGAAGGTTGCACAGCCGATAAATGAATGAATGAACATTTTTCTCATACTCGTTATAAACCGGGTGCTATATATTTAATAAAAGGGGAATTTCATCTTAACTTGATATAACCTGCCTGCTGGAAACGCAATAACAAGAATCAGAATCAGAATCAACTTTATTGACCAAGTAATGTATTGAATACACACGAGGAATTTGTCTTGGTGAACTGTGTTCTCTCTGATAGTGTAAACATTAAATAATAACAATCAACTAGAATAAATAAAAATAAATAAAAAAAAGAAGTATAAACATAAATATAAAGAGTAGTTAGACTAATATGTGCAAACTAAATGAAATAACAAGATAATAATAATAGTAATAATAATAATAATGAAATGAAATAAAAATACAATAATAATAATAATAAGATAATAGTGCAGTAGTGCATTGATGAGTAGTGCAGGTGAACATTTAAATGAAAATATTATGTACATGAACATTCTCAGTGACAGGTTGATCCAGGGTTATGTTTAGTTCCATAGTTATTTCACAGTAACAGAAACAGGTCTGACACATTTGGTGTGGGCCATTGTCTCTGTGTGGTCCTCCGTCTTATTTTGTGTGCCCCCAAAACAGATACACAAAGTGATTTCAGAAGCACACAAAATTACACAAAATGACTCCAGACATAAAAAACAACAACAAAAATGTGCAAAGTAATTCCATAAACAGGCAAAATGACAGCAAAATACACACAAGGACTCCAAAAACACAAATATGGCTCTAAAAAAATACACAAAATGGCTACACAAATGTACAAAATTACTCTAAAACCACGCAGGAAAAAAACCCAGCAAATGATAATACTGGTAAGTACACAAAAAAATGCCAAAACTTACAAACACAAAGTTATGCCACAAACATATAAAACAACATCAAAGACATTTGTTATCTCCTGTATTAATGTTCAGACTGATCATTATTCTAAATGCTAATATTCAGTCTAAAAATGTGGCTCTTGGACCAAGTATGAACACACTTTTGTGGCTTCAGCTGTGATAAAAAAAGATGTCCATCTCCGGCCTATTTAACTCCTGTGATGTGCGACTTTGTTGAGCTGCACAAACACACTAAAGGTTACAAAAGGCTCTGACGCCCTTTGAGACAGTTTTCATTTCCTGTCAGTGAACACACACACAGACACTGGTGTCACTTCCTGTTAGCTGTTTAAAAAAAACCCTCAGATTGAGGATTTGAAAATCTTTAAAGTTACCACCACCACCATGTGAACTTTATTCCATGTTGTGTAAGGAATACTTTGTGTTCCAACTAGATAAAGCTGGGTGATATATTCAAGATATATTGAGTTTTCTATTTTGGCAATATAGAAAATTACAATATCGCCTATATCAATATATATATATATATATATATATATATATATATATATTTTATCGCTTACTTTGTTTTAAAATACTTGTTTCACTACTTCTCAGAACAGCATGAAAAAGCAGTTTCACTCTCTCGCGCTGTCCTTTTTAGGAAAAAAAGCAAAAAGTGGCACATTTTGTAAAATTGTTTGTTATTAAATGTGCCTGTGTGGCATTTTGCGTCAGCAAATTTAACCCTGAATCGTCTTTTTTGTCAGACTTCATTTGAATTAAAATGATCACGATTTATATCGTATATCAGTGTTTCTCAAATGGGGGTAAGTGTACCCCTAGGGGATACTTGAGAGAGAGAGAAAGGAAAATTAACAAATAAAGGGTCAGGAGGCACTAAATCAGTGTTTTTCAACCTTGGGGTCGGCACCATATATGGTGTCGCCCGGATTTTAAATAGGGTCGCCTGAAATTTCGGAAAAATTCAAATCGATTTTCGAAATTTTGTAATTATTATGATGTTTTTTAATTTAAAAAACACAATCTTAAACTACTGTATTTCTGTACTTTCACTTAAAAAAGCATATGTTTATAAATCAAGTTCAACTAAGATTTAGTAGTGAAATGTTTCTGGGGTCACCAGAAATTCTTGTTATCAAAATGGGGTCACGATCCAAAAAAGTTTGGGAACCACTGCATCAGATATTGTTTCATTCCACTTATTTACAAAATGAGATTTTTTAAAATGTGTGTTATCACTCGTTCATTCCATCAATTTGCTCTATAGTTGTTTTTAAATAGTTTTCTAAGCAAAATGTAGTCATACAAAGGGGGTACATGAATTCAGAAATAAGAGGAAGGGGTACTTGATCCAAAAAAAGTTTGAGAATCCCTGCTTTATAGGAGTAAAAAGCCAAAAGTAGGGATGTCCCGATACAGTTTTATTCACTTCCGATACGATACCGATATTGCACCCATGATTATTGGTCGATACCGCTATCGATACGATATCAGCCCAAATCATACATACTTTTATTATTTATTTTGTTGTGTGGAATATTAGAAAAGGTTTGATCATGTGATGTTACTCAAACATAGAACAATAGTCAACAACCGTAGGGATGAGAAAAACTGACCCATTTATTATTAACCAATTGGTTACATACATTTTAACCTTCAACATAATATCTACAGTATTGTACAATTAAATAAATATTATATAATATATAGCTGAGATTTTAGATGCAGTTCGATAAAATCCGATATTCGTTTTCTGGTTGATATCGGACCGATACCCGATATCAATATCGGATCGGGACACCCTAGCCAAAAGTGGCACATTTTGTTTTTAATTGTAAATGACGCCATGTTAATAAATGTTTGATGTCTGGTCAGACTTCATTTGAATTAAAATGATCAAGATTTCTATCGTATATATAGCCATTTTGAGAAAAAACATCGAGATATGAGCACTGGTCCATATATCGTCCAGCCCTAGTCCTAATAACATGTGCCTGGCTTCTGTGTGGACAGGTTTGGGAAGGGTCGTATCTACACCTACATTGGGGAGGTGGTGGTGTCTGTTAACCCCTACAGACAGATGGACATTTACGGCAAAGACAGCATTGAAGCGTACCGAGGACGGGAGCTTCACGAGAACCCTCCTCATCTGTACGCCGTGTCCGACGCCGCCTACAAGGATATGAAGAGACGAGCCAAAGACACATGCATTGTCATATCAGGTGTGACTCACACACACTGCTCTGATCTTTAGGACTTCAGGACTTTAAACAGGTCATGTGATCAAATCGCCTACACTCCACACATTTGACCCTCAGTAGAAACTTCTGATGAAACTTTATAGTATTTCTCTCATGTTGATGGTTTTAATGATTCTTTGACATGATGTAACTTTAAAGCTTTTTATAGTGGATGGACCTAAAAAACCTTTTGTTCATCTACTATGTAGGATCATATGAGATAAAACAAGATCACACAAGATTATCTAAAATTAGATAAAATGAGACAAAATAAGATTAGATAAGATGCAATACAATTAGATAAGAGATAACTTGAGATTAGATTAAACAAGATGAGATTTAACAAGATAATCATAAACTTAGGGCTGGGCAGAAAATCTATTTAATCGATTTATCAAATTGGTAGATAAAAATGATTTTTATTTTGCAAATTCAAGTTTAAAAAGAACTAAAAATTAAATTTTTGTTTAATTTAATTTTTTTTAATTAGTTTTTTCTGACTTTTTTGCTTTCCGTCCTTGTGGGTTACCGTAGCACAATGTGAGCCAGCCCCCTCTTTGTTTACATTTATTTACCCTTTGACTAGGCTATATGTGTGCCACAGACATGTTTCATTTTTTATTCACACTATGCTGAGATGCTATGGGAAGAGTTTATTATTTTTTTAATTGTAATGTTATTTAATATCTAGTTATCTGATTCAGTTTTCTGCAGTTCAGGTGTTGAAAAACCTGAACTGCAGAAAAGGAACGCTGCTGAATTTTAATACTAAATGACATAAACAAGGTAATATTAGATAAAACAAAATAAGAAACAGCGTGAACAGCTGTAACACAAGGTAAGATAAGATGAAATATAAGTTAAGTTTAGACAAGATTAGCCAAAAGTTAGATAATACAAGATCAAATAGGATTAAATAAAAAATAACAAACATGGTCAAATAAAAAAATGAAGATTAGATATAAGAGATAAGATTAAACAAGGTAAGATAATATAAAGTATAACAAAGTACGATAAAATAATATAATCCAAGATAAAATAAGTTTAGATATGATAAAATATAACTTGGTAAGATTAGATAAGATAAAACAGAATTAGATAAGACAATATAAGATTAGATAATGTAAAACAAAACAAGATAATATAAGATTAAACAAGGTAGAATAAGATAAGCCAAGACAGGATAAAATATAAGGTAGGATTAGCTAAAATAAAACAAAGTGAGATTGAATAATATAAGATAAAATAAAATTAGATAAGATAAAATAGATTAGATTAGATTTCTTTAGATTATCATGTGTTGCATGCACTTTAATTTGAAAATCCTTGGGCAACATGAATTAAATTTATAGTTTTCCTGTATACATAGACAAACTGACTGTCTATAGAAATACTTCACAGCACCTTGTTCTAAAATGCAGTTTAATTCTAATAAATCCCCTTTAGATTGTGTTTAAGTGTTTAATAAATACTGTACGGCTGCAGTAAATGTTTCTGTGTTCCAGGTGAAAGTGGAGCAGGAAAAACCGAGGCCAGTAAATACATCATGCAGTACATCGCAGCCATCACGGACCCCAGCCAGAGGACAGAGGTGGAGAGGTGAGACACACACACTCCCTCCAACGTGTTCCAATCGAAACGCTGTGATTTCATCTCACGCCGTGTTTCCACCACAGCGTGAAGAACGTGCTGCTGAAGTCCAACTGTGTGCTGGAGGCCTTCGGGAACGCCAAGACCAATCGCAACGACAACTCCAGCCGCTTCGGCAAATACATGGACATCAACTTTAACTTCAACGGAGACCCGACAGGAGGACACATCAACAACTACCTGCTGGAGAAGGTGAGGGTAAAAAAAACTTTCTAAAAAAGGATTAAAGCACGGTTTTATTTAAAATGATCTTTGGGTTATATTCAAATGAACTTGTTTTATCATAGGACTTTAAATTTATTCTTCATTTAAAATAAATATCATTAAAACTAAACACACAAATAAAGTAATAATGAGAAACCTAAAAATGTAGCAGAAATTAAAAGAACATTCAATTATTAGTCTGCATTAGATGGGGAATAAAATGTAACAATGAATAAAAGTGCAAAAATAATGATTTACGTTGGCGTGCTTCACATCGAGTGGAACATTAAACAAACTTTCAATATCTGACTTAAAATAACTATTTTCTTTTTTGTTTTTTTAAGCTTTTTCGCACAGATTGCAAACAATGTATTGTTATTCCCTGTATTTTTGACTACTGCACTTTTACTTTAGTTTTTTTATCCAGGTGATTTGTTTCATTTTTGGTGTACTATGAAATATGATATTCACAGTGGGGAATACCCAAAAAAGTTTGAGAACCACTGGTTTCGTAAGTGGGACGTTTTTTTTTTATATCAGACGTTTCAAGGCTCTCTTTTGAAGGTAAAAAAACTACCACTACTCTGATTTTTATACTTATTTTTCTATGATTAGTCCTTTGTTTTACTATAAAAACCCATTGAATTTGAGAAGAAGACTTAGATCATCCCAGGTTAAATGCAGCACGATGAAAAGTTGTTGACTTTGTTTACTTTAAACATTTTTATCTTATTTTACCTACAAACCTGGGTTTATAATCTCAGTGGAATTGTTGTCACTTATTTTTATTCATTTTTAGGCTTTAACTGTAGACATGTAGACGTGTGTCTGTCAACAATGTTGCCACAGTTGGGACAATCATCAACTTGAACATGGACTTTAAAAGCAGAACAATAATGACAACATTAACAAACACAACAGACACACAACACAACAGAAAGGCTGTTCACATACAGTATGTCGATAAGTTTAAACAGATGTGCTAACCTTGTGGGTCAATATTTGGTTTAATCCGTTTCTCATTAAAGTCCAGAGTTGTCCAACATCATCAGGGAGAGAGGAACTTCCACTCATTTTACCAGGTAAACCCCAAACATGAACACCAATGTTTATTACACAGAAATAAAAAAACACACACACACGTCTAAGTAGAAATTGTGTTGATAAGTGTGTGTGTGTGTGTGTGTGTGTGTGTGTGTGTGTGTGTGTGTGTGTGTGTGTGTGTGTGTGTGTGTTTATTTCCAGTTACTGTACGGAGGCTCAAATGTGATGCTGGAGTCACTTCACCTGCAGAATAATCCTGCTCTTTATGTTTACACCAGAGAGGGTGCGGCAGCATCGGTAAATCTCTTACTTACACATTTAAGCTCTTTGGTCACAATGTTTTGGGGAAATCATTGTGTAAATTATATTATACTGTATATATGTATATATATATATATATGCTACATTCTGTGAACAAAAGGAGATACTAAGACTAAAAGAATAAAAAAATATTATTTAAACTAGTAATAAAATGAAATGTATATGAATATTTTTTTTTTAAAGTAACAGTATATTTACAATAAGTGAAGCTCTTCAAAAACAATGAAAGTGTTGAGAAATAT
Source organism: Gouania willdenowi (assembly GCF_900634775.1). Classification (NCBI taxonomy): domain Eukaryota; kingdom Metazoa; phylum Chordata; class Actinopteri; order Blenniiformes; family Gobiesocidae; genus Gouania; species Gouania willdenowi. The sequence goes on from NC_041054.1 coordinate 3,652,447, forward strand.
CTATAATTATTATATATAATTAATATTTTTTGTTTTTGAATCTTATCAAATAAATGCTGTAGCATTAAATATTTACATGTACGTATTACATATATTCCTTTTATAACTTATAACAATCATATTCAAGATACATTCTACCTTTTTATCAATGTTTAATTTCTGGAAATATGCAAGATTTGGAGAATTTGTGTCTTGAGCCTTTGAAATAAAATATTCCAAAAAGTATTTACCAGAGAATATTCAGAATCTTAACCAACTTTAATAGCCATGTAATGTATGTTATACAGATGAGGAACTTAATTTAGTTTGATTTTATATATTAATAATAAGGTAATATAACAATCAGTAAATGGAACAACTAAAGTGCTTTAAAAGTGTTACAGATGTCTGCAGGGAGGGGGCAGCAACACATAACCACTAACCAGGGGTCCCTGAAGGAACAGAGGTCTGCAGATGTTTTAATGTAAATAACTTTACTTGTGCTCTCTCCGCCTCTTCCAGACATCCTACAAAGATCGATCGAACCACAAAGCAGTGATGAGCGCGCTGGAAGTGATCGGCTTCTCAACGGAGGAGATCAACTCAGTCTATCAGGTCTTGGCGTCCATTTTACTTCTGGTAAGCTAATAATCATAAATCACAACTGAAGTTACAGTAATTGTTTTGGATCAGAAACACAAAGAACTGAAACAGAAACTATTCCAAATGATTCATTCACCTACAGTCCTACTGGTGGAGGGGAGCTACATCTGCAGCCATGTGTTTTTTGTCTTTCCTCCTAACGGTGACTGGGTCCTAATGGAAGTGTAACAATGGTATACATGTTACCTTCTTGTGCTTAAGGAGTTTTATTACCATAACAGCAATGTTTTTCAGGTTAATGTTAATTTTGAGAGAGATGGTGAGATTATTAGTGAAAACACAGAAACACACGACAAATTTATGACAATTAATGAAATGTGAGACAAAAACCTCCCCAAAAAAAGATAGAAACTAAAGAAACTCAATAAAAAAAATAATAAAAAAAATACATAATACACAGAAAATACTGCATAAAACACAGAATAATAGGCACAACATATGACAGAACTTCAAGCACTAAATCAGATATTTTCAACCTCGGGGTTGTGGACCTGGAATTAAAATGGGGTTGCTTGGAATGTCTAGTAATTGATTAAAAAAATTACTGATTCAAAATATATTTTTAAACTTAAACTAATATCCATCCATCCATTCATTTTCAGACCCGCTTGTTCCTGATTTTCAGGGTCGTGGGGCTTTTCAGTTACTATTCTTTTTCAAATTAAGATACCACACACAATCACAAACAACTGTATTATATACTATTACTTTCTCAAATCTAAATCTATAATAAATAAATAGCAATCTAGTCCAAATAAAATGCAGTATAAAAATATTTTTTGTCACTGTGTGCAACACAGTATGACAAACGTTATCAAAAGCTAATTTGAGAGAAAAATACTCTCTGGGGTAGCCAGAAATTTATGATATAAAAAAATGGGGTCACAACCCCAAAAAGGTTGGCAACCATTGCTTTAAATAAAAACATTTAAAGAACTGTTTGTGAAAGTTAAAAAAGATTAATCTTGTGATATAAGAACATGAGGAAACTCTAAAAAAGCAGTGAAAACATGAAAACAATTAGTCCAAAAAAACAGGAAAACACATATTAATAAATGAGAAATCAAAAACAGAAAGACATTATAATAAAAAATGAATGAATAAACACAAGTAAGGAATGCACATGTTGATGCTCAGCCCTTCTACAATGTGTCCCAAATGATTTCTCTACACATTAATGACTTTAAAACCTGCCTTGAAACAAACTGTCACTTGTTTTCTTTAATTTGTCAGGGTAACATTGAGTTTGAGAGAAACGGTGAGAGCGTTCAGATCATTGGACTGGAAGCTGTGACTCATATCGCTGAGCTGACGGCCACTGATCCTGAAAGCATCTGTAAGAGCCTTCTGTACCGCACTGTGGCCACCGGTGGCGGTGATGTCATCAAGAAGGGACACACAAAGGAGGACGCCTGGTTTGGACGGGACGCCTTCGCCAAGGTTTGTAAAATAAAAGATAAAATGCAAACTTTGTGCCTTTCTTTGATCTATTTTTTAATCCTCCCCCTCCATCGCAGGCTCTCTATGAGAGACTCTTTGGCTGGATCGTGAGTCGCATCAACAGCATCATTGAAGTGAAAGACTACAACCCACTGCTCCATGGGAAAAACACAGTCATAGGTGTACTGGACATCTACGGCTTTGAGATCTTTGACAATAACAGGTTTGTGTTACTTTTTTCCCTTTTAAAAAAATTTAACCGTTCTGGTGAACATTTCCTTCTGTGTGTCCGCGCAGCTTCGAGCAGTTCTGCATCAACTACTGCAACGAGAAGCTGCAGCAGCTTTTCATCGAGCTAATTCTGTTGCAGGAACAAAGAGAGTACCAGAGGGAAGGAATTACCTGGCAGCACGTGAGGAAACAGAAACACGAGAGAAAACGTAGAATAAAATCTATGAAAAATGAGATAAAACTTACACTATGAAAAAGCACAAGAGAACACAGAAAACAGAAAACTTAGAAAACACAAAAAGAAACTAAAAAAACTGAAGAAAACTAGAGAAAATGCAGGTTCCAAGGTGTAACCATGGTTCTCTGAGTGAAGATACTATCTCTCCAGGCCCCATACATATGAAATATGTAGTGGAGAGATACGATACGATAGAGAACACAGAAAACGTAAAATAAAAATGAGAAAACACAAGAGAAAATGCAGAAAATGCAAAACAAAATTTGAAAAAACAGGAGAAAACACAAAATAAAACAAAAAAACTGAAGAAAACACAGAAAACTTAAAAGAAAACTAGAGAAAACACAAAGGAAAAACAAGAGAAAACTCAGAAAACACAGAAAATATAAAAGAAAACACAAGAGAAAACACAGAAAATGTAAACAAAAACATAAAAGAAAACTGAGAAAAACAAAAGAAAACAATAGAGAAAACTCAGAAAACACAGAAAATGTAAAATAAAACTTTGACAAACGAGAAAACTCTAAAGAAAACAAAATAAAACTCAGAAAACACAAAAATAAAGACAGAAAACCAATAGAAGCTGTGTGTGCACTTTGCTGCAGATTGATTACTTCAACAATAACATCATCGTGGATTTGATGGAGCAGCCACACAAAGGCATCATCTCCATCCTGGACGAGGCGTGTCTGACCGTGGGGAGGGTCACGGACACCGTGTGTCTGGAGAGCATGAACACCAAACTGTCCCAACATCCCCACTACACGTCCCGTAAGGTGAGAGCCAATCACAGAGCTTCAGTTTCTCATCATGGTGGGTTGGATTTCTGCCTTACGATATGAAGGTTGTGAGTATCGATCCGATACGATATCAGCACCAATCATACATACTTTTATTACTTATTTTGTAGTGTGGAATGTTAGAAAAGGGTTGATCAAGTGATGTCACTCAAACAGAGAACAATAGTCAATAATTCAAGTCCATCATTGCTTCATTTTCCAGTTCAATTTGCTATCAAATAAGGGTTCTATGTTAAAACGTAACTTGACTTGTTCCGATGTTTTTGAGTGAAATAGCTTTTGATTTCAGTAAATATGACCTAATGCTGCAAATTCAGCAAATGACCATTTTCAGTTCTTTACAACCTATAAAATGTTTTGTTTGCTCTGTTGTGCATAATAATTTTAAACAGTACATTTAAGTTGTTTGTTTTTGGAAAAATGTGAGATTTGTTCAAATTATACTCTAGCAGTTAATGACTTGAAAATTATGCTGACTATCAGTTGCTTTGACTATTTAGAAAATTTGAGAAAAATATAATTTGCATAATAATTTGTAACACGGTGTAGTTAGTTAGTTATTATTAACTTTATTAAGTCATCTTTTTATTATCATGGTGGGTTGCTGTAAGTTTAAATATGGGTTATTCTGGTTTGCATGTTCTCTGAGCTTTTGTGTTTTTTTTAAATCAAATTTTTACTTTTTATTTCACTGCACAAAAACATGTTTGTTGGTTTTATAGTTTTCGTCTAAGGCAGAGGAGCCCAAGTACGGTCCTGGAGAGTCCCTGTCCTGCATGTTTTAGACGCTATCCTGGTCCAGCATAGGCACCTGATTGTAACGCATAGCTCATTATTAACACACACATGATGACACCATTGTTATATTATATTGTGTTAAAGCAGACAGACATCTAAAACAGGCAGGACAGGAGCTCTCCAGGACCAGACTTGATCCTGGTTTGATATTGTATATTTGAATAGAGGAAAATGCAATTTCTTATTATTTTATACATTTATTTATTATCACATTTGTTCAATTCAAATTGATATCACTTTGAACAATATGTGAAAAAAAAAATGTACTTTTAAGTGAAAGTTATTTTGGAAAATTCTAACCAATCACTTTCTTTTTGATTATTCAGCAACAGATGTAGTTTTAGGTTTGGTCGCTAGAGGGCAGAGTTTATCCAACATTTCCGTCATCTGTATTTCTACAGACATGAAGAAAATATTGATTTCAGCACAAAGCTATCAAACCTGATTAGATAAAATACTGTGTTACTGAATATTAACAACTGTACTTGTAATTTTGACATATTCTTTTGTATTAATAATCAGATATTTTGCTCTTTCCAGCTCAATCCTACTGACAAATCCATGGATTTTCAGAAACACTTTCGTGTTCGTCACTACGCAGGAGACGTCACGTGAGTTTCTCATTCACATTTACATTGTCTGTTTCGTGGTTAAAAGGAAGAAAAAAATGGACCCTGTTTAGGATTATTTATCTATTAGGTTACACACAATAATGAAAAAATAATAATAATAATAATTGAAAATAAAATATAGCTTATAATAATACTAATAAAAGCTTAAAAATGTAATAACTAAAAAGTTTATAATGCTTAAAAACAATTTAGTATTCTTGAAGCTTTAAGGATAAAATGCTTATTTTTAAAATTTGAAAAATAAATGAATAATAAAATAATTTGGGGAAATATTCATCAACATTTTCAGATGTCAAACCTTTTGTGGTCTTAATTGATACTCCTTAAATACATTTGCATGCTATTTAGAAGCTGATGCACTAACATCAAATGGCTTGGGGGCCAATTCCGGCCCTTTAGAGCATTCAATTCGGCCCGCAGGAGAAAGTAAAAATGACAGAGAAAACATGAATTATTGTGTAAATCACCCAATAATCCAGTTGTAGATATTTCAAATTCACCAATTTAATGAATCAATGAAACAATATTTTTAGTGGTTTGCATATTTCCTTTGTTTATATCACGTGAACGCAGTCAATTTTAATTGCAAACTGTGGAAAGAACCCTCAATTTTCTCACAAATTTTGCCATTTCTCACTAACAGTTAAACAAATTTATTCTAAATTAAATAAAACGTGGTAGTAAAATCAATAATTTCTGAAATAAATTGAACAGATATTGAAAACTAGCGCACAAGGGAATCTGCGGCCCAGTTGAGATCAAACTCGTCCATATTTGGCTCCTGAACTAAAATGAGTTTGACACTCCTGCACTATACGGTAGCTTGAACACACACAGCTGTATTTAAACAACTTACAATCTGAAAGAGGAAGTGTGTTTAAAAAAAGCCTCATTAGTCATTGAGGTCACTGAGACGTGGTAGCTGTGAGCTTAATTTTAACCATCTGTGGATGAATTGCAGCCCAAACTATGACCTTTCCATCGCTGCTCTACTTCCTCAATGAGCTCCAGTGGATTTAGGCTCCACGCTGGCCAAACTGGGCTCCCAGCCAACGGTCATCTGCTGTGGCTTTGATTTCCCAAAGAGCCCCACAGCTCACGTGTTCACTCTCAATCTCGGGAGGCGAGCGGCGTTAATATGTCAAGGGAACATGCGGGCGGGGGGGGAGCCAGCTGATGGGACAGTTTCCTCTCTGTGAGAGACGAATCAGGAGCAGTAATCAACTGTTTACTGTTGGAAATCCAGTCTGACTGCAATTACGCACAAAAACACACACGGCAATTTCACGCAGCTCAGTGGCTGTCATGGATTCGTGTGTTGTTTGCTTCTTTTATAAGAAATCGATAGGATGAATCATCCGAAAGATCAAAAAAGGCAAACGTGGGATTAAGTTGTTCAATGGCAGCGTCGCGTCCATCATTGCTTCATTTTCTGGTTCAATTTGGATCATTTTGTCTGTGATGGTTTACACCAGAAATGTCAAACTCATTTAGTTTAGGGTCAGATGAGAGAGAGAAAAGGAAAAATCCTGGAATTGCAGCATTATTCTTCTGTTTTTTGTTTTGGTTTCTTCTGTTGTTTTAAACGGTCCAGTATTATGCTATTTCTCACCCATCTCCACAACAACTTAGTATTTGAGGTTTATTTTCCTAAACTTGCCTGTTTTACAGAGTTTTAGCCTCTGAAAAGTGACTTTCTGAGCAGTTCTGAAAACGGTCTGTTTTGGGGGCTACTTATGCATATTCATGAGTGTGCGTGTCTGTAGACGCTGACTCCACACAACAACTGATCACTAGCGATTTTCTTCTGCTATTTACACAGTCTTGTTATTGTTTTCGGCCAAAAAACTGCACATTGCAATAAAACACATGGATATTTAAGGGGCTATTGTGATTGTGAATCAGACAAGCAATGTTTGCAATGGAGTAAATCAGCTGTTTTAGCTGCTTCGAACACTCACCAGAGCTGCTACCTCACTTACTTGTCATCCTCGCCAATACTTATTACAGGAATAATTTAAGGGAATAGTCCACTGTTTTGTTCAACCGCTGTCTCGCATTGGGTCACAAAACGTCACATCATCTGAAAGGTGATACGAGTTGATGTAACGGGTACTAAAAATGGAACTGCCCCTCAGGGAGGTGTAAAATGCAGAGAATACATTTCGTGTATGTAGCTTTACATAAATGACAATAAAGTATAACGTATGTTCTATATTAAACCACAGTGTTTGTTTTCCCTCTGAGATAGTCTGAGAGGGAGGAGCTCACATTCTTATAGAGTAGGAGGAGCCTGGAATGTCAGGAGGAGGAGTTTCCGCTATGTGATGTCAAGTAGCGAGAAAAATCCAACTCGCCCGTTTAGAACTGACTTTTTACAAAATGCGGAATAACAAGGGAGAGAGGAAACAGAACTTTTTCAACTTTGACCCTCTGAATAAGGCTAAAGAGATGTATATCACTCTAGAAAAACCATTATTAAGTGATTTTTTTCATAACACTGCCCCTTTAAATGTAATTTCTGTTGTACACAACATCAACCTGCTGGGGACTACAGATGGAAACTAGCCTGTGGCTACAATCTGGCACATTTGTATGTTCATGTCCATTAATGAACATTGTCCCTTGTCATTAATGCATAAACAACCCTGTCAAACCGTTTGTGGGCAGAGAAATTGAAATGCAGTAGTTGGCAACTATGAATAAAAAATGCTATAAAACTTGCCGTTATTAGACAATAATTGATCCAACGCAGATTAAAACTGTGTTCATGGACTTGCCCGTAGGTGGCGCTGTTGGTAGCTGCACCCCTCAGGTTTCCTGTACCTTCCTGAATGTGACTCCCTGCCAGCTCCCCCCTCCCGTCTTTGTCAATACTCTAAATATACCTTCGCCCTCTCGCTGCGCCTCCTTTCCAACCTCCTCCATCACTTGCTTTGACCTACTTCGCCCCCTCCTCCTGTTTCCTCTCTGCTCTGCTCTGCCTCTGTCACCTGCAGTGCTCTGAGCTGTGTGAGTTCTAAACACGCAGCACATTAAAGAGCAGACGTTGACCACTCCTTTGCTCCACTCGCACACTGAATATCCTCTACCTCTCATGCTGCTGCTTCTTTCTGTCTGTATGTTACCCCACTGCAGATCTCCTGCTCGCTCACTTTCCCTGTCACTTTGGTTCTCCGCTCGGCTGGTTTCCCAGAATCCACTCAGGTGATTCTCAGCCTCTGGAGGCAAAGGGACACATCTGTCACGGCCCATTTCTGCACCTCCTGATGTCACAGAAGGAGATGAGACACTGTGTGGCGCTATGGGTTGTTCTTAGGATAACAAGATCGACAAAAAACAAGAGCTATGTACGGATGGATGAATGGATAAATTGATTGATTGCTTGATTGGTGGATAGAGTGATTGATAGATACAGTAGATAGATAGACAGATGGATAGATAGATAGATAGATAGATAGATAGATAGATAGATAGATAGATAGATAAATATAGATAGATGGATGAATATATAGAGAAAAATAGATGGCTAGATAGACAGATGGACGGATAGATA